>NC_092144.1:64708579-65008579 GCF_043159975.1 Macaca nemestrina | reverse complement strand
CGATCTATTTATCTATTTGGTGTCTATCTACAAATTATCTATCTATCATCTATATTTATGTATCATCTATCTATCTCTGTATCTATCAATTGTCTATCTAGCTATCTATCCATCAATCACCTATGTGTTACCTATATCTATGTATCATCTATCTCTCTCTCTGTCTGCCTCTATATCTCTATGTATCATCTGTCTATCTTCATCATCATTATCTCTATGTATCATCTGTCTATCAATCAATCCATCAATCATCATCTATGTACCTACAACCTATCTATTATCTACCATCTACCTATTATCATCTAACTATATCTCTCTGTCCATCTCTCAGCTGTCTCTCTCCATCTCCCTGTCTTTCTCTGCCTCTCATTCTCTCTAGTTCTCTTTGAAATCTCTGCAATCGATCCCTACATCTCCATCTTTGTCTCTCCTTGTGCCCCTCCCTCAGGGCCCTAATTTTAGGGATTTCTCTGCTCCCTTCCATCATTCTCTCCACTCCTCTGCCCTCTTTCCTCTCTCTTTATGTGTCTGTGAGTCTCTCAATCTCCTTCCTCTGGATCATTCTGTGTGTTTAGGTCTTGCTTTTTGGTGTCCCTGATTTCTCTCTGTGTCTCTCAGGAATCCTATCATATGTAGTTATTTGGAATATGAGCCTCAGAATCCAATCTGGGGACCCCAAGTACACACAGCATACAGGGGTTGGCGTTCTGGGGCCATGATATCCTGGGACGATGACTTTTCACTGCATGGAAGGCAGGGGTGTCAGAATCAACATGGCGTCTGTAGGCGCCACAAGGCCTAAGGCCACAGGGGCTGATTCAGGACAGAAATATGGGTGTCCTTGGGTTCTCCTGGTAGAGAACACTTTGTGGAGGGAAACAGAAATGAAATTTCGAACCTGTGCCAGGTATCTGAGGAAAGTCAGCATGGAAGGACACCTCTCTCTGGGACATGTCTGTCTGTCTGAGTGTCCCCTTTAACTCTTTCTCTCTTTTCTACCTCCCTGTATGGCCCCTGTGTCTGTCCTCTGTTATGACACCTGGTCTGTACTTGTGTCTCCTGTTTCTCTGTCTCTGTTGGTACAGACCTTGCCAAGTCAGTCTCTCTCCATAAGAATCCCACACTCATCTTCCTCATGACCACCCGGGGCTTCCAAGTCCTGGATCATTCACTCTGTGTCCCAGTGACAATGAGAAGAATGTCCGGACACTCTCACCTGTGATCACGATGTCCAGGGGGTCACTGGGAGCTGACAACACATAGGGGGAGTGAGTGGCAGAACCGTAGCATCTGTAGGTCCCTGCAAGGTCAGACGTCGTGGAATTGATGGAATAGTTGACCTGGGAACCCCCACCATGGCGCTCTCCAACAAGGTACAAGGGCTCCTGAAAGGTCACCTCACTGTGCAGAAAGAAGTGCTCAAACACGGTATCTGACGAACAAAGGAGGATGACCGTCTCTCCTGATTTCACCAGGGGACCTGGGAGGGCCAGGAGGGAAGGTTTTTTGTGGACTCCTAGAAAGAGAGGTTGTGATTTAGAAAGCGTCTCCCTTTGTCATCATATCCATGGCACCTGGAATGAGTGAGGGTTCCCCTCCCTGCTGTCTGTCTCTCTCCTCCCTCTCTGTGTCTCCCTGTCTTTTATCCCCTGGTGCAGGTCCCTCCATCTGTGTCCCTCCCTCTTCTCTGTCCGTCTGTCTCTAGTAGCCTTGGACGCCCTTCCCACTGGGCTCAGCCTCATCTCTTAGGCTGTTGTATCTGTTTCCCACTCATCTCTTTCCGGAGTGGAAGAGGAACCACGGCGGGCTGCATGTCCAGGCTCTTAGCAGCCTGGTTCAATCTGTTTTGGACAAACTGGAGTCCCTGGCAGGAGGAATGAACTGATCAGTAAGGCAGGCACCAGTGTCCACACTCCCTGTTCCTGGTGGGGATTGGGAGCCTCTCCTGCCATGCCTGTGCCTTCTCCATGGCCTCAGCTTCCACAGGGTGGCTCCTGGTGCTGGTTCGAGGAGCATCGACCCCTCCCTATGTGGATGGAGCCTGGTGGTGGCATCAGCATTCTGCTCTTGCTGATCTCGGGGTTGCCAACGTTCTCCTTGTTTCGTTTCTTTAATTAATTGATTAATTAATTGATTTTTGAGACAGAGTGTCACTTTTTCACCCAGGCTGGAGTGTAGTGGTGTGGTCTTGGCTCACTGCAACTTCTGCCTCCCGGATTCAAGCAATTGAATCCAGTCGTTGGTTTACTCGCGCCCACCACCATGCCCGGCTATCCTTGTTTGGTTTCCTAACTCGTCCTTGACCTGATTCCTGTGTTGGTTTCCTGTTGCTGCGGCAGAAAATTATCCCAAACATGGCGGCAGGAGAAACACACTGACCCTTCCACTTCTGGAGACAGAAATTGGATCCAGTCCTCCCTGGGCTAAAATCCAGTCATCTACAGGGCTGCGTTCCCTCTGGAGACTCAGCGGAGCAGTTCTCTTGACTTCTCCAGCCCGTAGAGGCCACCTGCCATTGTGGCTCGTGGCCTTCCTCCACCTTCAAAGCCCACAGTGGCTGGTGCAGTCTCCCACGACGCTGCTCTAATCCCCACTCCCCTCTCCTCCTTCTCTCATTTGGTGCCTTGTGATTCCACTGAGCCGAGTGGGACAGTCCAGGCCGTCTCCCCATCTCAAGGTCAACTCATCAACAACCTGAGCTCCATCTTCCCCTTCAGTCCCTTGCCCTATAACATAAAGAGTCACAGGCTCCAGGGATTACAATGTAGCCATATTGTGGACAGTTATTCTTCCCATCACAGCACCCATTTCCCTGTGTTCAATCCCCCTTTACCCCAAAGACAGTCAGGTCCTGGGTGATGGGACCCTGGTGGACACCCCCAGCAGAAGCTCTGGGATTCAGGAGGTGGGACAAGGAGAAGCCCAGACAGGAGCCCTCTGACCTGTGACCATGATCGCCAGGGGTTCACTGAGTGCCGACCACTCAGTGAGGGAGTGCGGGTATGAACCCCGACATCTGTAGGTCCCTGCGTCTGCCGGAGTCACAGGGCCCATGAGGAAGCTCTCCTGGAATATTCTGCCAGGGAAGATGGGAACGTGGCTTCTGTCGTCTTTGTACAGAGTGAAGTTGGTAAAGTTGTAAAGGCCACGACGATAGTGACACCGAAGAGTTACGTGTCCTCCCTGAGGCACCAGAGTGCTGGGCCGGGCAGACAGGAAGGTCTTGTCCTGACCACCTGGGGGAGAAGGAGGCGCCGCCTTAGAGAGGAGGATGTGGAGCCGCCCCTCCCTCCCTGTGCTCAGAAGATTCTTCCCCTTTCCATGTTTCTAAGGCTCCTACCGCACCTGGGTGTCCAGGGCTACAGGAAGGACCCATCCCACATAGACATGGCATCTCCCTACAACAAAGGTGTCAGCTGAGAACTTTGAACAAGTGCTGAATAAGGGACTCTTATTAGATTTTAATACTGCAAGATGACTCACATAAAACAACACAAAGTAGACACGGCATGGAGGGCATGTCCTTTGTGAATGGAATATCAGCCTGTGCATGAACTGATCCCCCATCAGAAGATATGGAATGTCAGGGTCATGGCTGTGGTTTCCCCACCTCTTCTGGTAGAATGACAGCAGCCACACTGCAGCCCTGACCGTCATGGAAACACTGGAGGGTGTGAGTAACACCTTTGTCCTCAGAGGACCTGCTGTTCCTAGCACTGCTTCCCTCCCTTCCTCAGTCGCTGACACCACTTCCTCCCTGCACACCTCAGCTTGGAGCACCCCAAGCTCACCCCGGTCTTCACAGAGCTTGACTCAGCCAAGGGTAAGAAAGGCCAGAGAGGACGAGGTCAGAAGTGTGAGCCGAGCACCTCAGGGTCCCCCCTTCGTAGTTTATGAGAGACTGTCTGATAGGACTTCCCTCCTGTTTCAGGAAAATCCTCTTAGGTGAGGAGATGACACCCTAAGGTTTGGGGAAGGACTCACCCGTGTATGGACAAGTCCTCTGGATCAAGAAGAACCCTGGAAAGAAAGATCATGATGGATGATCCATCTGCAGGCAAACCAGGGCCTCCCCTGCTGCCCCCACTGGGCTGTGCGTCTGGGCAGCCAGGCCCTTGCTGGGCTGAAGGTAAACTCACCCTGACTGCCTACCTGCCCCCGCAGCAGAGATCTCAGCTGTGCAGAGACCCAGACTCCTGATCCAGATCTACACCCCAGGCCTAGATCTACACAACAGGCCCACATGTCCACTCCATGCTGATATCTCTACACCAGGCCCATATCTCTGCTCCAAACCCATATCTCCCCTCCAGGCTCATATCTGCACTCCAGGCCCATATCTCCACTCCAAACCCATATCTCCCTTCTAGGCTCCTATCTCCACCCCAGGTCCATATCTCCACTCCAGGCTCATATCTCCCCTCCAGGTTCCTATCTCCCCTCCAGGCTCATATCTCCACTCCAGGCCCATAATTCCACTCCAGACCTGTATCTCCACTCCAGGCTCATATCTCCACTCCAGGCCCATCCCTCCATGCCAGGCTCATATCTCCACTCCAGGCCCATATCTCCACTCCAGACGCATATCTCCTTTCCAGGCTCCTATCTCCACCCCAGGCCCATATCTCCACTCCAGGCTCATATCTCCTCTCCATGCTCATATCTCCACTTCAGGATCCTATCTCCACCCCAGGCCCATATCTCCAATCCAGGCCCATATCTCCACTCCAGGCTCATATCACAATTCCAGGCCCATGTCTCCATTCCAGGCCCATATCTCCACTCCAGTCTCATATCTCTACTCCAGGACCCTATCTCCACTCCTGGCTCCTATCTCCACTCCAGGCCCGGATCTCCTCTCCAGGCCCATATTTCTGCTCCAAACCCATATCTCCCCTCCAGGCTCATATCTCCCCTCCAGGCTCCTATCTCCACTCCAGGCCCCTATCTCCACCCCAGGCCCATATCTCCTCTCCAGGCTCATATCTGCACTCCAGGCTCATATCTCCACTCCAAACCCATATCTCCCCTCCAGGTTCATATCTCCCCTCCAGGCCCAGATCTCCACTCCAGGTCCATATCTCCACTCCAGACTCATATCTCTACTCCAGGAACATATTTCCACACCAGGCTCCTATCTCCACTCCAGGCCCAGATCTCCAGCCCAGGCCCATATCTCCACTCTAGACCCGTATCTCCACTGCAGGCCCGTAACTCCACTCCACGCTCATGTCTCTACTCCAGGATCCTATCTCTAATCCAGGTCCATATCTCCACTCCAGGCCCATATCTCCACTCCAGGCCCATATCTCCACCCCAGGCCCATATCTCCTCTCCAGGCTCATATCTGCACTCCAGGCTCATATCTCCCCTCCCGGCCCGTATCTCCACTCCAGGTCCATATCTCCACTCCAAACCCATATCTCCCTTCCAGGCTCCTATGTCCACTCCAGACCCAATCTCTACTCCTGGAACATATCTCCACTCCAGGCCCATATCTCCACTCCAGGCCCAGATCTCCACTCCAGGATCATATCTCCACTCCAGGCCCATAACTCAACCTCCAGGTCCAGATCTCCCCTCCAGGATCATATCTCCACTCCAGGCCCAGATCTCCACTCCAGGATCATATCTCCACTCCAGGCCCATAACTCAACCTCCAGGTCCAGATTGCCCCTCCAGGCCCAGATCTCCACCCCAGCGCTTCCTCCCTCGATTCCCTTCCGGGACTCACCAACACACGCCACGCTGACGACCATGAGCGACATGGTGCTGCCGGTGCAGAAAGGCGGCCGCGTCCCAGCTCAGCTCAGCAGCGCACAGGATGTTATCTGGCGCCCTGCCCATGCAGTTGACGTGCTGACCACATCATGGGAGGGTGACGTACGCAGGCTCTTCCTACCTTACATGAGGTGCAGCGGGTGCTCATTCAAGAGTGGAAAATGGCTTCCTGGAAATTGTTCTCACTAGAACTGACACCTTGTGTCCTTCACTATGACCAGCTCAAAACACGTCTCAGATCCAACCTCCCGGACACGAGGTGACTAAAATCTGTGCTGACGAGAAAGACTTTTCATGTATTTTTGTTGTTTTTATCTGTGTTTCAAACTCTTCTTAGTGTGTAATATGCAAAATATCTAATAGGTATTATGAACGTTGTCAGAGCAATTGTGACGAATAAACCATTAGGATGTTTCATGCTTGTATTTCTAGTATGACAGCAGAACCAGTTTAAATGATTTAAATACCCAGGGAAGGATTATGCAATTATTTACAATCTTAGAACTGTTCTTTATCAGCAAAACCCACAACATGTCAATTCTGGATTTTTGTCATTTTTTCTACAATTTGTCTCATGACCCAAGAGTCCAGAGCCCCAACTCTTGGTTCGCTCTCTGTCTGTCTCTCTGCCTCCCTCATTTTAAATTGTATGGAAATATCCAGTAACATAATGCTATAGAAAATCAAGCGGCCCCCAGGACTTTGGGAAGCCGAAGTTTGCGGATCAACGGAGGTTGGGAGTTCGAGATCTCCCTGGCCAACTTAATGAAGCCATGTCTCTGCTAAAAATACAAAAATTAGCTGTGCCTGGTGGTGAGCTAATGTTAGCTACTCAAGAGGCTGAGGCAGGAGAATCTCTTGAAGCTGGGAGGCGGAAGTTGCAGTGAGCTGAGATCGTGCCACTGCAGTCCAGCCTGGGCGACAGAGTGAGACTCCGCCTCAAGAAATATTTTAAAAAGCATAGCAAATATCTTGTTGTTGTAAATTTTTTATGATATTTATTTAAAATTGAGAAATAAAAGTGAGATACAGTCGTCCTTCACTATTCGTGGGTGATTGGTTTCAGGATCTCCGCTCAGATACCACAGTCTGCAGGTGCTCAAGCCTCTTACATAAAATGGCACAGGGTTTGCATATAACCCATGTTCATCCTCCTGTGTACATGAAATCATCTCTAGATTACTTATAATTCCTGACACAGCCTACACACCATTCCATTTGTGTCCATTCAACATAGTTTTGCTTTTTGAAATTTTGTGGATTTTTTCTCTGAATATTTTTGATTTATAGTTGGCTCAACAAACACCTGTAAACCCCACAGATCTGGAGGAGCGACTGTGTATTTATAGTATGAAGTTGATGTGTTGACATGTGTCCCCGTGGAGATGAGACTAACAAGGCCTATGACTCTACAGATGTTTCATCTTGGAATGGCTCTGCCAGCTTTCCAGGTCTGCAGAGAGTAAGAATATCACTTGTTCATCTGATTCACGATCCTTGCAACCTCCTATGCGTTGCATCGTTAGGTGGAAATTGGACTTCCAGACAGAAATCAGGCTCCACTCTGCCTCCAGAAGCTCAGAGTCCAGGGGTGAGAACCCAGTGCAGAATATATGGGGCTGTACGGACATGGTAATGATAACACCACAAACTTTCGGCGAATAAAGAGTCACATTACCTAAAGGATGAGGGCAGACGTGTTTATTTGAAGAGGAGAGAGCTACATTGAAATGATAAACAAATTTATAAGTTTCACTGCTGACAGAAGGCTGAAAGATAGTATGAGGGGAGGTGGAACAGCATGAGGGAAGGTGGAACAGCACGTGTCTAAGTGCTGTGTTAAGAGGGAGCCTCCTGTATGTCTGGAATTGTGAGTTCCTCAGTGTGATCGCAGCCTCCAGTAGGACTAGGAAGTAAGCCAGTAGGTTGGAGAGGTGGGCTGGGGTCAAGTGAAGTGGAGAATTGTGGGCTCAGCAAAGGAGTGTGTTTTCTCTGCAGCAGGCAGTGGGGACCTTAGACATTTGTAAGCAAGAGAGAGGCACGTTCAGATTCGTGGTGTGAGGAAGAGCAATGTCCTAAGATGCAGACTCACACCTTCAGATTCCTGCTGCTGGCACATTGGAACTGTGAAGCTGGTTTTGAGACAGGACTGTTGTCTCCCTAGCAGACCCCTTCAAGGCCTGACGGTGGTGCTCATGGATAGAAGACAACTTTCGATCTGGGCTCAGCATTTGGAAGTTCCGTGTACACGCTGGTATCTGTTGGGGGTGTCTTGGGCCTCTGAGACGGGCGAGTGATTTTTCCCTGTGTGAGAACGCAGTGATCCAACTGTGCGTATGTCACCTCCTGAGGGTCTTGTCCGTCAGAGTCCTGGAGAGAGGGAAATGTTGAGTGAGGGAGGGGACTCACATTCTTCAGGACTATTAGGGAAGAAGATTCGATCCATGAGGCTGGACCGAGGAGGACCTACCTCCCTGTTCACTGTTCTGTCCCCCTCAGGCTCTTGGTCCTTTACAGCAGCATCTGTAGGAGACAAAAGTCATCAAAACAGCTGGGAGGACACTTCTGGGTCCTCATTTCATGTGCAGAGCCCAACACACAGGGGAGGCCGTAGACGCCTGAGGTGCCTCAGCTGCCAACAGCGAGGCTCAGACATTCTGTTTCTCTAAGTTCAAGACCCCTTCCCATGAATGGCTCTCAACTGGCATCCCAGTGATTCTGCCTCCCACTTTCTGCCTGTCATGGAACCTTCTCCTGGATGTCAGTGGCTGCAGGGACATGAGGATACAGTTGAGAATCAGGCAATGGTTTGTGAGCTGAAGGCAGGGACAGGGTGTCTGGTGCTCTCTCTAGAAAGCTCTGCCTCTGTGGCTCCTGCCTTGGGCCAGAGACCATCCTGCTGGTGAGGAACACACACCTGCGTGCTCCCATCCCTCTTCCCCACACGACCCTGAGGTCTCTGGCCTCTGCTTCGTGAGACTTACTCTTTTTGTTGGAGCACCAGCGATGCAGGAGAAAGAAGAAGATGGTGAAGAGGATCATGGCCACTGAGGTCCCAATCAGAACATGCAGGTGTCTGGGGATACCTGGAGGAAGAAAAGACACCAATAAGAAGCTAATCATAGCAGTTCCTTGTTATGGATTGTCTCTCGTTTCTTGATTGACAGGTAACCATGTGGAATGTCTCCTTAGGACAAGCGGCCTGATGTCGGGAGACCCAGCTTTCTCCTGCTGTTTTGAGGAAGGAGGAAGGGGACCAGGAGCCAAGGAACGTGGGAGTCTCTAGAAACTGGGACATGTGAAGAGCAGATTCTCGCCTGGAACCTTCGGAGGGAAGGCAGCCTTGCTGTCACCTTGATTTTAGCCCAGTGAGATGCATTTCATCCTTTGAGCTACAGCACTGTAAGATAATTAAAAAGCTGTTTTGTTTTCATCCACCAATTTTGTGGAAATTTGTTATGGCAACAATAGGAAAGGATTCTGACTGCCTAGCCTGAGCATGGGGCTGTGGCTGAATGAGTCTGTGAGTCGAAGTGTGCGTGCATGAGCTCTGTTCTCTGTTACTCGAGGCTCTTGCTCTGCTGAGTCAGCCAGAGTTGCCTCATGACCCACAGGAGTTCATTCCTTGGCACGTGGAACTTCTCTAAAACACCTCACCGTCATTACATGTTTCCTTCCCTTCCCTCTTTCAAGCCCCCTGGAATTTATCCTCCAGTTAGGAATGCAGGGAGAACACTGCATTTTTCCTGAGAGGGATGTCAGATTTGCAATCATTCTTTCAGTTTGTAGGAGGTCTCAGCTACAGAAAATTAGAGATTAAGAGACTTTACGGAGCCCTGTGCTGGGCCAAGATCCCTTTCGCTGTTGGAGTGTCTGGAGTTCAGAGAGATGGTGGAAGACAGGCCCACAGTCAGAGCTGGGAGGTGCTGAGCCAAGGCTTGAATCCAAGGCTTCCACCTCCCCAGGTTTCCAAAAGCAGAGATAAGAGGGATTCTTTACTCACCGGTTTTGGAGCTTGGTTCAGTGGGTGAAGGCCAACTACGTGAAGGGTTTCCTAGAATAGAGACAGGACAGAGGTGAGGAAATGAGGGTGCCTGTCCTCTACTCAAGGGAAATCTTTGAGGTTGGTTCATGGCCAACACTCTGTTATCCAACACTGGGCTCTGGGAGTCCTGGGATCCTCTTCTCCATAATTTTTGTATGTGTTACCCATTGTCTCGAGACTTTAAGATATAGAGAGAAAACAGGAACATCACATTACCTGACTTAAAAATATGTTACAGAGCTGTAGTAAACAAAACAGCATGACATTGGCATAAAGAAAAGTGCATAGAACAACGGAGTAAAATGAAGAACACAGATATAATCTATGCGTCTACATTCAACGGCTTTTCTTTTTTTTTGAGATGGAATCTTGCTCTGTCACCCAAGCTGGAGTGTAGAGGTGTAATCTCGGCTCACAGCAACCTCTGTCTCCTGAATTCAAGCAATTCTCTTGCTTCAGACTCTCGAGTAGTGGTATGACAGGCGCTGACCACCATGCTCAGCTAATTTTTGTACTTTTAGTGGAGACAGGGTTTTACTATGTTGGCCAGGCGGGCCTCGAACTCCTGGTCTCAGGTGATCCACCCACCTTGTCCTCTGAAAGTGCTGGGATTGCAGGTGTGAGCCACCATGCCCAGCCAATCCAATGCATTTTGACAAAGGTACCA
This sequence comes from Macaca nemestrina, assembly GCF_043159975.1. NCBI lineage: Eukaryota > Metazoa > Chordata > Mammalia > Primates > Cercopithecidae > Macaca > Macaca nemestrina. Next base: position 64,998,086 of record NC_092144.1, on the reverse strand, counting down.
AGAACCGACAATCAGGAAAGGACAGTCTTTTCAATAAACGATGTGGGGAAAACGGGTTATCTCCATGCAGGGAATGAAACTGCACCTCTACCTCTCACCATTCAGAAAAGTCAAATCCAAATGGATTAAATACATGAGTCTAAGTCCTGAACCTATGAAACATGTAGAAGGAAATATTAGGAAAATGCTTCAGGACATTTGTCTGAGAAAAGACATTTTGTTTAAAACCTCAAAAACACAAGTAATCAAAGCAAAAAACAGACCACAGGGATTATATCAAACTAAGCAGCTTCTGCACTGCAAAACAAATAACCAACAAAGTGAAGAGACAACCCACAGAATGGGAGCCAATAATTGCAAACTATGCATCTGAGACGAGATTTATAACTAGAAATATAAGAAGCTCACATAACTCAATAAAACAAAGAATTTAACTAAAAAATGAGCAAAAGACATGAACAGATATTTCTCCACAAAGAAAACATATAAATGGCCATGATGTGTATGAAAGTGTTCAGTATCACTCATCATCAGAGAAATACAAATGAAAAATCACAATGAATTTTCATCTCACCCCATTAAAATGGTTTTTATCCATAAGACAGGCAAAACAAATGCTGGCAAGATGATAGGAAAAGGAGAACCCTGGTACCCTGTTGGTAGGAAAGTAAATTAGTACAGCCATTATGCAGAAAAGTATGGAAGTCCTTTAAGAAACTAAAAAGAGGCTGGGCATGGTCGCTCATGCCTGTAGTCCCAGCAATTTCGGAGAGCGAGGCGGGCACCTCGTTTGAGGTCAGGAGTTTGAGAGCAGCCTGATCAACATGGGGAAACCCTGTCTGTACTAAAAAATACGAAACGTAGCTAGGCGTTGTGGTGTACACCTGTAATCCCAGCTCCCAGGGAGGCTGAGGCAGAAGAATCATTTGATTGCAGGAGGCCACTGCCTCCCAGGAGGTTGCAATGAGCCTAGATTGTGTCAGTTGCACTCCAGCCTGGGCTACAGAGGAATGCTCTGCCTCAAAAACAAAAACAAAACAAAAACGAAACAAACGACTAAAAAAAGAATTTTCATAGTATTCACAAATTCACTACTGGGTTTACATCCAAAGGAAAGGACTTCAGTGTATGGAAGTTCTATCTGCACTCCCATGACTGTTCCAGCACAGTTCACAGTAGCTAAGATGTGGAGTCCACCTACCTGCCCCTCAGTGGGTGAACGGATAGAGAGACTGTAGTACATACACACAGTGGAGACTACTCATCCATAGAGACAGTAACATCCTGACATTTGCAGCCACATGGAGGGAACTGGAGCTCATTACAAAGATTCCCAATTCTCACCCTTATGCAAGAGCTCTAAAGTGGATCTCAAGAAGGTAGAGAGTAGAATGGTGGCTACCAGAGGCCAGGAAGGTAACGATGGAGGGTAAAAACAACACAAAACAAAAACCAGAACAGAATATACATGTATTTATGACCACTAGACTTTACACTTAAAAATGGTAAAGGTGGACAATTTTATAGGTATTTTTAACCTCAACAATTCTTTTTTCAAATGAAAAGGAAAGGGTGTAAGGGTTCCTGGTGATGATATGTCTGTGTGAGTGAGAGGCCGGGATGGGCTTCTGGGAAATGAGTAAGATTGAGGGGCTGAGGGAACCTCTGATCTCCCCAAACTGAGCCCAGTCTCCCTCCTCTGGGTCTGTCCTGACCAGTTTCTCCATCTGCCTGGGTGCCTGGAGCCCTGACCGTGGAACACCACGCAGGCCATGCAGGAGGGTTTGGAGGTGCCCTCTATGCCATCCTGCATCCTGATCCCGCCCTCACACCGAAGCTTGGTCTTCTCTCTGAACCTGTCCATGCTTCTCTCCATCATCAGCAGCAAGTTCCTCAGCTATGGCTCTGGGATCATAAGACATGGGACAGGCATGGGGTTTCCTCACCTGTGACAGAAACGGGCAGTGGGTCACTCGGGTCTGACCACTTGTAGGGTGCGGTACGGAAAGAACCAAAGCATCTGTAGGTTCCTCCGTGGGTGGCAGGGCCCAGAGGGAAGTCGGCCTGGAATGTTCCATTGACGCTTGGCACTGCAGAGAGACTAAGTTCACGAGCCTCCCCCTCCCTGGATAGATGGTACATGTCAAACGAGTTCTGGGAGCTGCAGGACAAGATCACGTTCTCTCCTGCTTGAACCGTGGGGCCTGGCTGGGCTGAGAGAGAAGGTTTCTCATATAGACCTGGAAGGAGAAGAGGCAGTTTCTTCAGGGAGGTTCTTCCCTGTCACAGCTCCCCTCACATCTGAGCTGAGAACTCACTCCTCTGATCTATGACCTAATGCTCTCTCTGTCTCTCACCCTCCACCCCGTCTCTCTTCAGGTCTATTTCCTCCTTCCACCTTCTCTGTCTCTCTAGGTCTCTGACCTCACTTCCCCAGCCTGAGGTGTGTTTTCCCTTTTTGTATTGTTTTCTTCTCTCTGATCCTCCTTGGATTGTTGACTTGATCTTCCTTTTTCTTTAATTCTGAGTTTCTCACTTTCTGTCTTGTTCATAACCTTCTGCACATTTCTATCTATTATCTATCGATCGATCTATCTATCTACTACCTGTCAATCTATCAATTATCTATCTGTAATCTATACCTATGTATCATATATCTCTCTCTCTATCAGTTGTCTGTCTCTCTATCTATCCACCATCTATCTATTATCTATATCTATGTATCATCTGTCTATTCCCTCTCTATCTGTCTGCCTCTCTGTCTCTATGATTCATCTACGTATCTATGTATCTATTTATGTGTCTATCTACCTATCTATCTATCGATCCATTTATCTATCTATCTATCTATGTAATCTATCATCATCATCTCTATGTATCATCTATCAATCGCTGTCTAAGTATCTATAACCCATCCACTACCTATCATCTACCTATTTATCATCTATCTATATCTATCTACCCATCTACCATCTGCCTCTCTCCATCTCCTTGTCTTTCTCTGCCTCTCAGTCTCTCTACTTCTATTTGGAATCTCTGCAATCCATCCCCACATCTTTATCTATCTCTGTCTTTGTGCCCCTCCCTCAGGGTTCTGATTTTGGAGCTTTTCTCTGCTCCCTTCCATCATTCTCTCCACTCCTCTGCCCTCCCTTCTGTCTCTTTATGTGTCTGTGTGTCTCTCAGTCCCTTTCCTCAGGATCATTCTCTGTGTGTTTATGTCTTTGCTTTTGGATGTTCCTGATTTCTCTCTGTGTCTCTCAGTAATCGATCATATGTAGGATTATGTGGAATATGAGCCTCAGAATCCAATCTGGGGACCCCAAGTACACACAGCACACAGGGGTTGGTGTTCTGGGGCCACGATATCCTGGGACGATGACTCTCCACTGTACGGAAGGCAGAGGTGTCAGAACAAACACGGCATCTGTAGGTGCCACAAGGTCTGAGGCCACAGGGGCTGACTCAGGACAGAAACATGGGTGTCCTTGGGTTCTCCTGGTAGAAACGCTTTGTGGAGGTAAAACAGAAATGAAGTTTTTCACCTGTGCCAAGTCTCTGAGCAACGTCAGCACAGAAGGACGACTCTCTCTGGGACATGTCTGTGTCTGGGTGTCCCCTTTAACTCTTTCTCTGTTTTCTACCTCCCTGTATGGTCCCTGTGTCTGTCCTCTGTTATGACACCTGGTCTGTACTTGTGTCTCCTGTTTCTCTGTCTCTGTTGGTACAGACCTCCCCAAGTGAGTCTCTCTCCATAAGAATCCCACACTCATCTTCCTCATGACCACCTGGGGCTTCCAAGTCCTGGATCATTCACTCTGTGTCCCAGTGACAATGAGAAGAATGTCCGGACACTCTCACCTGTGATCACGATGTCCAGGGGGTCACTGGGAGCTGACAACACATAGGGGGAGTGAGTGACAGAACCGTAGCATCTGTAGGTCCCTGCAAGGGCAGACGTCGTGGGACCCATGGAATAGTTGGCCTGGGAACCCCCACCATGGAGCTCTCCAACAAGGTGCAAGGACTTCTTAAAGGTCACCTCACTTTGCAGAAAGAAGTGCTCAAACACGATATCTGAGGAACATTGTAGGGTGACCGTCTCTCCTGATTTCACCAGGGGACCTGGGAGGGCCAGGAGGGAAGGTTTTCTGTGGACTCCTAGAAAGAGAGGTTGTGAGTTTAGAAGGCGTCTCCCTTTGTCATCATATCCATGGCACCTGGAACGAGTGAGGGTTCCTCTCCCGGCTGTCTGTCTGTCTCCTCCCCCTCTGTGTCTCCCTGTCTTTTATCCCCTGGTGCAGTTCCCTTCATCTGTGTCCCTCCCTATTCTCTGTCCGTCTGTCTCTAGTAGCCTCGGACGTCCTTCCCACTGGGCTCAGCCTCATCTCTTAGGCTGTCGTATGTGTTTCCCACTAATCTCTTTCCTGCTGTCTATGTGGGGCTGGAAGAGGATCCAGGCAGGCTGCATGTCCAGGCTCTTAGCAGCCTGGTTTAATCTCTTTTGGAGAAACTGGAGTCCCTGGTGTGAGGTATGAACTGATTAGTAAGGCAGGCACCAGTGTCCACACCCCCTGTTCCTGGTGGGGATTGGGATCCTCTCCTGCCATGCCTGTGCCTTCTCCATGGTGCCAGCTTCCACAGGGTGGCTCCTGGTGCTGGATCCAGGAGCATCGACCCCTCCCTATGTGGATGGAGCCTGGTGGTGGCATCAGCGTCCCGTCCTTCCTGATCTCGGGGTTGCCAACTTTCTCCTTGTTTGGTTTCTTTAATTAATTGATTAATTAATTTATTTTTGAGACAGAGTGTCACTTTTTCACCCAGGCTGGAGTGTAGTGGTGTGGTCTTGGCTCACTGCAACTTCCTCCCAGATTCAAGCGATTGAATCCAGTCGTTGGTTTACTCGTGCCCACCACCATGCCCGGCTATCGTTGTTTGGTTTCCTAACTTGTCCTTGACCATGTTCCTGTGTTGGTTTCCTGTTGCTGCGGTAGAAAATTATCACAAACATGGCAGCAGGAGAGAACACACTGACCCCTTCCACTTCTGGAGACAGAAATTGGATCCAGTCCTCCCTGGGCTAAAATCAAGGCGTCTACAGAACTGTGTTCCCTCTGGAGACTCAGCGGAGCAGTTCTCTTGACTTCTCCAGCCTGTAGAGGCCACCTGCCATTGTGGCTCGTGGCCTTCCTCCTCCTTCAAAGCCCACAGTGGCTGATGGAGTCTTCCACGACGCTGCTCTAATCCCCAGTCTCCTCATCCGCCTCTTCTCGTTTGGTGCCTTGTGATTCCACTGAGCCCAGTGGGACAGTCCAGGCCGTCTCCCCATCTCAAGGTCAACTCACAACAATCTGAGTTCCATCTTCCCCTTCAGTCCCCTGCCCTATAGCATAAAGAGTCACAGGCTCCAGGGATTAGAATGTAGCCATATTGTGGACAGTTATTTTCCCATCACAGCACCCATTTCCCTGTATTCAATCCCCCTTTACCCCAAAGACAGTCAGGTCCTGGGTGATGGGACCCTGGTGGACACCCCCAGCAGAAGCTCTGGGATTCAGGAGGTGGGACAAGGAGAAGCCCAGACAGGAGCCCTCTGACCTGTGACCATGATCACCAGGGGGTCACTGAGTGCCGACCACTCAGTGGGGGAGTGCGGGTATGAGCCCCGACATCTGTAGGTCCCTGCGTGTGCCGGGGTCACAGGGCCCATGAGGAAGCTCTCCTGGAATATTCTGCTATGGAAGATGGGAACGTGGCTTCTGTCGTCTTTGTACAGAGTGAAGTTGGTAAAGTTGTTAAGTCCATCACGATAGTAACACCGAAGAGTCACGTGTCCTCCCTGAGGCACCACAGCGCTAGGCCGGGCGAACAAGAAGGTCTTGTCCTGACCACCTGGGGGAAAAGGAGGGGCCGCCTTAGAGAGGAGGATGTGGAGTCGCCCCTCCCTCCCTGTGCTCAGAATATTGTTCCCCTTTCCATGTTTCTAAGGCTGCTACAGCACCTGGGTATCCAGGGCTACAGGAAGGACCCATCCCACATAGACATGGCATCTCCCTACAACAAAGGTGTCAGCTGAGAACTTTGAACAAGTGCTGAATAAGGGACTCTTACTAGATTTTAACACTTCAAGATCACTCACATAAAACAACACAAAGTGGACACGGCATGGAGGGCATGTCCTTTGTGAATGGAATATCAGCCAGTGCATGAACTGAGTCCCTATCAGAGATTTGGAATGTCAGGGTCATGGCTGTGGTTTCCCCACCTCTTCTGGTAGAATGACAGCAGCCACACTGCAGCCCTGACCGTCATGCAAACACTGGAGGGTGTGAGTTACACCGTTGTCTTCAGAGGACCTGCTGTTCCTAGCACTGCTTCCCTCCCTTCCTCAGTCGCTGACATCACTTCCTCCCTGCACACCTCAGCTTGGAGCACCCCAACCTCACCCCGGTCTTCACAGTGCTTGACTCGGCCAAGGGTAAGAAAGGCCAGAGAGGACGAGGTCAGAAGTGTGAGCCGAGCACCCCAGGGTGCCCCCTTCTTAGTTTATGAGAGACTGTCTGATAGGACTTCCCTCCTGTTTCAGGAAAATCCTCTCAGGTGGGGAGATGACACCCTGAGGTTTGGGGAAGGACTCACCCGTGTGTGGACAGGCCCTCTGGACCAAGAAGAACCCTGGAAAGAAAGATCATGATGGATGATCCATCTGCAGGCAAACCAGGGCCTCCCGTGCTGCCCCCACGGGGCTGTGCGTCTGGGCAGCCAGGCCCTTGCTGGGCTGAAGGTAAACTCACCCTGGCTGCCCACCTGCCCCCGCAACAGGGATCTCAGCTGTGCAGAGACCAAGCCTCCTGATCCAGATCTGCACCCCAGGCCTAGATCTACACAACAGGCCCATATGTCCACTCCATGCTGATATCTCTACTCCAGGCCCATATCTCCCCTCCAGGCCCATATCTCCGCTCCAAACCCATATCTCCCCGCCAGGCCCATATGTGCACTCCAGGCCCATATCTCCACTCCAAACCCATATCTCCCTTCTAGGCTCCTATCTCCACCCCAGGCCCATATCTCCACTCCAGGCCCATATCTCCACTCCAGACCCATATCTCCTTTCCAGGCTCCTATCTCCACCCCAGTCCCATATCTCCAATCCAGGCCCATATCTCCACTCCAGGCTCATATCACAATTCCAGGCACATGTCTCAATTCCAGGCCCATATCTCCACTCCAGTCTCATATCTCCACTCCAGGCCCGGAATCCTCTCCAGGCCCATATTTCTGCTGCAAACCCATATCTCCCCTCCAGGCTCATATCTCCCCTCCAGGCTCCTATCTCCACTCCAGGCCCCTATCTCCACCCCAGGCCCATATCTCCTCTCCAGGCTCATATCTGCATTCCAGGCTCATATCTCCACTCCAAACCCATATCTCCCCTCCAGGTTCATATGTCCCCTCCAGGCCCAGATCTGCAGTGTATGTCCATATCTCCACTCCAGACCCATATCTCTACTCCAGGAACATATTTCCACTGCACGCTCCTATCTCCACTCCAGGCCCAGATCTCCAGCCCAGGCCCATATCTCCACTCTAGACCCGTATCTCCACTGCAGGCCCGTATCTCCACTCCACGCTCATGTCTCTACTACAGGATCCTATCTCTATTCCAGGTCCATATCTCCACTCCAGGCCCATATCTCCACTCCAGGCCCATATCTCCACCCCAGGCCCATATCTCCTCTCCAGGCTCATATCTGCACTCCAGGCTCATATCTCCACTCCAAAGCCATATCTCCCCTCCAGGCTCATATCTCCCCTCCAGGCCCGTATCTCCACTCCAGGTCCCTATCTCCACTCCAAACCCATATCTCCCTTCCAGGCTCCTATCTCCACTCCAGACCCATATCTCTACTCCAGGAACATGTCTCCTCTCCAGGCTCCTATCTCCACTCCAGGCCCAGATCTACAGCCCAGGCCCAGATCTCCACTCCAGGCCCATATCTCCACTCTCGACCCGTATCTCCACTGCAGGCCCGTATCTCCACTCCATGCTCATGTCTCTACTCCAGGATCCTATCTCTATTCCAGGTTCATATCTCTACTCCAGGCCCAAATCTCCACTCCAGGCCAATATCTCTATCCCAGGCCCATATCTCCACCCAGGCCCAGATCTCCACTACAGGCCCATATCTCCATTCCAGGCCCAGATCTCCACTCCAGGATCATATCTCCACTCCAGGCCCAGATCTCCACCCCAGGACCATATCTCCACCCAGGCCCATATCTCCATTCCAGGCCCATCCCTCCATGCCAGGCCCATGTCTCTATCCCAGGCCCATATCTCCACCCCAGGCCCATATCTCCACCCAGGCCCAGATCTCCACTCCAGGCCCATATCTCCACTCCAGGCCCAGATCTCCACTCCAGGATCATATCTCCACCCCAGGCCCATATCTCCACTCCAGGATCATATCTCCACTCCAGGCCCAGATCTCCACTCCAGGATCATATCTCCACCCCAGGCCCATATCTCCACTCCAGGCCCAGATCTCCACTCCAGGATCATATCTCCACTCCAGGCCCAGATCTCCACTCCAGGATCATATCTCCACCCCAGGCCCATATCTCCACTCCAGGCCCAGATCTCCACTCCAGGATCATATCTCCACTCCAGGCCCAGATCTCCACTCCGGGCTCATATCTCCACCCAGGCCCATATCTCCACTCCAGGCTCAGATCTCCACTCCAGGATCATATCTCCACTCCAGGCCCATAACTCAACCTCCAGGTCCAGATCTCCCCTCCAGGCCCAGATCTCCACTCCAGGATCATATCTCCACTCCAGGCCCATAACTCAACCTCCAGGTCCAGATCTCCCCTCCAGGCCCAGATCTCCACCCCAGCGCTTCCTCCGTCGATTCCCTTCCGGGACTCACCAAAACACGCCAGGCTGACGACCATGGGCGACATGGTGCTGCCGGTGCAGACAGGTGGCCGCGCCCCAGCTCAGCTCAGCAGCGCACAGGATGTTATCTGGCGCCCTGCCCATGCAGTTGACGTGCTGACCACATCATGGGAGGGTGACGTACGCAGGCTCTTCCTACCTTGCATGAGGTGCAGCGGGTGCTCACTCAAGAGTGCAAAATGGCTTCCTGGAAATTGTTCTCACTAGAACTGACACCTTGTGTCCTTCACTATGACCAGCTCAAAACATGTCTGAGATCCAACCTCCCGGACACGAGGTGACTGAAATCTGTGCTGACGTGAAAGCCTTTTATGTATTTCTGTTGTTTTTATTTGTGTTTCAAACTCTTCTCCGTGTATAATATGCGAAATGTCTAATAGGTATTATGAACGTTGTCAGAGCAATTGTGACGAATAAACCATTAAGATGTTTTATACTTGTATTTCTAGTATGACAGCAGAACCAGTTTAAATGATTTAAATACCCAGGGAAGGATTATGCAATTATTTACAATCTTAGAACTGTTCTTCATCAGCAAAACCCACAACATGTCAATTCTGGATTTTTGTCATTTTATGTACAATTAGTCTCATGACCTGAGATTCCAGAGTCCCAGCACATGGTTCGCTCTCTGTCTGTCTCTCTGCCTCCCTCATTTTAAATTGTATGGAAATATCCAGTAACATAATGCTATAAAAAATCAAGTGTCCCCCAGCACTTTGGGAAGCCGAGGTGGGTGGATCAACGGAGGTCGGGAGTTCGAGACCTCCCTGGCCAACTTAGAGAAACCATGTCTCTGCTAAACATACAAAAATTAGCCATGCCTGGTGGTGGGCACCTGTCATGCCAGCTACTCAAGAGGCTGAGGCAGGAGAATCGCTTGAACCTGGGAGGCGGAAGTTGCAGTGAGCCGAGATTGTGCCACTGCAGTCCAGCCTGGGTGACAGAGCGAGACTCTGCCTGAAGAAACATAAAAAAAACGTAGCAAATAGCCTATAGTAAGAAACTAGAGGACTCCAGCTACCAAATTGTAAGGGTTTGTAAAAGCCTACGGAATGTGCAGCATCCTCAAGAGAGGAAACGCAGAGAGCCCCTTATCGGAAACCAGTGTCTAAAATACATCCGTGAACACACAACCCCGTTAGAGCTGACAAAGGCTGCCGTGTGGTTTAAGGAGGAATAGAATGTCTTCTCCATAGATAACATGGGCCCAAGGGTTACGCATAGAAAAAAATAAATCTACACGTAGTCTCACACTATAAACCACTTCTTGTTTTTTATCTTGTTGCTGTAAATTTTTTATGATTTATATTTAAAATTGAGAAATAAAAGTTAGATACAGTCGTCCTTCACTATTCGTGGGTGATTGGTTTCAGGATCTCCGCTCAGATACCACAGTCTGCAGATGCTCAAGCCTCTTACATGAAATGGTACAGCGTTTGCATATAACCCATGCTCATCCTCCTGTGTACATGAAATCATCTCTAGATTACTTATAATTCCTCACACAGCCTACACACCATTCCGTTTGTGTCCATTCAACATAGTTTTGCTTTTTGAAATTTTGTGGATTTTTTCTCTGAATATTTTTGATTTATAGTTGGCTCAACAAACACCTGTAAACCCCACAGATCTGGAGGAGCGACTGTGTATTTATGGTATGAAAGATGATGTGTGGACATGTGTCCCCGTGGAGATGAGACTAACAAGGCCTATGACTCTACAGATGTTTCATCTTGGAATGGCTCTGCCAGCTTTCCAGGTGTGCAGAGAGTAAGAATATCACTTGTTCATCTGATTCACGATCCTTGCAACCTCCTAAGCGCTGCATCGTTGGATGGAAATTGGAGTTCCAGACAGAAATCAGGCTCCGCCTGCTTCCAACAGCTCAGAGTCCAGGGGTGAGAACCCAGTGGAGAACATATGGGGCTATATGGACATAGTAATGATAACACCACAAACTTTCGGCAAATAAAGAGTCACATTACCTAAAGGATGAGGGTAGAGGTGTTTATTTGAAGAGGAGAGAGCTACGTTGAAATGATAAAAAAAATTTATAAATTTCACTGCTGACAGAAGGCTGAAAGATAGTCTGGGGGCAGGTGGAACAGCATGAGGGAAGGTGGAACAGCAGGTGTCTAAGTGCCGTGTTAAGAGGGAGCATCTTGTATGTTTGGAACTGTGAGTTCCTCGGTGTGGCTGCAGCCTCCAGTAGGACTAGGAAGTAAGCCAGTAGGTTGGAGAGGTGGGCAGGGGTCAAGTGAAGTGGAGAATTGTGGGCTAAGCAAAGGAGTGTGTTTTCTCTGCAGCAGGCAGTGGGGACCTTAGACATTTGTAAGCAAGAGAGAGGCACGTTCAGATTCGTGGTGTGAGGAAGAGCGATGTCCTAAGATGCAGACTCACACCTTCGGATTCCTGCGGCTGGTACATTGGAGCTGTGAAGCCAGTTTTGAGACAGGGCTGTTGTCTCCCTAGAAGACCCCTTTAAGGCTTGACGGTGGTGCTCATGGGCAGGAGACAACTTTCCATCTGGATTCTGCATTTGGAAGCTCTATGTACACGCTGGTATCTGTTGGGGGTCTCTTGGGCCTCTGAGAAGGGTGAGTGATTTTTTCCCGTGTGAAAACGCAGTGATCCAACTGTGCGTATGTCACTTCCTGAGAGTCTTGTTCATCAGAGTCCTGGAGAGAGGGAAATGTTGAGTGAGGGAGGGGCTCACATTCTTCAGGACTATTAGGGAATAAGATTCGATCCACGAGGCTGGGCCGAGGAGGACCTACCTCCCTGTTCACTGTTCTGTCCCCCGCAGGCTCTTGGTCCATTACAGCAGCATCTGTAGGAGACAAAAGTCATCAAAGCAGCTGGGAGGGCACGTCTGGGTCCTCATTTCATGTGCAGAGTCCAACACACAGGGGAGGCCGTAGGTGCCTGAGGTCCCTCAGCTGCCAACAGCGAGGCTCAGACATTCTGTTTCTCTGAGTTCAAGACCCCTTCCCATGAATGGCTCTCAATTTCCATCCCATTGATTCTGTCTCCCACTTTCTGCCTATCATGGAACCTTCTCCTGGATGCCAGTGGCTGCAGGGACATGAGGATACAGTTCAGAATCAGGCAATGGTCTGGGAGCTGAAGGCAGGGACAGGGTGTCTGGTGCTCTCTCTAGAAAGCTCTGCCTCTGTGGCTCCTGCCTTGGGCCAGAGACCATCCTGCCGGTGAGGAACACACACCTTCCTGCTCCCATCCCGCTTCCCCACAGGGCCCTGAGGTCTGTGGCCTCTGCTTCGTGAGACTTACTCTTTTTGTTGGAGCACCAGCGATGCAGGAGAAAGAAGAAGATGGTGAAGAGGATCATGACCACTGAGGTCCCAATCAGAACATGCAGGTGTCTGGGGATACCTGGAGGATGAAGAGACTCCAATAAGAAGCTAATCATAGCAGTTCCTTGTTATGGATTGTCTCTCGTTTCTTGATTGACAGGTAACCATGTGGAATGTCTCCTTAGGACAAGGGGCCTGATGGCGGGAGACCCAGCTTTCTCCTGCTCTGTTTTGAGGAAGGAGGAAGGGGACCAGGAGCCAAGGAATGTGGGAGCCTCTAGAAACTGGGACATGTGAAGAGCAGATTCTCGCCTGGAACCTTCGGAGGGAAGGCAGCCTTGCTGTCACCTTGATTTTAGCCCAGTGAGGTGCATTTCATCCTTTGAGCTACAGCACTGTAAAATAATTAAAAAGCCGTTTTGTTTTCATCCACCAATTTTGTGGAAATTTGTTATGGCAACAATAGAAAAGGATTCTAACTGCACAGCCTGAGCATGGGGCCATGGCTGAATGAGTCAGTGAGTCGGAGTGTGCGTGCAAGGCTCTTTACTGCAAGGCTCTTGCTCTGCTGAGTCAGCCAGGGTTGCCTCATGACCCACAGGAGTTCATTCCTTGGCAAGTGGAACTTCTCTAAAACACCTCACCCTCATTAGATGTTCCCTTCCCTTCCCTCTTTCAAGCCCCCAGGAATTTATCCTCCAGTTAGGAATGCAGGGAGAACACTGCATTTTTCCTGAGAAGGATGTCAGATTTGCAATCATTCTTCCAGCTTGTAGGAGGTCTCAGCAACAGAAAATTAGAGATTAAGAGACTTCACTGAGCCCTGTGCTGGGCCAAGATCCCTTTTGCTGTTGGAGTGTCTGGAGTTCAGAGAGATGATGGAAGACAGGCCCACGGTCAGAGCTGGGAGGTGCTGAGCCAAGGCTTGAATCCAAGACTTCCACCTCCCCAGGTTTCCAAAAGCAGAGATAAGAGGGATTCTTTACTCACTGGTTTTGGAGCTTGGTTCAGTGGGTGAAGGCCAACTACGTGAAGGGTTTCCTAGAACAGAGACAGGAGAGGTGAGGAAATGAGGGTGCCTGTCCTCTACTCAAGGGAAATCTTTGAGGTTGGTTCACGGCAAACACTCTGTTATCCAACACTGGGCTCTGGGAGTCCTGGGATACTCTTCTCCATAATTTTTGTATGTGTTACCCATTGTCTCGAGACTTTAAGATATAGAGAGAAAACAGGAACATCACATTACCTGACTTAAAAATATGTTACAGAGCTGTAGTAAGCAAAACAGCATGACGCTGGCATAAAGAAAAGTGCATAGAACAATGGAGAAAAATGAAGAACACAGATATAATCTATCCGTCTACATTCAATGGTTTTTTTTCTTTTCTTTTTTTTTTTTTTGAGATGGAATCTTGCTCTGTTAACCAGGCTGGGGTGCAGAGGTGCAATCTCGGCTCACAGTAACCTCTGTCTCCTGAATTCAAGCAATTCTCTTGCCTCAGACTCTTGAGTAGTGGTATGACAGGAGCTGACCACCATGCTCAGCTAATTTTTGTACTTTTAGTGGAGACAGGGTTTTACTATGTTGGCCAGGTGGGCCTGGAACTCCTGGTCTCAGGTGATCCACCCACCTTGGCCTCTGAAAGTGCTGGGATTGCAGGTGTGAGCCACCATGCCCAGCCAATCCAATTCATTTTGACAAAAGTGTCAAGAACCGACAATCAGGAAAGGACAGTCTTTTCAATAATCGATGCGGGGAAAACGGGTTATCTGCATGCAGGGAATGAAACTGCACCTCTACCTCTCACCATTCAGAAAAGTCAAATCCAGATGGATTAAATACATGAGTCTAAGTCCTGAACCTATGAAACACGTAGAAGAAAATATTGGGCAAATGCTTCAGGACATTTGTTTGAGAACGGACATTTTGTTTAAAACCTCAGAACACAAGTAATCAAAGCAAAAGACAGACGACAGGGATTATATCAAACTAAGCAGCTTCTGCACTGCAAAACAAATAACCAACAAAGTGAAGAGACAACCCACAGAATGGGAGCAAATATTTGCAAACTATGCATCTGAGGCGGGATTTATAACTGGAAATATAAGAAGCTCACATAACTCAATAAAACAAATAATTTAACTAAAAAATGAACAAAAGACATGAACAGGCATTTCTCCACAAACAAAACATATAAATGGCCATGATGTGTATGAAACACTGTTCAGTATCACTCATTATTAGAGAAATACAAATTAAAATCACAATGAATTTTCATCTCACCCCATTAAAATGGCTTTTCTCTGGAAGATAGGGAAACAAATGCTGGCAAGATGGTAGAGAAAGGAGAATCCTACCAACCCTGTTGGTAGGAAGGTAAATTAGTACAGCCATTAAGCAGAAAAGTATGGAAGTTCTTTAAGAAACTAAAAAGAGGCTGGGCATGGTGGCTCATGCCTGTAATCCCAGCAGTTTCGGAGAGTGAGGCGGGCACCTTGCTTGAGGTCAGGAGTTTGAGAGCAGCCTGATCAACATGGGGGAACCCTGTCTGTTCTAAAAAATACAAAACGTAGCTAGGCGTTGTGGCGTACACCTGTAATCCCAGCTCCCAGGGAGGCTGAGGCAGAAGAATCATTTGATTCCAGGAGGCCTCTGCCTCCCAGGAGGTTGCAATGAGCCTAGATTGTGTCACTTGCCCGCCAGCCTGGGCTACAGAGGAAAGCTCTGCCTCAAAAACAAAAACCAAACAAAAACCAAGCAAAAGACTAAAAAGAGAATTTTCATAGTATTCACAAATTCACTACTGGGTTTACATCCAAAGGAAAGGACTTCAGTGTATGGAAGTTCTATCTGCACTCCCATGACTGTTCCAGCACAGTTCACAGTAGCCAAGATGTGGAGTCCACCTACCTGCCCATCAGTGGGTGAACGGATAGAGAGAATGTAGTACATACACACAGTGGAGACTACTCATCCATAGAGACAATAACATCCTGCCATTTGCAGCCACATGGATGGAACTGGAGCTCATTAGAAAGATTCCCATTTCTCACCCTTATGCAGGAGCTCTAAAGTGGATCTCAAGAAGGTAGAGAGTAGAATGGTGGCTACCAGAGGCTAGGAAGGGAACGGTGGAAGTCTGTCCTGACCAGTTTCTCCATCTGCCTGGGTGCCTGGAGCCCTGACCGTGGACCACCACGCAGGCCATGCAGGAGGGTGTGGAGGTGCCCTCCCTGCCATCCTGCGTCCTGATCCCGCCCTCACACCGAAGCTTGGTCTTCTCTCTGAACCTGTCCATGCTTCTCTCCATCATCAGCAGCAAGTTCCTCAGCTATGGCTCTGGGATCATAAGACATGGGACAGGCATGGGGTTTCCTCACCTGTGACAGAAACGGGCAGTGGGTCACTCGGGTCTGACCACTGGTAGGGTGTGGTACGGAAAGAACCGAAGCATCTGTAGGTTACTCTGTGGGTGGCAGGGCCCAGAGGGAAGTCGGCCTGGAATGTTCCATTGATGCTTGGCACTGCAGAGAGACTAAGTTCACGAGCCTCCCCCTCCCTGGATAGATGGTACATGTCAAACGAGCACCGGGAGCTGCAGGACAAGGTCACGTTCTCTCCTGCCTGAACCGTGGGGCCCGGCTGGGCTGAGAGAGAAGGTTTCTCATATAGACCTGGAAGGAGAAGAGGCAGTTTCCTCAGGGAAGTTCTTCCCTGTCACAGCTCCCCTCACATCTGAGCTGAGAACTCACTCCTCTGCTCTATGACCTAATGCTCTCTCTGTCTCTCACCCTCCACCCTGTCTCTCTTCATGTCTGTTTCCTCCTTCCACCTTCTCTGTCTCTCTAGGTCTCTGACCTCACTTCCCCAGCCCGAGGTGTGTTTTCCCTTTTTGTATTGTTTTCTTCTCTCTGATCCTCCTTGGATTGTTGACTTGATCTTCCTTTTTCTTTAATTCTGAGTTTCTCACTTTCTGTTTTGTTCATAACCTTCTGCACATTTCTATCTCTTATCTATCGATCGATCAATCTATCTACTACCTGTCAATCTATCAATTATCTATCTGTAATCTATATCTATGTATCATGTATCTGTCTCTGTATCTATTGTCTGTCTCTCTATCTATCCACCATTCATCTATTTTCTATACCTATGTATCATCTGTCTATTCCCTCTCTGTCTGCCTCTCTGTCTCTATGTATCATCTACGTATCTATGTACCTATCTATGTGTCTATCTATCTCTCTATCTATCTATCGATCTATCTATCTGTCTATCTATCTATCATCATCATCATCATCTCCATGAATCATCTATCTATCAATCGCCATCTATGTATCTATAACCCATCCATTATCTATCATCTACCTATTTATCATCTATCTATATCTCTCTATCCATCTATCATCTGTCTCTCTCCATCTCCTTGTCTTTCTCTGCCTCTCAGTCTCTCTAGTTCTATTTGGAATCTTTGCAATCCATCCCCACATCTTTATCTATCTCTGTTTGTGCCCCCGCCCTCAGGGTTCTGATTTTGGAGCTTTTCTCTCCTCCCTTCCATCATTCTCTCCACTCCTCTGCCCTCTTTTCTGTTTCTTTATGTGTCTGTGAGTCTCTCAATCACCTTCCTCTGGCTCCTTCTCTGTGTGTCTTTGCTTTTTGTCTTCTCTTTATGTCTTTGCTTTTTGATGTTCCTGATTTCTCCCTGTGTCTCTCAGGAATCCTATCATATGTGGGGTTATGTGGAATATGAGCCTCAGAATCCAGTGCGGGGACCCCAAGTACACACAGCATACAGGGGTTGGTGTTCTGGGGTCATGATATCCTGGGACGATGACTGTCCACTGCACGGAAGGCAGAGGTGTCAGAACAAACACGGCATCTGTAGGTGCCACAAGGCCTGAGGCCACAGGGGCTGACTCAGGACAGAAATATGGGTGTCCTTGGGTTCTCCTGGTAGAAACACTTTGTGGAGGTAAAGCAGAAATGAAACTTATAACCTGTGCCAAGTCTCTGAGGAAAGTCAGCATGGAAGGACACCTCTGGGACATGTCTGTCTGTCTGGGTGTCCCCTTTAACTCTTTCTCTCTTTTCTACCTCCCTGTATGGCCCCTGTGTCTGTCCTCTGTTATGACACCTGGTCTGTGCTTGTGTCTCCTGTTTCTCTGTCTCTGTTGGTACAGACCTCGCCACGTCAGTCTCTCTCCATAAGAATCCCACACTCATCTTCCTCATGACCACCTGGGGCTTCCAAGTCCTGGATCATTCACTCTGTGTCCCAGTGACAATGAGAAGAATGTCCGGACACTCTCACCTGTGATCATGATGTCCAGGGGGTCACTGGGAGCTGACAACACATAGGGGGAGTGAGTGACAGAACCGTAGCATCTGAAGGTCCCTGTAAGGGCAGACGTCGTGGGACGGATGGAATAGTTGGCCTGGGAACCCCCACCATGGAGCTCTCCAACAAGGCGCAGGGGCTCCTCAAAGTTCACCTCACTGTGCAGAAAGAAGTGCTCAAACACGATATCTGAGGAACATTGTAGGGTGACCGTCTCTCCTGATTTCACCAGGGGACCTGGGAGGGCCAGGAGGGAAGGTTTTCTGTGGACTCCTAGAAAGAGAGGTTGTGAGTTTAGAAGGCGGCTCCCTTTGTCATCATATCCATGGCACCTGGAACGAGTGAGGGTTCCCCTCCCGGCTGTCTGTCTCTCTCCTCCCTCTCTGTGTCTCCCTGTCTTTTATCCCCTGGTGCAGGTTCCTCCATCTGTGTCCCTCTCTCTTCTCTGTCCGTCTGTCTCTAGTAGCTTCGGACGCCCTTCCCACTGGGCTCATCCTCATCTCTTAGGCTGTTGTATCTGTTTCCCACTAATCTCCTTCCTGCTGTCTATGTGGGGGTGGAAGAGGAACCCCGGTAGGCTGCATGTCCAGGCTCTTAGCAGCCTGGTTCAATCTCTTTTGGACAAACTGGAGTCCCTGGCAGGAGGAATGAAGTGATCAGTAAGGCAGGCACCAGTGTCCACACTCCCTGTTCCTGGTGGGGACTGGGAGCCTCTCCTGCCATGCCTGTGCCTTCTCCATGGCCTCAGCTTCCATAGGGTGGCTCCTGGTGCTGGTTCCAGGAGCATCGACCCCTCCCTATGTGGATGGAGCCTGGTGGTGGCATCAGCGTCCCGCCCCTCCTGATCTCGGGGTTGCCAACCTTCTCCTTGTTTGGTTTCTTTAATTAATTGATTAATTAATTGATTTTTGAGACAGAGTGTCACTTTTTCACCCAGGCTGGAGTGTAGTGGTGTGGTCTCGGCTCACTGCAACTTCCTCCCGGATTCAATAGATTGAATCCAGTCGTTGGTTTACTCGCGCCCACCACCATGCCCGGCTATTGTTGTTTGGTTTCCTAACTCGTCCTTGACCATGTTCCTGTGTGGGTTTCTTGTTGCTGCGGCAGAAAATTATCCCAAACATGGCATCAGGAGAAACACACTGACCCCTTCCACTTCTGGAGACAGAAATTGGATCCAGTTCTCCCTAAAACAAGGCGTCTACAGAACTGTGTCCCCTCTGGAGACTCAGCGGAGCAGTTCTCTTGACTTCTCCAGCCCGTAGAGGCCACCTGCCATTGTGGCTCATAGTCTTCCTCCACCTTCAAAGCCCACAGTGGCTGATGGAGTCTCCCACGACGCTGCTCTAATCCCCACTCCCTTCTTCCTCCTCCTCTCACGAGGACCCTTGTGATTACAGTGAGCCCAGTGGGACAGTCCAGGCCGTCTCCCCATCTCAAGGTCAACTCATCAACAACCTGAGTTCCATCTTCCCCTTCAGTCCCCTGCCCTATAGCATAAAGAGTCACAGGCTGCAGAGATTAGAATGTAGCCATATTGGGGACAGTTATTCTTCCCATCACAGCACCCATTTCCCTGAGTTCAATCCCCCTTTACCCCAAAGACAGTCAGGTCCTGGGTGACGGGACCCTGGTGGACACCCCCAGCAGAAGCTCTGGGATTCAGGAGGTGGGACAAGGAGAAGCCCAGACAGGAGCCCTCTGACCTGTGACCCTGATAGCCAGGGGGTCACTGAGTGCCGACCACTCAGTGGGGGAGTGCGGGTATGAACCCCGACATCTGTAGGTCCCTGCGTGTGCTGGGGTCACAGGACCCATGAGGAAGCTCTCCTGGAATATTCTGCCAAGGAAGACGGGAACGTGGCTTCTGTCGTCTTTGTACAGAGTGAAGTTGGTAAAGTTGTTAAGTCCATCACGATAGTAACACCGAAGGGTCACGTTTCCTCCCTGAGGCACCACAGCGCTGGGCCGGGCAAACAGGAAGGTCTTGTCCTGACCACCTGGGGGAGAAGGAGGTGCTGCCTTAGAGAGGAGGATGTGGAGCTGCCCCTACCTCCGTGTGCTCAGAAGAGTCTTCCCCTTTCCATGTTTCTAAGGCTCCTAGCGCACCTGAGTGTCCAGAGCTACAGGAAGGACCCATCCCACATAGACATGGCATCTCCCTACAACAAAAGTGTCAGCTGAGAACTTTGAGCAAGTGCTGAATAAGGGACTCTTACTAGATTTTAACACTGCAAGATTACTCACATAAAACAACACAAAGTAGAGACGGCATGGACGGCATGTCCTTTGTGAATGGAACATCAGCCAGTGCATGAACTGAGCCCCCATCAGAAGATTTGGAATGTCAGGGTCATGGCTGTGGTTTCCTCACCTCTTCTGGTAGAAGGACAGCAGCCACACTGCAGCCCTGACCGTCATGGAAACACTGGAGGGTGTGAGTGACACCTTTGTCTTCAGAGGACCTGCTGTTCCTAGGACTGCTTCCCTCCCTTCCTCAGTCGCTGACACCACTTCCTCCCTGCACACCTCAGCTTGGAGCACCCCAAGCTCACCCCGGTCTTCACAGAGCTTGACTCAGCCAAGGGTAAGAAAGCCAGAGTGGGCGAGGTCAGAAGTATGAGCCGAGCACCCCAGGGTCCCCCCTTCTTATTGTATGAGACACTGTCTGACACGACTTCCCTCCTGTTTCAGGAAAATCCTCTTAGGTGAGGAGATGACTCCCTAAGGTTTGGGGAAGGACTCACCCGTGTATGGACAGGCCCTCTGGACCAAGAAGAACCCTGGAAAGAAAGATCATGATGGATGATCCATCTGCAGACAAACCAGGGCCTCCCCTGCTGCCGACACGGGGCTGTGCGTCTGGGCAGCCAGGCCCTTGCTGGGCTGAAGGTAAACTCACCCTGGCTGCCTACCTGCCCCCGCAGCAGAGATCTCAGCTGTGCAGAGACCCAGCCTCCTGATCCAGATCTGCACCCCAGGCCTCGATCTACACAACAAGCTCATATCTCCACTCCATGCTGATATCTCTACTCCAGGCCCATATCTCCACCCCAGGCCCATATCTCCACTCCAGGCTCATATCTCCACTCCAGGCCCATATCTCCACTCCAGGCTCCTATCTCCCTTCCAGGCCCATATCTCCACCCCAGGCCCATATCTCCACTCCAGGCTCATATCTCCCCTCCAGGCTCCTATCTCCCCTCCAGGCCCATATCTCCACTCCAGGCCCATATCTCCACTCCAGACCTGTATCTCCACTCCAGGCTCATATCTCCACTCCAGGCCCATCCCTCCATGCCAGGCTCATATCTCCACTCCAGGCCCATATCTCCACTCCAGACCCATATCTCCTTTCCATGCTCCTATCTCCACCCCAGGCCCATATCTCCACTCCAGGCTCATATCTCCTCTCCATGCTTATATCTCCACTCCAGACCCAGATCTCCACTCCAGACCCAGATCTCCACTGCAGGCCCATCCCTCCATTCCAGGCCCATATCTCCACTCCAGGCCCATATCTCCACTCCAAGCCCATATCTCCACTCCAGACCTGGATCTCCACTCCAGGCCCATATCTCCACTCCAAGCCCATATCTCCACTCCAGACCTGTATCTCCACTCCAGGCTCATATCTCCACTCCAGGCCCATCCCTCCATGCCAGGCTCATATCTCCACTCCAGGCCCATATCTCCACTCCAGACCCATATCTGATTTCCAGGCTCCTATCTCCACCCCAGGCCCATATCTCCAATCCAGGCCCATATCTCCACTCCAGGCTCATATCACAATTCCAGGCCCATGTCTCCATTCCAGGCCCATATCTCCACTCCAGTCTCATATCTCTACTCCAGGCTCATATCTCCCCTCCAGGCTCCTATCTCCACTCCAGGCCCCTATCTCCACCCCAGGCCCATATCTCCTCTCCAGGCTCATATCTGCACTCCAGGCTCATATCTCCACTCCAAACCCATATCTCCCCTCCAGGTTCATATGTCCCCTCCAGGCCCAGATCTCCAGTCCAGGTCCATATCTCCACTCCAGACCCATGTCTCTACTCCAGGAACATATTTCCACTCCAGGCTCCTATCTCCACTCCAGGCCCAGATCTCCAGCCCAGGCCCATATCTCCACTCTAGACCCGTATCACCACTGCAGGCCCGTATCTCCACTCCACGCTCATGTCTCTACTCCAGGATCCTATCTCTATTCCAGGTCCATATCTCCACTCCAGGCCCATATCTCCACTCCAAATCCATATCTCCCCTCCAGGCTCATATCTCCCCTCCAGGCCCGTATCTCCACTCCAGGTCCATATCTCCACTCCAAACCCATATCTCCCTTCCAGGCTCCTATCTCCACTCCTGACCCATATCTCTACTCCAGGAACATATCTCCACTCCAGGCTCCTATCTCCCCTCCAGGCCCAGATCTCCAGCCCAGGCCCAGATCTCCACTCCAGGCCCATATCTCCACTCTAGACCCGTATCTCCACTGCAGGCCCGTATCTCCACTCCACGCTCATGTCTCTACTCCAAGATCCTATCTCTATTCCAGGTTCATATCTCTACTCCAGGCCCAAATCTCCACTCCAGGCCAATATCTCTATCCCAGGCCCATATCTCCACCCAGGTCCAGATCTCCATTCCAGGCCCATATCTCCATTCCAGGCTCAGATCTCCACTCCAGGATCATATCTCCACTCCAGGCTCAGATCTCCACCCCAGGCCCATATCTCCACCCAGGCCCATATCTCCATTCCAGGCCCATCCCTCCATGCCAGGCCCATGTCTCTATCCCAGGCCCATATCTCCAACCCAGGCCCATATCTCCACCCAGGCCTATATCTCCATTCCAGGCCCAGATCTCCACTCCAGGATCATATCTCCACTCCAGGCCCAGATCTCCATCCCAGGCCCATATCTCCACTCCAGGCCCAGATCTCCACCCCAGGCCCATATCTCCATTCCAGGCCCATCCCTCCATGCCAGGCCCATGTCTCTATCCCAGGCCCAGATCTCCACCCCAGGCCCATATCTCCACTCCAGGCCCAGATCTCCACTCCAGGATCATATCTCCACTCCAGGCCCATAACTCAACCTCCAGGTCCAGATCTCCCCTCCAGGATCATATCTCCACTCCAGGCCCAGATCTCCACTCCAGGATCATATCTCCACTCCAGGCCCAGATCTCCACTCCAGGCCCATAACTCAACCTCCAGGTCCAGATCTCCCCTCCAGGCCCAGATCTCCACCCTAGCACTTCGTCCGTCGATTCCCTTCCAGGACTCACCAACACACACCACGCTGACGACCATGAGCAACATGGTGCTGCTGGTGCAGACAGGCGGCTGCGCCCCAGCTCAGCTCAGCAGCGCACAGGATGTTATCTGCCGCCCTGCCCCTGCAGTTGACGTGCTGACCACATCATGGGAGGGTGACGTACGCAGGCTCTTCCTACCTTGCATGAGGTGCAGCGGGTGCTCACTCAAGAGTGGAAAATGGCTTCCTGGAAATGGTTCTCACTAGAACTGACACCTTGTGTCCTTCACTATGACCAGCTCAAAACACGTCTGAGATCCAACCTCCCGGACACGAGGTGACTAAAATCTGTGCTGACGAGAAAGACTTTTCACGTATTTTTGTTGTTTTTATCTGTGTTTCAAACTCTTCTCCGTGTATAATATGTGAAATGTCTAATAGGTATTATGAACATTGTCAGAGCAATTGTGACGAATAAACCATTAGGATGTTTCATGCTTGTATTTCTAGTATGACAGCAGAACCAGTTTAAATGATTTAAATACCCAGGGAAGGATTATGCCATTATTTACAATCTTAGAACTGTTCTTCATCAGCAAAACCCACAACATGTCAATTCTGGATTTTTGTCATTTCATCTACAATTTGTCTCATGACCTGAGATTCCAGAGTCCCAGCACATGGTTTGCTCTCTGTCTGTCTCTCTGCCTCCCTCATTTTAAATTGTATGGAAATATCCAGTAACATAATGCTATAAAAAATCAAGTGTCCCCCAGCACTTTGGGAAGCCGAGGTGGGCGGATCAACGGAGGTTGGGAGTTCGAGACCACCCTGGCCAACTTAGAGAAACCATGTCTCTGCTAAACATACAAAAATTAGCCATGCCTGGTGGTGGGCACCTGTCATGCCAGCTACTCAAAAGGCTGAGGCAGGAGAATCGCTTGAACCTGGGAGGCGGAAGTTGCAGTGAGCCGAGATTCTGCCACTGCAGTCCAGCCTGGGTGACAGAGCGAGACTCTGCCTGAAGAAATATAAAAAAAACGTAGCAAATAACCTATAATAAGAAACTAGAGGACTCCAGCTACCAAACTGTAAGGGTTTGTAAAAGCCTACGGAATGTGCAGCATCCTCAAGGGAGCGAACACAGAGAGCCCCTTATCGGAAAACAGTGTCTAAAATACATCCGTGAACACACAGTCCCGTTAGAACTGACAAAGGCTGCCGTGTGGTTTAAGGAGGAATAGAATGTCTTCTCCATAGATAACATGGGCCCAAGGGTTACGCATAGAAAAAATAAATCTAAACGTACTCTCACACTATAAACCACTTCTTGTTTTTTATCTTGTTGTTGTAAATTTTTTATGATTTATTTTTAAAATTGAGAAATAAAAGTCAGATACAGTCGTCCTTCACTATTCGTGGGTGATTGGTTTCAGGATCTCCGCTCAGATACCACAGTCTGCAGATGCTCAAGCCTCTTACATAAAATGGTCCAGCGTTGGCATATAACCCATGTTCATCCTCCTGTGTACATGAAATCATCTCTAGATTACTTATAATTCCTGACACAGCCTACATACCATTTCATTTGTGTCCATTCAACATAGTTTTGCTTTTTGAAATTTTGTGGATTTTTTCTCTGAATATTTTTGATTTATAGTTGGCTCAACAAACACCTGTAAACCCCACAGATCTGGAGGAGCGACTGTGTATTTATAGTATGAAAGATGATGTGTTGACATGTGTCCCCGTGGAGATGAGACCAACAAGGCCTATGACTCTACAGATGTTTCATCTTGGAATGGCTCTGCCAGCTTTTCAGGTCTGCAGAGAGTAAGAATATCACTTGTTCATCTGATTCACGATCCTTGCAACCTCCTATGCGCTGCATCGTTGGATGGAAATTGGAGTTCCAGACAGAAATCAGGCTCCACCTGCTTCCAGAAGCTCAGAGTCCAGGGGTGAGAACCCAATGGAGAACATACGCGGCTACATGGACATAGTAATGATAACACCAGAAACTTTTGGCGAATAAAGAGTCACATTACCTAAAGGATGAGGACAGATGTGTTTATTTGAAGAGGAGAGAGCTACATTTAAATGATAAAAAAATTTATAAGTTTCACTGCTGACAGAAAGCTGAAAGAGAGTCTGAGGGGTGGTGGAACAGCATGAGGGAAGGTGGAACAGCACGTGTCTAAGTACGTGTTAAGAGGGAGCCTCTCGTATGTTTGGAACTGTGAGTTCCTCAGTGTGATTGCAGGCTCCAGTAGGACTAGGAAGTAAGCCAGGTAGGTTGGAGAGGTGGGCAGGGGTCAAGTGAAGTGGAGAATGGTGGGCTCAGCAAAGGAGTGTGTTTTCTCTGCAGCAGGCAGTGGGGACCTTAGACATTTGTAAGCAAGAGAGAGGCACGTTCAGATTCATGGTGTGAGGAAGAGCGATGCCCTAAGATGCAGACTCGCACCTTCGGATTCCTGCTGCTGGCACATTGGAGCTGTCACGCCGGTTTTGAGGCAGGGCTGTTGTCTCCCTAGAAGACCCCTGCAAGGCCTGACGGTGGTGCTCATGGATAGAAGACAACTTTCGATCTGGACTCAGCATTTGGAAGCTCCGTGTACACGCTGGTATCTGTTGGGGGTGTCTTGGGCCTCTGAGAAGGGCGAGTGGTTTTTCCCTGTGTGAGAACGCAGTGATCCAACTGTGCGTATGTCACCTCCTGAGGGTCTTGTTCTTCAGAGTCCTGGAGAGAGGGAAATGTTGAGTGAGGGAGGGGCTCACATTCTTCAGGACTATTAGGGAATAAAGCAGTATCCACGAGGCTGGGCCGAGGAGGACCTACCTCCCTGTTCACTGTTCTGTCCCCCGCAGGCTCTTGGTCCATTACAGCAGCATCTGTAGGAGACAAAAGTCATCAAAACAGCTGAGAGGGCACGTCTGGGTCCTCATTTCATGTGCAGAGCCCAACACACAGCGGGAGACTGTAGGTGCCTGAGGTCCCTCAGCTGCCAACAGCCAGACTCAGACATTCTGTCTCTCTGAGTTCAAGACCCTTCCCCATGAACGGCTCTCAATTTCCATCCCATTGATTCTGTCTCCCACTTTCTGCCTGTCATGGAACCTTCTCCTGGATGTCAGTGGCTGCAGGGACATGAGGATACATTTGAGAATCAGGCAATGGTCTGTGAGCTGAAGGCAGGGACAGGGTGTCTGGTGCTCTCTCTAGAAATCCCTGCCTCTGTGGCTCCTGCCTTGGGCCAGAGACCATCCTGCCGGTGAGGAACACACACCCGCATGCTCCCATCCCTCCTCATCCTTCCTCCCCACACGGCCCTGAGGTCTGTGGCCTCTGCTTCGTGAGACTTACTCTTTTTGTTGGAGCACCAGCGATGCAGGAGAAAGAAGAAGATGGTGAAGAGGATCATGACCACTGAGGTCCCAATCAGAACATGCAGGTGTCTGGGGTTACCTGGAGGAAGAAGAGACTCCAATAAGAAGCTAATCATAGCAGTTTCTTGTTATGGATTGTCTCTCGTTTCTTGATTGACAGGTAACCATGTGGAATGTCTCCTTAGGACAAGCGGCCTGATGGCGGGAGACCCAGCTTTCTCCTGCTCTGTTTTGAGGAAGGAGGAAGGGGACCAGGAGCCAAGGAACGTGGGAGCTTCTAGAAACTGGGACATGTGAAGAGCAGATTCTCGCCTGGAACCTTCGGAGGGAAGGCAGCCTTGCTGTCACCTTGAATTTAGCCCAGTGAGGAGCATTTCATCCTTTGAGCTACAGCACTGTAAGATAATTAAACAGCTGTTTTGTTTTCATCCACCAATTTTGTGGAAATTTTTTATGGCAACAATAGGAAAGGATTCTAACTGCACAGCCTGAGCTTGGGGCTGTGGCTGAATGAGTCAGTGAGTCGGAGTGTGCGTGCAAGGCTCTTTACTGCAAGGCTCTTGCTCTGCTGAGTCAGCCAGGGTTGCCTCATGACCCACAGGAGTTCATTCCTTGGCAAGTGGATCTTCTCTAAAACACCTTGGCCTCATTAGATGTTCCCTTCCCTTCCCTCTTTCAAGCCCCCAGGAATTTATCCTCCAGTTAGGAATGCAGGGAGAACAAACACTGCATTTTTCCTAAGAAGGATGTCAGATTTGCAATCATTCTTTCAGCTTGTAGGAGGTCTCAACTGCAGAAGATTAGAGATTAAGAGACTTCACTGAGCCCTGTGCTGGGCCCAGATCCCTTTTGCTGTTGGAGTGTCTGGAGTTCAGAGAGATGGTGGAAGACAGGCCCACAGTCAGAGCTGGGAGGTGCTGAGCCAAGGCTTGAATCCAAGGCTTCCACCTCCCCAGGTTTCCAAAAGCAGAGATAAGAGGCATTCTTTACTCACTGGTTTTGGAGCTTGGTTCAGTGGGCGAAGGCCAACTACGTGAAGGGTTTCCTAGAATAGAGACAGGAGAGAGGTGAGGAAATGAGGGTGCCTGTCCTCTACTCAAGCGAAATCTTTGAGGTTGATTCACGGCCAACACTCTGTTATCCAACACTGGGCTCTGGGAGTCCTGGGATACTCTTCTCCATAATTTTTGTATGTGTTACCCATTGTCTCGAGACTTTAAGATATAGAGAGAAAACAGGAACATCACATTACCTGATTTAAAAATATGTTACAGAGCTGTGGTAAACAAAACAGCATGACGTTGGCATAAAGAAAAGTGCATAGAACAATGGATTAAAATGAAGAACACAGATATAATCTATGCGTCTACATTCAACGGCTCTTTTGTTTTTTTTTGAGATGGAATCTTTTTTTTTTTTTTTTTTTGAGATGGAGTCTCGCTCTGTTGCCCAGGCTGGAGTGCAGTGGCGCGATCTCGGCTCACTGCAAGCTCCGCCTCCCGGGTTCACGCCATTCTCCTGCCTCAGCCTCCCGAGTAGCTGGGACTACAGGTGCCCACAACCGCGCCCGGCTAATTTTTTGTATTTTTAGTAGAGACGGGGTTTCACCGTGGTCTCGATCTCCTGACCTTGTGATCCGCCCGCCTCGGCCTCCCAAAGTGCTGGGATTACAGGCGTGAGCCACTGCGCCCGGCCGAGATGGAATCTTGCTCTGTCACACAAGCTGGAGTGTAGAGGTGCAATTTCGGCTCAGAGCAACCTCTGTCTCCTAAATTCAAGCAATTCTCTTGCTTCAGACTCTCGAGTAGTGGTATGACAGGTGCTGACCACCATGCTCAGCTAATTTTTGTACTTTTAGTGGAGACAGGGTTTTACTATGTTGGCCAGGCGGGCCTTGAACTCCTGGTCTCAGGTGATCTACCCACCTTGGCCTCTGAAAGTGCTGGGATTGCAGGTGTGAGCCACCATGCCCAGCCAATCCAATGCATTTTGACAAAAGTGTCAAGAACCTACAATCAGGAAAGGACAGTCTTTTCAATAAACGATGCGGGGAAAACGGGTTATCTCCATGCAAGGAATGAAACTGCACCTCTACCTCTCACCATTAAGAAAAGTCAAATCCAAATGGATTAAATACATGAGTCTAAGTCCTGAACCTATGAAACATGTAGAAGAAAATATTGGGGAAATGCTTCAGGACATTTGTCTGAGAAAAGACATTTTGTTTAAAACCTCAAAAACACAAGTAATCAAAGCAAAAAACAGACCACAGGGATTCCATCAAACTAAGCAGCTTCTGCACTGCAAAACAAATAACCAACAAAGTGAAGAGACAACCCACAGAATGGGAGCCAATATTTGCAAACTATGCATCTGAGACGGGATTTATAACTAGAAATATAAGAAGCTCACATAACTCAATAAAACAAAGAATTTAACTTTAAAAAATGAGCAAAAGACATGAACAGATATTTCTCCACAAACAAAACATATAAATGGCCATCATGTGTATGAAAATGTTCAGTATCACTCATCATCAGAGAAATACAAATGAAAAATCACAATGAATTTTCATCTCACCCCATTAAAATGGTTTTTATCCATAAGACAGGCAAAACAAATGCTGGCAAGATGGTAGAGAAAGGAGAACCCTGGTACCCTGTTGGTAGGAAGGTAAATTAGTACAGCCATTATGCAGAAAAGTATGGAAGTCCTTTAAGAAACTAAAAAGAGGCTGGGCATGGTGGCTCATGCCTGTAATCCCAGCAGTTTCGGAGAGCGAGGCGGGCACCTGGCTTGAGGTCAGGAGTTTGAGAGCAGCCTGATCAACATGGGGAAACCCTGTCTGTACTAAAAAATACAAAACATATCTAGGCGTTGTGGCGTGCACCTGTAATCTCAGCTCCCAGGGAGGCTGAGGCAGAAGAATCATTTGATTCCAGGAGGCCACTGCCTCCCAGGAGGTTGCAATGAGCCTAGATTGTGTCAGTTGCACTCCAGCCTGGGCTACAGAGGAACGCTCTGCCTCAAAAACAAAAACAAAACAAAAACGAAACAAACGACTAAAAAGAGAATTTTCATAGTATTCACAAATTCACTACTGGGTTTATATCCAAAGGAAAGGACTTCAGTGTATTGAAGTTCTATCTGCACCTCCGTGACTGTTCCAGCACAGTTCACAGTAGCTAAGATGTGGAGTCCACCTACCTGCCCATCAGTGGGTGAACGGATAGAGAGAATGTAGTACATACACACAGTGGAGACAACTCATCCATAGAGACAGTAACATCCTGACATTTGCAGCCACATGGATGGAACTGGAGCTCATTACAAAGATTCCCAATTCTCACCCTTATGCAGGAGCTCTAAAGTGGATCTCAAGAAGGTAGAGAGTAATAGAATGGTGGCTACCAGAGGCCAGGAAGGGAATGGTGGAGGGTGAAAACAACACAAAACAAAAACCAGAACAGAATATCAATGTATTTATGACCACTAGACTTTACACTTAAAAATGGTAAAGGTGGTCAATTTTATAGGTATTTTTAAGCTCAACAATTCTTTTTTCAAATGAAAAGGAAAGGGTGTAAGGGTTCCTGGTGATGATATGTCTGTGTGGGTGAGAGGCCGGGATGGGCTTCTGGGAAATGGGTAAGGTCGAGGGGCTAAGGGAACCTCTGATCTCCCCAAACTGAGCCCAGTCTCCCTCCTCTGGGTCTGTCCTGACCAGTTTCTCCATCTGCCTGGGTGCCTGGAGCCCTGACCGTGGAACACCACGCAGGCCATGCAGGAGGGTTTGGAGGTGCCCTCTCTGCCATCCTGCGTCCTGATCCCCCCCTCACACCGAAGCTTGGTCTTCTCTCTGAACCTGTCCATGCTTCTCTCCATCATCAGCAGGAAGCCCCTCAGCTATGGCTCTAGGATCATAAGACACGGGACAGGCATGGGGTTTCCTCACCTGTGACAGAAACGGGCAGTGGGTCACTCGGGTGTGACCACTTGTAGGGTGCGGTACGGAAAGAACCGAAGCATCTGTAGGTTCCTCCGTGGGTGGCAGGGCCCAGAGGGAAGTCGGCCTGGAATGTTCCATTGACGCTTGGCACTGCAGAGAGACTAAGTTCACGGGCCTCCCCCTCCCTGGATAGATGGTACATGTCAAACGAGCACCGGGAGCTGCAGGACAAGGTCACGTTCTCTCCTGCCTGAACCGTGGGGCCCGGCTGGGCTGAGAGAGAAGGTTTCTCATATTTACCTGGAAGGAGAAGAGGCAGTTTCTTCAGGGAGGTTCTTCCCTGTCACAGCTCCCCTCACATCTGAGCTGAGAACTCACTCCTCTGATCTATGACCTAATGCTCTCTCTGTCTCTCACCCTCCACCCCGTCTCTCTTCAGGTCTATTTCCTCCTTCCACCTTCTCTGTCTCTCTAGGTCTCTGACCTCACTTCCCCAGCCTGAGGTGTGTTTTCCCTTTTTGTATTGTTTTCTTCTCTCTGATCCTCCTTGGATTGTTGACTTGATCTTCCTTTTTCTTTAATTCTGAGTTTCTCACTTTCTGTCTTCTTCATAACCTTCTGCACATTTCTATCTATTATCTATCGATCGATCTATCTATCTACTACCTGTCAATCTATCAATTATCTATCTGTAATCTATACCTATGTATCATGTATCTCTCTCTCTATCAGTTGTCTGTCTCTCTATCTATCCACCATCTATCTATTATCTATATCTATGTATCATCTGTCTATTCCCTCTCTATCTGTCTGCCTCTTTGTCTCTATGATTCATCTACGTATCTATGTATCTATTTATGTGTCTATCTACCTATCTATCTATCGATCCATTTATCTATCTATCTATCTATGTAATCTATCATCATCATCTCTATGTATCATCTATCAATCGCTGTCTAAGTATCTATAACCCATCCACTACCTATCATCTACCTATTTATCATCTATCTATATCTATCTACCCATCTACCATCTGCCTCTCTCCATCTCCTTGTCTTTCTCTGCCTCTCAGTCTCTCTAGTTCTATTTGGAATCTCTGCAATCCATCCCCACATCTTTATCTATCTCTGTCTTTGTGCCCCTCCCTCAGGGTTCTGATTTTGGAGCTTTTCTCTGCTCCCTTCCATCATTCTCTCCACTCCTCTGCCCTCCCTTCTGTCTCTTTATGTGTCTGTGTGTCTCTCAGTCCCTTTCCTCTGGCTCATTCTCTGTGTGTTTATGTCTTTGCTTTTGGATGTTCCTGATTTCTCTCTGTGTCTCTCAGTAATCGATCATATGTAGGATTATGTGGAATATGAGCCTCAGAATCCAGTCTGGGGACCCCAAGTACACACAGCACACAGGGGTTGGTGTTCTGGGGCCACGATATCCTGGGACGATGACTCTCCACTGCACGGAAGGCAGAGGTGTCAGAACAAACACAGCATCTGTAGGTGCCACAAGGTCTGAGGCCACAGGGGCTGACTCAGGACAGAAATATGGGTGTCCTTGGGTTCTCCTGGTAGAAACGCTTTGTGGAGGTAAAACAGAAATGAAGTTTTTCACCTGTGCCAAGTCTCTGAGCAACGTCAGCACAGAAGGACGACTCTCTCTGGGACATGTCTGTGTCTGGGTGTCCCCTTTAACTCTTTCTCTGTTTTCTACCTCCCTGTATGGTCCCTGTGTCTGTCCTCTGTTATGACACCTGGTCTGTGCTTGTGTCTCCTGTTTCTCTGTCTCTGTTGGTACAGACCTCCCCAAGTGAGTCTCTCTCCATAAGAATCCCACACTCATCTTCCTCATGACCACCCGGGGCTTCCAAGTCCTGGATTATTCACTCTGTGTCCCAGTGACAATGAGAAGAATGTCCGGACACTCTCACCTGTGATCACGATGTCCAGGGGGTCACTGGGAGCTGACAACACATAGGGGGAGTGAGTGACAGAACCGTAGCATCTGTAGGTCCCTGCAAGGTCAGACGTCGTGGAATTGATGGAATAGTTGGCCTGGGAACCCCCACTGTGGAGCTCTCCAACAAGGTGCAAGGGCTTCTCAAAGTTCACCTCACTGTGCAGAAAGAAGTGCTCAAACACGGTATCTGAAGAACATTGTAGGGTGACCGTCTCTCCTGATTTCACCAGGGGACCTGGGAGGGCCAGTAGGGAAGGTTTTCTGTGGACTCCTAGAAAGAGAGGTTGTGAGTTTAGAAGGCGTCTCCCTTTGTCATCATATCCATGGCACCTGGAACGAGTGAGGGTTCCTCTCCCGGCTGTCTGTCTGTCTCCTCCCCCTCTGTGTCTCCCTGTCTTTTATCCCCTGGTGCAGTTCCCTTCATCTGTGTCCCTCCCTCTTCTCTGTCCGTCTGTCTCTAGTAGCCTCGGACGTCCTTCCCACTGGGCTCAGCCTCATCTCTTAGGCTGTCGTATGTGTTTCCCACTAATCTCTTTCCTGCTGTCTATGTGGGGCTGGAAGAGGATCCAGGCAGGCTGCATGTCCAGGCTCTTAGCAGCCTGGTTTAATCTCTTTTGGAGAAACTGGAGTCCCTGGTGTGAGGTATGAACTGATTAGTAAGGCAGGCACCAGTGTCCACACCCCCTGTTCCTGGTGGGGATTGGGATCCTCTCCTGCCATGCCTGTGCCTTCTCCATGGCCTCAGCTTCCACAGGGTGGCTCCTGGTGCTGGATCCAGGAGCATCGACCCCTCCCTATGTGGATGGAGCCTGGTGGTGGCATCAGCGTCCCGTCCTTCCTGATCTCGGGGTTGCCAACTTTCTCCTTGTTTGGTTTCTTTAATTAATTGATTAATTAATTTATTTTTGAGACAGAGTGTCACTTTTTCACCCAGGCTGGAGTGTAGTGGTGTGGTCTTGGCTCACTGCAACTTCCTCCCAGATTCAAGTGATTGAATCCAGTCGTTGGTTTACTCGCGCCCACCACCATGCCCGGCTATCGTTGTTTGGTTTCCTAACTTGTCCTTGACCATGTTCCTGTGTTGGTTTCCTGTTGCTGCGGCAGAAAATTATCACAAACATGGTGGCAGGAGAGAATACACTGACCCCTTCCACTTTTAGAGTCAGAAATTGGATCCAGTTCTCCCTGTGCTAAGATCAAGGCGTCTACAGAACTGTGTTCCCTTTGGAGACACCGCAGAGTGGTTCTCTTGACTTCTCCAGCCCGTAGAGGCCACCTGCCATTGTGGCTCGTGGCCTTCCTTCACCTCCAAAGCCCACAGTGGCTGATGGAGTCTCCCACGACGCTGCTCTAACCCCCACTCTCCTCCTCCTCCTCCTATCGTTTGGTGCCTTGTGATTCCACTGAGCCCAGTGGGACAGTCCAGGCCATCTCCCCATCTCAAGGTCAACTCATCAACAACCTGAGCTCCATCTTCCCCTTCAGTCCCCTGCCCTATAGCATAAAGAGTCACAGGCTCCAGGGATTAGAATGTAACCATATTGGGGACAGTTATTCTTCCCATCATAGCACCCATTTCCCTGTATTAAATCCCCCTTTACCCCAAAGACAGTCAGGTCCTGAGTGATGGGACCCTCGTGGACACCCTCAGCAGAAGCTCTGGGATTCAGGAGGTGGGACAAGGAGAAGCCCTGACAGGAGCCCTCTGACCTGTGACCATGATCTCCAGGGGGTCACTGAGTGCCGACCACTCAGTGGGGGAGTGCGGGTATGAACCCTGACATCTGTAAGTCCCTGCGTCTGCTGGGGTCACAGGGCCCATGAGGAAGCTCTGCTGGAATATTCTGTTGTGGAAGACGGGAACGTGGCTTCTGTCGTCTTTGTACAGAGTGAAGTTGGTAAAGTTGTTAAACCCACGACGATAGTGACACCGAAGAGTCACGTGTCCTCCCTGAGGCACCAGAGTGCTGGGCTGGGCAGACAGCGAGGTCTTGTCCTGACCACCTGGGGGAGAAGGAGGCGCCACCTTAGAGAGGAGGATGTGGAGCCGCCCCTCCCTCCCTGTGCTCAGAAGATTCTTCCCCTTTCCATGTTTCTAAGGCTCCTACCACACCTGGGTGTCTAGGGCTACAGGAAGGACCCATCCCACATAGACATGGCATCTCCCTACAACAAAAGTGTCATTTGAGAACTTTGAACAAATGCTGAATAAGGGACTCTTACTAGATTTTTACACTTCAAGATGACTCACATAAAACAACACAAAGTAGACACGGCATGGAGGGCATGTCCTTTGTGAATGGAATATCAGCCAGTGCATGAACTGAGTCCCTATCAGAGATTTGGAATGTCAGGGTCATGGCTGTGGTTTCCCCACCTCTTCTGGTAGAATGACAGCAGCCACACTGCAGCCCTGACCGTCATGCAAACACTGGAGGGTGTGAGTTACACCTTTGTCCTCAGAGGACCTGCTGTTCCTAGCACTGCTTCCCTCCCTTCCTCAGTCGCTGACACCACTTCCTCCCTGCATACCTCAGCTTGGAGCACCCCAAGCTCACCCCGGTCTTCACAGCGCTTGACTCGGCCAAGGGTAAGAAGAGCCAGAGAGGACGAGGTCAGAAGTGTGAGCCGAGCACCTCAGGGTCCCCCTTTCTTAGTTTATGAGACACTGTCTGACAGGACTTCCCTCCTGTTTCAGGAAAATCCTCTTAGGTGGGGAGATGACACCCTAAGGTTTGGGGAAGGACTCACCCGTGTATGGACAGGCCCTCTGGACCAAAAAGAACCCTGGAAAGAAAGATCATGATGGATGATCCATCTGCAGGCAAACCAGGGCCTCCCCTGCTGCCCCCACGGGGCTGTGCGTCTGGGCAGCCAGGCCCTTGCTGGGCTGAAGGTAAACTCACCCTGGCTGCCCACCTGCCCCCGCAGCAGGGATCTCAGCTGTTCAGAGACCCAGTCTCCTGATCCAGATCTGCATCCCAGGCCTAGATCTACACAACAGGCCCATATCTCCACTCCATGCTGATATCTCCCCTCCAGGCCCGTATCTCCCTTCCAGGCTTATATCTCCCCTCCAGAGCCATATCTCCCCTCCAGGCCCATATCTTCACTCCAGGCCCATATCTCCACACCAAACCCATATCTCCTTTCCAGGCTCCTATCTCCACTCCAGGCTCATATCTCCACTCCAGGCTCATATCTCTACTCCAGGTCGGGATCTCCACTCCAGGCTCCTATCTCCACTCCAGGCCCGGAATTCCTCTCCAGGCCCATATTTCTGCTCCAAACCCATATCTCCCCTCCAGGCTCATATCTCCACCCCAGGCCCATATCTCCTCTCCAGGCTCATATCTGCACTCCAGGCTCACATCTCCACTCTAAACCCATATCAACCCTCCTGGTTCATATCTCCCCTCCTGACCTGTATCTCCACTCCAGGCCCATATCTCCACTCCAGGCCCATCCCTCCATGCCAGGCCCATGTCTCTATCCCAGGCCTATATCTCCACTCCAGGCCCATATCTCCACCCCAGGCCCATAACTCAACCTCCAGGCCCAGATCTCCCCTCCAGGATCATATCTCCACTCCCGGATCATATCTCCACTCCAGGCCCAGATCTCCCCTCCAGGATCATATCTCCACTCCCGGATCATATCTCCACTCCAGGCCCAGATCTCCCCTCCAGGATCATATCTCCACCCCAGGTCCATATCTCCACTCCAGGCCTATATCTCCACCCCAGGCCCGTATCTCCACTCCAGGCCCAGATCTCCACTCCAGGATCATATCTCCACCCCAGGCCCATATCTTCACTCCAGGCCCAGATCTCCACTCCAGATTCATATCTCCACTCCAGGCCCGTAACTCAACCTCCAGGACCAGATCTCCCCTCCAGGCCCAGATCTCCACTCCAGACCTGTATCTCCACCCCAGGCCCATATCTCCACTCCAGGCCCATATCTCCACGCCAGACCCAGATCTCCACCCCAGGCCCAAATCTCCACTCCAGACCCATATCTCCACCCCAGGCCCATCCCTCCATGCCAAGCATATGTCTCTATCCCAGGCCCTTATCTCCAACCCAGGCCCATATCTCCGCCCGAGGCCCAGATCCCCACTCCAGGCCCAGATCTCTACCCCAGGCCCAGATCTCCACTCCAGGCCCAGATCTCCACTCCAGACCTGTATCTCCACTCCATGCCCGTATCTCCACCCCAGGCCCATATCTCCACCCCAGGCCCATATCTCCACTCCAGGCCCATATCTCCACCCCAGGCCCATATCTCCACTCCAGGCCCATATCTCCACCCCAGGCCCATATCTCCACTCCAGGCCCATATCTCCACCCCAGGCCCATATCTCCACTCCAGGCCCATATCTCCACTTCAGGCCCAGATCTCCACTCCAGGCCCATACCTCCACCCCAGGCCCATATCTCCACTCCAGGCCCAGATCTCCACTCCAGGATCATATCTCCACTCCAGGCCCATAACTCAACCTCCAGGTCCAGATCTTCCCTCCAGGCCCAGATCTCCAACCCAGTGCTTCCTCCCCCGATTCCCTTCCAGGACTCACCAACACACACCACGCTGACGACCATGAGCGACATGGTGCTGCCGGTGCAGACAGGCGGCCGCGCCCCAGCTCAGCTCAGCAGCGCACAGGATGTTATCTGGCGCCCTGCCCATGCAGTTGACGTGCTGACCACATCATGGGAGGGTGACGTACGCAGGCTCTTCCTACCTTGCATGAGGTGCAGCGGGTGCTCACTCAAGAGTGGAAAATGGCTTCCTGGAAATGGTTCTCACTAGAACTGACACCTTGTGTCCTTCACTATGACCAGCTCAAAACACGTCTCAGATCCAACCTCCCGGACACGAGGTGACTGAAATCTGTGCTGACGTGAAAGACTTTTTATGTATTTTTATTGTTTTTATCTGTGTTTCAAACTCTTCCGTGTGTAATATGCGAAATATCTAATAGGTATTATGAACGTTGTCAGAGCAATTGTGAATAAACCATTAGGATGTTTCATGCTTGTATTTCTAGTATGACAGCAGAACCAGTTTAAATGATTTAAATACCCAGGGAAGGATTATGCAATTATTTACAATCTTAGAACTGTTCTTCATCAGCAAAACCCACAACATGTCAATTCTGGATTTTTGTCATTTTATCTACAATTTGTCTCATGACCTGAGAGTCCAGAGTCCCAACTCATGGTTCGCTCTCTCTGTCTCTCTGCCTCCCTCATTTTCAATTGTATGGAAATATCCAGTAACATAATGCTATAAAAAATCAAGTGTCCCCCAGCACTTTGGGAAGCCGAGGTGGGTGGATCAACGGAGGTCGGGAGTTCGAGACCTCCCTGGCCAACTTAGTGAAACCATGTCTCTGCTAAACATACAAAAATTAGCCATGCCTGGTGGTGGGCACCCGTCATGCCAGCTACTCAAGAGGCTGAGGCAGGAGAATCGCTTGAATCTAGGAGGCGGAAGTTGCAGTGAGCCGAGATTCTGCCACTGCAGTCCAGCCTGGGTGACAGAGCGAGACTCTGCCTGAAGAAACATAAAAAAAACGTAGCAAATAGCCTATAATAAGAAACTAGAGGACTCCAGCTACCAAATTGTAAGGGTTTGTAAAAGCCTACGGAATGTGCAGCATCCTCAAGAGAGCGAACACAGAGAGCCCCTTATCGGAAAACAGTGTCTAAAATACATCCGTGTACACACAGTCCCGTTAGAGTTGACAAAGGCTGCCGTGTGGTTAAAGGAGGAATAGAATGTCTTCTCCATAGATAACATGGGCCCAAGGGTTACACATAGAAAAAAATAAATCTACACGTATTCTCACACTATAAAACACTTCTTGTTTTTAATCTTGTTGTTGTAAATTTTTTATGATATTTATTTAAAATTGAGAAATAAAAGTGAGATACAATCGTCCTTCACTATTCGTGGGTGATTGGTTTCAGGATCTCCGCTCAGATACCACAATTCGCAGATGCTCAAGCCTCTTACATAAAATGGTCCAGCGTTTGCATATAACCCATGTTCATCCTCCTGTGTACATGAAATCATCTCTAGATTACTTATAATTCCTGACACAGCCTACACACCATTCCATTTGTGTCCATTCAACATAGTTTTGCTTTTTGAAATTTTGTGGATTTTTTCTCTGAATATTTTTGATTTATAGTTGGCTCAACAAACACCTGTAAACCCCACAGATCTGGAGGAGCGACTGTGTATTTATAGTATGAAGATGATGTGTGGACATGTGTCCCCGTGGAGATGAGACTAACAAGGCCTATGACTCTACAAATGTTTCATCTTGGAATGGCTCTGCCAGCTTTCCAGGTCTGCAGAGAGTAAGAATATCACTTGTTCATCTGATTCACGATCCTTGCAACCTCCTGTGTGCTGCATCGTTGGATGGAAATTGGAGTTCCAGACAGAAACCAGGCTCCACTCTGCTTCCAGAAGCTCAGAGTCCAGGGGTGAGAAACCATTGGAGAACATATGGGGCTATATGGACATAGTAATGATAACACCAGAAACTTTCAGCGAATAAAGAGTCACATTACCTAAAGGATGAGGGTAGAGGTGTTTATTTGAAGAGGAGAGAGCTACGTTGAAATGATAAAAAAATTTATAAGTTTCACTGCAGACAAGGGCTGAAAGATAATCTGAGGGGTGGTGGAACAGCATGAGGGAAGATGGAACAGCACATGACTAAGTGCCGTGTTAAGAGGGAGCCTCTTGTATGTTTGGAACTGTGAGTTCCTCAGTGTGACTGCAGCCTCCAGTAGGACTAGGAAGTAAGCCAGTAGGTTGGAGAGGTGGGCAGGGGTCAAGTGAATTGGAGAATGGTGGGCTCAGCAAAGGAGTGTGTTTTCTCTGCAGCAGGCAGTGGGGACCTTAGACATTTGTAAGCAAGAGAGAGGCACGTTCAGATTCGTGGTGTGAAGAAGAGCGATGTCCTAAGATGCAGACTCACACCTTCGGATTCCTGCTGCTGGTACATTGGAGCTGTGAAGCCGGTTTTGAGACAGGGCTGTTGTCTCCCTAGAAGACCCCTTCAAGGCCTGACGGTGGTGCTCATGGATAGAAGACAACTTTCGATCTGGGCTCAGCATTTGGAAGCTCTATGTACACGCTGGTATCTGTTGGGGATCTCCTGGGCCTCTGAGAAGAGCGAGTGATTTTTCCCTGTGTGAGAACGCAGTGATCCAACTGTGCGTATGTCACCTCCTGAGGGTCTTGTTCATCAGGGTCCTGGAGAGAGGGAAATGTTGAGTGAGGGAGGGGCTCACACTCTTCAGGACTATTAGGGAATAAAACAGTATCCACGAGGCTGGGCCGAGGAGGACCTACCTCCCTGTTCACTGTTCTGTCCCCCGCAGGCTCTTGGTCCATTACAGCAGCATCTGTAGGAGACAAAAGTCATCAAAACAGCTGGGAGGACCCGTCTGGGTCCTCATTTCATGTGCAGAGCCCAACACACAGGGGAGGCCGTAGACGCCTGAGGTGCCTCAGCTGCCAACAGCGAGGCTCAGACATTCTGTTTCTCTGAGTTCAAGACCCCTTCCCATGAATGGCTCTCAATTTCCATCCCATTGATTCTGTCTCCCACTTTCTGCCTGTCATGGAACCTTCTCCTGGATGTCAGTGGCTGCAGGGACATGAGGATACAGTTCAGAATCAGGCAATGGTCTGTGAGCTGAAGGCAGGGACAGGGTGTCTGGTGCTCTCTCTAGAAAGCTCTGCCTCTGTGGCTCCTGCCTTGGGCCAGAGACCATCCTGCCGGTGAGGAACACACACCTGCGTGCTCCCATCCCGCTTCCCCCCACGTCCCTGAGGTCTGCGGCCTCTGCTTCGTGAGACTTACTCTTTTTGTTGGAGCACCAGCGATGCAGGAGAAAGAAGAAGATGGTGAAGAGGATCATGACCACTGAGGTCCCAATCAGAACATGCAGGTGTCTGGGGATACCTGGAGGATGAAGAGACTCCAATAAGAAGCTAATCATAGCAGTTCCTTGTTATGGATTGTCTCTCGTTTCTTGATTGACAGGTAACCATGTGGAATGTCTCCTTAGGACAAGGGGCCTGATGGCGGGAGACCCAGCTTTCTCCTGCTCTGTTTTGAGGAAGGAGGAAGGGGACCAGGAGCCAAGGAATGTGGGAGCCTCTAGAAACTGGGACATGTGAAGAGCAGATTCTCGCCTGGAACCTTCGGAGGGAAGGCAGCCTTGCTGTCACCTTGATTTTAGCCCAGTGAGGTGCATTTCATCCTTTGAGCTACAGCACTGTAAAATAATTAAAAAGCCGTTTTGTTTTCATCCACCAATTTTGTGGAAATTTGTTATGGCAACAATAGAAAAGGATTCTAACTGCACAGCCTGAGCATGGGGCCATGGCTGAATGAGTCAGTGAGTCGGAGTGTGCGTGCAAGGCTCTTTACTGCAAGGCTCTTGCTCTGCTGAGTCAGCCAGGGTTGCCTCATGACCCACAGGAGTTCATTCCTTGGCAAGTGGAACTTCTCTAAAACACCTCACCCTCATTAGATGTTCCCTTCCCTTCCCTCTTTCAAGCCCCCAGGAATTTATCCTCCAGTTAGGAATGCAGGGAGAACACTGCATTTTTCCTGAGAAGGATGTCAGATTTGCAATCATTCTTCCAGCTTGTAGGAGGTCTCAGCAACAGAAAATTAGAGATTAAGAGACTTCACTGAGCCCTGTGCTGGGCCAAGATCCCTTTTGCTGTTGGAGTGTCTGGAGTTCAGAGAGATGATGGAAGACAGGCCCACGGTCAGAGCTGGGAGGTGCTGAGCCAAGGCTTGAATCCAAGACTTCCACCTCCCCAGGTTTCCAAAAGCAGAGATAAGAGGGATTCTTTACTCACTGGTTTTGGAGCTTGGTTCAGTGGGTGAAGGCCAACTACGTGAAGGGTTTCCTAGAACAGAGACAGGAGAGGTGAGGAAATGAGGGTGCCTGTCCTCTACTCAAGGGAAATCTTTGAGGTTGGTTCACGGCAAACACTCTGTTATCCAACACTGGGCTCTGGGAGTCCTGGGATACTCTTCTCCATAATTTTTGTATGTGTTACCCATTGTCTCGAGACTTTAAGATATAGAGAGAAAACAGGAACATCACATTACCTGACTTAAAAATATGTTACAGAGCTGTAGTAAGCAAAACAGCATGACGCTGGCATAAAGAAAAGTGCATAGAACAATGGAGAAAAATGAAGAACACAGATATAATCTATCCGTCTACATTCAATGGTTTTTTTTCTTTTCTTTTTTTTTTTTTTGAGATGGAATCTTGCTCTGTTAACCAGGCTGGGGTGCAGAGGTGCAATCTCGGCTCACAGTAACCTCTGTCTCCTGAATTCAAGCAATTCTCTTGCCTCAGACTCTTGAGTAGTGGTATGACAGGAGCTGACCACCATGCTCAGCTAATTTTTGTACTTTTAGTGGAGACAGGGTTTTACTATGTTGGCCAGGTGGGCCTGGAACTCCTGGTCTCAGGTGATCCACCCACCTTGGCCTCTGAAAGTGCTGGGATTGCAGGTGTGAGCCACCATGCCCAGCCAATCCAATTCATTTTGACAAAAGTGTCAAGAACCGACAATCAGGAAAGGACAGTCTTTTCAATAATCGATGCGGGGAAAACGGGTTATCTGCATGCAGGGAATGAAACTGCACCTCTACCTCTCACCATTCAGAAAAGTCAAATCCAGATGGATTAAATACATGAGTCTAAGTCCTGAACCTATGAAACACGTAGAAGAAAATATTGGGCAAATGCTTCAGGACATTTGTTTGAGAACGGACATTTTGTTTAAAACCTCAGAACACAAGTAATCAAAGCAAAAGACAGACGACAGGGATTATATCAAACTAAGCAGCTTCTGCACTGCAAAACAAATAACCAACA
This sequence comes from Macaca nemestrina, assembly GCF_043159975.1. Classification (NCBI taxonomy): domain Eukaryota; kingdom Metazoa; phylum Chordata; class Mammalia; order Primates; family Cercopithecidae; genus Macaca; species Macaca nemestrina. Next base: position 64,955,970 of record NC_092144.1, on the reverse strand, counting down.
AAGTGAAGAGACAACCCACAGAATGGGAGCAAATATTTGCAAACTATGCATCTGAGGCGGGATTTATAACTGGAAATATAAGAAGCTCACATAACTCAATAAAACAAATAATTTAACTAAAAAATGAACAAAAGACATGAACAGGCATTTCTCCACAAACAAAACATATAAATGGCCATGATGTGTATGAAACACTGTTCAGTATCACTCATTATTAGAGAAATACAAATTAAAATCACAATGAATTTTCATCTCACCCCATTAAAATGGCTTTTCTCTGGAAGATAGGGAAACAAATGCTGGCAAGATGGTAGAGAAAGGAGAATCCTACCAACCCTGTTGGTAGGAAGGTAAATTAGTACAGCCATTAAGCAGAAAAGTATGGAAGTTCTTTAAGAAACTAAAAAGAGGCTGGGCATGGTGGCTCATGCCTGTAATCCCAGCAGTTTCGGAGAGTGAGGCGGGCACCTTGCTTGAGGTCAGGAGTTTGAGAGCAGCCTGATCAACATGGGGGAACCCTGTCTGTTCTAAAAAATACAAAACGTAGCTAGGCGTTGTGGCGTACACCTGTAATCCCAGCTCCCAGGGAGGCTGAGGCAGAAGAATCATTTGATTCCAGGAGGCCTCTGCCTCCCAGGAGGTTGCAATGAGCCTAGATTGTGTCACTTGCCCGCCAGCCTGGGCTACAGAGGAAAGCTCTGCCTCAAAAACAAAAACCAAACAAAAACCAAGCAAAAGACTAAAAAGAGAATTTTCATAGTATTCACAAATTCACTACTGGGTTTACATCCAAAGGAAAGGACTTCAGTGTATGGAAGTTCTATCTGCACTCCCATGACTGTTCCAGCACAGTTCACAGTAGCCAAGATGTGGAGTCCACCTACCTGCCCATCAGTGGGTGAACGGATAGAGAGAATGTAGTACATACACACAGTGGAGACTACTCATCCATAGAGACAATAACATCCTGCCATTTGCAGCCACATGGATGGAACTGGAGCTCATTAGAAAGATTCCCATTTCTCACCCTTATGCAGGAGCTCTAAAGTGGATCTCAAGAAGGTAGAGAGTAGAATGGTGGCTACCAGAGGCTAGGAAGGGAACGGTGGAAGTCTGTCCTGACCAGTTTCTCCATCTGCCTGGGTGCCTGGAGCCCTGACCGTGGACCACCACGCAGGCCATGCAGGAGGGTGTGGAGGTGCCCTCCCTGCCATCCTGCGTCCTGATCCCGCCCTCACACCGAAGCTTGGTCTTCTCTCTGAACCTGTCCATGCTTCTCTCCATCATCAGCAGCAAGTTCCTCAGCTATGGCTCTGGGATCATAAGACATGGGACAGGCATGGGGTTTCCTCACCTGTGACAGAAACGGGCAGTGGGTCACTCGGGTCTGACCACTGGTAGGGTGTGGTACGGAAAGAACCGAAGCATCTGTAGGTTACTCTGTGGGTGGCAGGGCCCAGAGGGAAGTCGGCCTGGAATGTTCCATTGATGCTTGGCACTGCAGAGAGACTAAGTTCACGAGCCTCCCCCTCCCTGGATAGATGGTACATGTCAAACGAGCACCGGGAGCTGCAGGACAAGGTCACGTTCTCTCCTGCCTGAACCGTGGGGCCCGGCTGGGCTGAGAGAGAAGGTTTCTCATATAGACCTGGAAGGAGAAGAGGCAGTTTCCTCAGGGAAGTTCTTCCCTGTCACAGCTCCCCTCACATCTGAGCTGAGAACTCACTCCTCTGCTCTATGACCTAATGCTCTCTCTGTCTCTCACCCTCCACCCTGTCTCTCTTCATGTCTGTTTCCTCCTTCCACCTTCTCTGTCTCTCTAGGTCTCTGACCTCACTTCCCCAGCCCGAGGTGTGTTTTCCCTTTTTGTATTGTTTTCTTCTCTCTGATCCTCCTTGGATTGTTGACTTGATCTTCCTTTTTCTTTAATTCTGAGTTTCTCACTTTCTGTTTTGTTCATAACCTTCTGCACATTTCTATCTCTTATCTATCGATCGATCAATCTATCTACTACCTGTCAATCTATCAATTATCTATCTGTAATCTATATCTATGTATCATGTATCTGTCTCTGTATCTATTGTCTGTCTCTCTATCTATCCACCATTCATCTATTTTCTATACCTATGTATCATCTGTCTATTCCCTCTCTGTCTGCCTCTCTGTCTCTATGTATCATCTACGTATCTATGTACCTATCTATGTGTCTATCTATCTCTCTATCTATCTATCGATCTATCTATCTGTCTATCTATCTATCATCATCATCATCATCTCCATGAATCATCTATCTATCAATCGCCATCTATGTATCTATAACCCATCCATTATCTATCATCTACCTATTTATCATCTATCTATATCTCTCTATCCATCTATCATCTGTCTCTCTCCATCTCCTTGTCTTTCTCTGCCTCTCAGTCTCTCTAGTTCTATTTGGAATCTTTGCAATCCATCCCCACATCTTTATCTATCTCTGTTTGTGCCCCCGCCCTCAGGGTTCTGATTTTGGAGCTTTTCTCTCCTCCCTTCCATCATTCTCTCCACTCCTCTGCCCTCTTTTCTGTTTCTTTATGTGTCTGTGAGTCTCTCAATCACCTTCCTCTGGCTCCTTCTCTGTGTGTCTTTGCTTTTTGTCTTCTCTTTATGTCTTTGCTTTTTGATGTTCCTGATTTCTCCCTGTGTCTCTCAGGAATCCTATCATATGTGGGGTTATGTGGAATATGAGCCTCAGAATCCAGTGCGGGGACCCCAAGTACACACAGCATACAGGGGTTGGTGTTCTGGGGTCATGATATCCTGGGACGATGACTGTCCACTGCACGGAAGGCAGAGGTGTCAGAACAAACACGGCATCTGTAGGTGCCACAAGGCCTGAGGCCACAGGGGCTGACTCAGGACAGAAATATGGGTGTCCTTGGGTTCTCCTGGTAGAAACACTTTGTGGAGGTAAAGCAGAAATGAAACTTATAACCTGTGCCAAGTCTCTGAGGAAAGTCAGCATGGAAGGACACCTCTGGGACATGTCTGTCTGTCTGGGTGTCCCCTTTAACTCTTTCTCTCTTTTCTACCTCCCTGTATGGCCCCTGTGTCTGTCCTCTGTTATGACACCTGGTCTGTGCTTGTGTCTCCTGTTTCTCTGTCTCTGTTGGTACAGACCTCGCCACGTCAGTCTCTCTCCATAAGAATCCCACACTCATCTTCCTCATGACCACCTGGGGCTTCCAAGTCCTGGATCATTCACTCTGTGTCCCAGTGACAATGAGAAGAATGTCCGGACACTCTCACCTGTGATCATGATGTCCAGGGGGTCACTGGGAGCTGACAACACATAGGGGGAGTGAGTGACAGAACCGTAGCATCTGAAGGTCCCTGTAAGGGCAGACGTCGTGGGACGGATGGAATAGTTGGCCTGGGAACCCCCACCATGGAGCTCTCCAACAAGGCGCAGGGGCTCCTCAAAGTTCACCTCACTGTGCAGAAAGAAGTGCTCAAACACGATATCTGAGGAACATTGTAGGGTGACCGTCTCTCCTGATTTCACCAGGGGACCTGGGAGGGCCAGGAGGGAAGGTTTTCTGTGGACTCCTAGAAAGAGAGGTTGTGAGTTTAGAAGGCGGCTCCCTTTGTCATCATATCCATGGCACCTGGAACGAGTGAGGGTTCCCCTCCCGGCTGTCTGTCTCTCTCCTCCCTCTCTGTGTCTCCCTGTCTTTTATCCCCTGGTGCAGGTTCCTCCATCTGTGTCCCTCTCTCTTCTCTGTCCGTCTGTCTCTAGTAGCTTCGGACGCCCTTCCCACTGGGCTCATCCTCATCTCTTAGGCTGTTGTATCTGTTTCCCACTAATCTCCTTCCTGCTGTCTATGTGGGGGTGGAAGAGGAACCCCGGTAGGCTGCATGTCCAGGCTCTTAGCAGCCTGGTTCAATCTCTTTTGGACAAACTGGAGTCCCTGGCAGGAGGAATGAAGTGATCAGTAAGGCAGGCACCAGTGTCCACACTCCCTGTTCCTGGTGGGGACTGGGAGCCTCTCCTGCCATGCCTGTGCCTTCTCCATGGCCTCAGCTTCCATAGGGTGGCTCCTGGTGCTGGTTCCAGGAGCATCGACCCCTCCCTATGTGGATGGAGCCTGGTGGTGGCATCAGCGTCCCGCCCCTCCTGATCTCGGGGTTGCCAACCTTCTCCTTGTTTGGTTTCTTTAATTAATTGATTAATTAATTGATTTTTGAGACAGAGTGTCACTTTTTCACCCAGGCTGGAGTGTAGTGGTGTGGTCTCGGCTCACTGCAACTTCCTCCCGGATTCAATAGATTGAATCCAGTCGTTGGTTTACTCGCGCCCACCACCATGCCCGGCTATTGTTGTTTGGTTTCCTAACTCGTCCTTGACCATGTTCCTGTGTGGGTTTCTTGTTGCTGCGGCAGAAAATTATCCCAAACATGGCATCAGGAGAAACACACTGACCCCTTCCACTTCTGGAGACAGAAATTGGATCCAGTTCTCCCTAAAACAAGGCGTCTACAGAACTGTGTCCCCTCTGGAGACTCAGCGGAGCAGTTCTCTTGACTTCTCCAGCCCGTAGAGGCCACCTGCCATTGTGGCTCATAGTCTTCCTCCACCTTCAAAGCCCACAGTGGCTGATGGAGTCTCCCACGACGCTGCTCTAATCCCCACTCCCTTCTTCCTCCTCCTCTCACGAGGACCCTTGTGATTACAGTGAGCCCAGTGGGACAGTCCAGGCCGTCTCCCCATCTCAAGGTCAACTCATCAACAACCTGAGTTCCATCTTCCCCTTCAGTCCCCTGCCCTATAGCATAAAGAGTCACAGGCTGCAGAGATTAGAATGTAGCCATATTGGGGACAGTTATTCTTCCCATCACAGCACCCATTTCCCTGAGTTCAATCCCCCTTTACCCCAAAGACAGTCAGGTCCTGGGTGACGGGACCCTGGTGGACACCCCCAGCAGAAGCTCTGGGATTCAGGAGGTGGGACAAGGAGAAGCCCAGACAGGAGCCCTCTGACCTGTGACCCTGATAGCCAGGGGGTCACTGAGTGCCGACCACTCAGTGGGGGAGTGCGGGTATGAACCCCGACATCTGTAGGTCCCTGCGTGTGCTGGGGTCACAGGACCCATGAGGAAGCTCTCCTGGAATATTCTGCCAAGGAAGACGGGAACGTGGCTTCTGTCGTCTTTGTACAGAGTGAAGTTGGTAAAGTTGTTAAGTCCATCACGATAGTAACACCGAAGGGTCACGTTTCCTCCCTGAGGCACCACAGCGCTGGGCCGGGCAAACAGGAAGGTCTTGTCCTGACCACCTGGGGGAGAAGGAGGTGCTGCCTTAGAGAGGAGGATGTGGAGCTGCCCCTACCTCCGTGTGCTCAGAAGAGTCTTCCCCTTTCCATGTTTCTAAGGCTCCTAGCGCACCTGAGTGTCCAGAGCTACAGGAAGGACCCATCCCACATAGACATGGCATCTCCCTACAACAAAAGTGTCAGCTGAGAACTTTGAGCAAGTGCTGAATAAGGGACTCTTACTAGATTTTAACACTGCAAGATTACTCACATAAAACAACACAAAGTAGAGACGGCATGGACGGCATGTCCTTTGTGAATGGAACATCAGCCAGTGCATGAACTGAGCCCCCATCAGAAGATTTGGAATGTCAGGGTCATGGCTGTGGTTTCCTCACCTCTTCTGGTAGAAGGACAGCAGCCACACTGCAGCCCTGACCGTCATGGAAACACTGGAGGGTGTGAGTGACACCTTTGTCTTCAGAGGACCTGCTGTTCCTAGGACTGCTTCCCTCCCTTCCTCAGTCGCTGACACCACTTCCTCCCTGCACACCTCAGCTTGGAGCACCCCAAGCTCACCCCGGTCTTCACAGAGCTTGACTCAGCCAAGGGTAAGAAAGCCAGAGTGGGCGAGGTCAGAAGTATGAGCCGAGCACCCCAGGGTCCCCCCTTCTTATTGTATGAGACACTGTCTGACACGACTTCCCTCCTGTTTCAGGAAAATCCTCTTAGGTGAGGAGATGACTCCCTAAGGTTTGGGGAAGGACTCACCCGTGTATGGACAGGCCCTCTGGACCAAGAAGAACCCTGGAAAGAAAGATCATGATGGATGATCCATCTGCAGACAAACCAGGGCCTCCCCTGCTGCCGACACGGGGCTGTGCGTCTGGGCAGCCAGGCCCTTGCTGGGCTGAAGGTAAACTCACCCTGGCTGCCTACCTGCCCCCGCAGCAGAGATCTCAGCTGTGCAGAGACCCAGCCTCCTGATCCAGATCTGCACCCCAGGCCTCGATCTACACAACAAGCTCATATCTCCACTCCATGCTGATATCTCTACTCCAGGCCCATATCTCCACCCCAGGCCCATATCTCCACTCCAGGCTCATATCTCCACTCCAGGCCCATATCTCCACTCCAGGCTCCTATCTCCCTTCCAGGCCCATATCTCCACCCCAGGCCCATATCTCCACTCCAGGCTCATATCTCCCCTCCAGGCTCCTATCTCCCCTCCAGGCCCATATCTCCACTCCAGGCCCATATCTCCACTCCAGACCTGTATCTCCACTCCAGGCTCATATCTCCACTCCAGGCCCATCCCTCCATGCCAGGCTCATATCTCCACTCCAGGCCCATATCTCCACTCCAGACCCATATCTCCTTTCCATGCTCCTATCTCCACCCCAGGCCCATATCTCCACTCCAGGCTCATATCTCCTCTCCATGCTTATATCTCCACTCCAGACCCAGATCTCCACTCCAGACCCAGATCTCCACTGCAGGCCCATCCCTCCATTCCAGGCCCATATCTCCACTCCAGGCCCATATCTCCACTCCAAGCCCATATCTCCACTCCAGACCTGGATCTCCACTCCAGGCCCATATCTCCACTCCAAGCCCATATCTCCACTCCAGACCTGTATCTCCACTCCAGGCTCATATCTCCACTCCAGGCCCATCCCTCCATGCCAGGCTCATATCTCCACTCCAGGCCCATATCTCCACTCCAGACCCATATCTGATTTCCAGGCTCCTATCTCCACCCCAGGCCCATATCTCCAATCCAGGCCCATATCTCCACTCCAGGCTCATATCACAATTCCAGGCCCATGTCTCCATTCCAGGCCCATATCTCCACTCCAGTCTCATATCTCTACTCCAGGCTCATATCTCCCCTCCAGGCTCCTATCTCCACTCCAGGCCCCTATCTCCACCCCAGGCCCATATCTCCTCTCCAGGCTCATATCTGCACTCCAGGCTCATATCTCCACTCCAAACCCATATCTCCCCTCCAGGTTCATATGTCCCCTCCAGGCCCAGATCTCCAGTCCAGGTCCATATCTCCACTCCAGACCCATGTCTCTACTCCAGGAACATATTTCCACTCCAGGCTCCTATCTCCACTCCAGGCCCAGATCTCCAGCCCAGGCCCATATCTCCACTCTAGACCCGTATCACCACTGCAGGCCCGTATCTCCACTCCACGCTCATGTCTCTACTCCAGGATCCTATCTCTATTCCAGGTCCATATCTCCACTCCAGGCCCATATCTCCACTCCAAATCCATATCTCCCCTCCAGGCTCATATCTCCCCTCCAGGCCCGTATCTCCACTCCAGGTCCATATCTCCACTCCAAACCCATATCTCCCTTCCAGGCTCCTATCTCCACTCCTGACCCATATCTCTACTCCAGGAACATATCTCCACTCCAGGCTCCTATCTCCCCTCCAGGCCCAGATCTCCAGCCCAGGCCCAGATCTCCACTCCAGGCCCATATCTCCACTCTAGACCCGTATCTCCACTGCAGGCCCGTATCTCCACTCCACGCTCATGTCTCTACTCCAAGATCCTATCTCTATTCCAGGTTCATATCTCTACTCCAGGCCCAAATCTCCACTCCAGGCCAATATCTCTATCCCAGGCCCATATCTCCACCCAGGTCCAGATCTCCATTCCAGGCCCATATCTCCATTCCAGGCTCAGATCTCCACTCCAGGATCATATCTCCACTCCAGGCTCAGATCTCCACCCCAGGCCCATATCTCCACCCAGGCCCATATCTCCATTCCAGGCCCATCCCTCCATGCCAGGCCCATGTCTCTATCCCAGGCCCATATCTCCAACCCAGGCCCATATCTCCACCCAGGCCTATATCTCCATTCCAGGCCCAGATCTCCACTCCAGGATCATATCTCCACTCCAGGCCCAGATCTCCATCCCAGGCCCATATCTCCACTCCAGGCCCAGATCTCCACCCCAGGCCCATATCTCCATTCCAGGCCCATCCCTCCATGCCAGGCCCATGTCTCTATCCCAGGCCCAGATCTCCACCCCAGGCCCATATCTCCACTCCAGGCCCAGATCTCCACTCCAGGATCATATCTCCACTCCAGGCCCATAACTCAACCTCCAGGTCCAGATCTCCCCTCCAGGATCATATCTCCACTCCAGGCCCAGATCTCCACTCCAGGATCATATCTCCACTCCAGGCCCAGATCTCCACTCCAGGCCCATAACTCAACCTCCAGGTCCAGATCTCCCCTCCAGGCCCAGATCTCCACCCTAGCACTTCGTCCGTCGATTCCCTTCCAGGACTCACCAACACACACCACGCTGACGACCATGAGCAACATGGTGCTGCTGGTGCAGACAGGCGGCTGCGCCCCAGCTCAGCTCAGCAGCGCACAGGATGTTATCTGCCGCCCTGCCCCTGCAGTTGACGTGCTGACCACATCATGGGAGGGTGACGTACGCAGGCTCTTCCTACCTTGCATGAGGTGCAGCGGGTGCTCACTCAAGAGTGGAAAATGGCTTCCTGGAAATGGTTCTCACTAGAACTGACACCTTGTGTCCTTCACTATGACCAGCTCAAAACACGTCTGAGATCCAACCTCCCGGACACGAGGTGACTAAAATCTGTGCTGACGAGAAAGACTTTTCACGTATTTTTGTTGTTTTTATCTGTGTTTCAAACTCTTCTCCGTGTATAATATGTGAAATGTCTAATAGGTATTATGAACATTGTCAGAGCAATTGTGACGAATAAACCATTAGGATGTTTCATGCTTGTATTTCTAGTATGACAGCAGAACCAGTTTAAATGATTTAAATACCCAGGGAAGGATTATGCCATTATTTACAATCTTAGAACTGTTCTTCATCAGCAAAACCCACAACATGTCAATTCTGGATTTTTGTCATTTCATCTACAATTTGTCTCATGACCTGAGATTCCAGAGTCCCAGCACATGGTTTGCTCTCTGTCTGTCTCTCTGCCTCCCTCATTTTAAATTGTATGGAAATATCCAGTAACATAATGCTATAAAAAATCAAGTGTCCCCCAGCACTTTGGGAAGCCGAGGTGGGCGGATCAACGGAGGTTGGGAGTTCGAGACCACCCTGGCCAACTTAGAGAAACCATGTCTCTGCTAAACATACAAAAATTAGCCATGCCTGGTGGTGGGCACCTGTCATGCCAGCTACTCAAAAGGCTGAGGCAGGAGAATCGCTTGAACCTGGGAGGCGGAAGTTGCAGTGAGCCGAGATTCTGCCACTGCAGTCCAGCCTGGGTGACAGAGCGAGACTCTGCCTGAAGAAATATAAAAAAAACGTAGCAAATAACCTATAATAAGAAACTAGAGGACTCCAGCTACCAAACTGTAAGGGTTTGTAAAAGCCTACGGAATGTGCAGCATCCTCAAGGGAGCGAACACAGAGAGCCCCTTATCGGAAAACAGTGTCTAAAATACATCCGTGAACACACAGTCCCGTTAGAACTGACAAAGGCTGCCGTGTGGTTTAAGGAGGAATAGAATGTCTTCTCCATAGATAACATGGGCCCAAGGGTTACGCATAGAAAAAATAAATCTAAACGTACTCTCACACTATAAACCACTTCTTGTTTTTTATCTTGTTGTTGTAAATTTTTTATGATTTATTTTTAAAATTGAGAAATAAAAGTCAGATACAGTCGTCCTTCACTATTCGTGGGTGATTGGTTTCAGGATCTCCGCTCAGATACCACAGTCTGCAGATGCTCAAGCCTCTTACATAAAATGGTCCAGCGTTGGCATATAATCCATGCTCATCCTCCTGTGTACATGAAATCATCTCTAGATTACTTATAATTCCTGACACAGCCTACATACCATTTCATTTGTGTCCATTCAACATAGTTTTGCTTTTTGAAATTTTGTGGATTTTTTCTCTGAATATTTTTGATTTATAGTTGGCTCAACAAACACCTGTAAACCCCACAGATCTGGAGGAGCGACTGTGTATTTATAGTATGAAAGATGATGTGTTGACATGTGTCCCCGTGGAGATGAGACCAACAAGGCCTATGACTCTACAGATGTTTCATCTTGGAATGGCTCTGCCAGCTTTTCAGGTCTGCAGAGAGTAAGAATATCACTTGTTCATCTGATTCACGATCCTTGCAACCTCCTATGCGCTGCATCGTTGGATGGAAATTGGAGTTCCAGACAGAAATCAGGCTCCACCTGCTTCCAGAAGCTCAGAGTCCAGGGGTGAGAACCCAATGGAGAACATACGCGGCTACATGGACATAGTAATGATAACACCAGAAACTTTTGGCGAATAAAGAGTCACATTACCTAAAGGATGAGGACAGATGTGTTTATTTGAAGAGGAGAGAGCTACATTTAAATGATAAAAAAATTTATAAGTTTCACTGCTGACAGAAAGCTGAAAGAGAGTCTGAGGGGTGGTGGAACAGCATGAGGGAAGGTGGAACAGCACGTGTCTAAGTACGTGTTAAGAGGGAGCCTCTCGTATGTTTGGAACTGTGAGTTCCTCAGTGTGATTGCAGGCTCCAGTAGGACTAGGAAGTAAGCCAGGTAGGTTGGAGAGGTGGGCAGGGGTCAAGTGAAGTGGAGAATGGTGGGCTCAGCAAAGGAGTGTGTTTTCTCTGCAGCAGGCAGTGGGGACCTTAGACATTTGTAAGCAAGAGAGAGGCACGTTCAGATTCATGGTGTGAGGAAGAGCGATGCCCTAAGATGCAGACTCGCACCTTCGGATTCCTGCTGCTGGCACATTGGAGCTGTCACGCCGGTTTTGAGGCAGGGCTGTTGTCTCCCTAGAAGACCCCTGCAAGGCCTGACGGTGGTGCTCATGGATAGAAGACAACTTTCGATCTGGACTCAGCATTTGGAAGCTCCGTGTACACGCTGGTATCTGTTGGGGGTGTCTTGGGCCTCTGAGAAGGGCGAGTGGTTTTTCCCTGTGTGAGAACGCAGTGATCCAACTGTGCGTATGTCACCTCCTGAGGGTCTTGTTCTTCAGAGTCCTGGAGAGAGGGAAATGTTGAGTGAGGGAGGGGCTCACATTCTTCAGGACTATTAGGGAATAAAGCAGTATCCACGAGGCTGGGCCGAGGAGGACCTACCTCCCTGTTCACTGTTCTGTCCCCCGCAGGCTCTTGGTCCATTACAGCAGCATCTGTAGGAGACAAAAGTCATCAAAACAGCTGAGAGGGCACGTCTGGGTCCTCATTTCATGTGCAGAGCCCAACACACAGCGGGAGACTGTAGGTGCCTGAGGTCCCTCAGCTGCCAACAGCCAGACTCAGACATTCTGTCTCTCTGAGTTCAAGACCCTTCCCCATGAACGGCTCTCAATTTCCATCCCATTGATTCTGTCTCCCACTTTCTGCCTGTCATGGAACCTTCTCCTGGATGTCAGTGGCTGCAGGGACATGAGGATACATTTGAGAATCAGGCAATGGTCTGTGAGCTGAAGGCAGGGACAGGGTGTCTGGTGCTCTCTCTAGAAATCCCTGCCTCTGTGGCTCCTGCCTTGGGCCAGAGACCATCCTGCCGGTGAGGAACACACACCCGCATGCTCCCATCCCTCCTCATCCTTCCTCCCCACACGGCCCTGAGGTCTGTGGCCTCTGCTTCGTGAGACTTACTCTTTTTGTTGGAGCACCAGCGATGCAGGAGAAAGAAGAAGATGGTGAAGAGGATCATGATCACTGAGGTCCCAATCAGAACATGCAGGTGTCTGGGGTTACCTGGAGGAAGAAGAGACTCCAATAAGAAGCTAATCATAGCAGTTTCTTGTTATGGATTGTCTCTCGTTTCTTGATTGACAGGTAACCATGTGGAATGTCTCCTTAGGACAAGCGGCCTGATGGCGGGAGACCCAGCTTTCTCCTGCTCTGTTTTGAGGAAGGAGGAAGGGGACCAGGAGCCAAGGAACGTGGGAGCTTCTAGAAACTGGGACATGTGAAGAGCAGATTCTCGCCTGGAACCTTCGGAGGGAAGGCAGCCTTGCTGTCACCTTGAATTTAGCCCAGTGAGGAGCATTTCATCCTTTGAGCTACAGCACTGTAAGATAATTAAACAGCTGTTTTGTTTTCATCCACCAATTTTGTGGAAATTTTTTATGGCAACAATAGGAAAGGATTCTAACTGCACAGCCTGAGCTTGGGGCTGTGGCTGAATGAGTCAGTGAGTCGGAGTGTGCGTGCAAGGCTCTTTACTGCAAGGCTCTTGCTCTGCTGAGTCAGCCAGGGTTGCCTCATGACCCACAGGAGTTCATTCCTTGGCAAGTGGATCTTCTCTAAAACACCTTGGCCTCATTAGATGTTCCCTTCCCTTCCCTCTTTCAAGCCCCCAGGAATTTATCCTCCAGTTAGGAATGCAGGGAGAACAAACACTGCATTTTTCCTAAGAAGGATGTCAGATTTGCAATCATTCTTTCAGCTTGTAGGAGGTCTCAACTGCAGAAGATTAGAGATTAAGAGACTTCACTGAGCCCTGTGCTGGGCCCAGATCCCTTTTGCTGTTGGAGTGTCTGGAGTTCAGAGAGATGGTGGAAGACAGGCCCACAGTCAGAGCTGGGAGGTGCTGAGCCAAGGCTTGAATCCAAGGCTTCCACCTCCCCAGGTTTCCAAAAGCAGAGATAAGAGGCATTCTTTACTCACTGGTTTTGGAGCTTGGTTCAGTGGGCGAAGGCCAACTACGTGAAGGGTTTCCTAGAATAGAGACAGGAGAGAGGTGAGGAAATGAGGGTGCCTGTCCTCTACTCAAGCGAAATCTTTGAGGTTGATTCACGGCCAACACTCTGTTATCCAACACTGGGCTCTGGGAGTCCTGGGATACTCTTCTCCATAATTTTTGTATGTGTTACCCATTGTCTCGAGACTTTAAGATATAGAGAGAAAACAGGAACATCACATTACCTGATTTAAAAATATGTTACAGAGCTGTGGTAAACAAAACAGCATGACGTTGGCATAAAGAAAAGTGCATAGAACAATGGATTAAAATGAAGAACACAGATATAATCTATGCGTCTACATTCAACGGCTCTTTTGTTTTTTTTTGAGATGGAATCTTTTTTTTTTTTTTTTTTTGAGATGGAGTCTCGCTCTGTTGCCCAGGCTGGAGTGCAGTGGCGCGATCTCGGCTCACTGCAAGCTCCGCCTCCCGGGTTCACGCCATTCTCCTGCCTCAGCCTCCCGAGTAGCTGGGACTACAGGTGCCCACAACCGCGCCCGGCTAATTTTTTGTATTTTTAGTAGAGACGGGGTTTCACCGTGGTCTCGATCTCCTGACCTTGTGATCCGCCCGCCTCGGCCTCCCAAAGTGCTGGGATTACAGGCGTGAGCCACTGCGCCCGGCCGAGATGGAATCTTGCTCTGTCACACAAGCTGGAGTGTAGAGGTGCAATTTCGGCTCAGAGCAACCTCTGTCTCCTAAATTCAAGCAATTCTCTTGCTTCAGACTCTCGAGTAGTGGTATGACAGGTGCTGACCACCATGCTCAGCTAATTTTTGTACTTTTAGTGGAGACAGGGTTTTACTATGTTGGCCAGGCGGGCCTTGAACTCCTGGTCTCAGGTGATCTACCCACCTTGGCCTCTGAAAGTGCTGGGATTGCAGGTGTGAGCCACCATGCCCAGCCAATCCAATGCATTTTGACAAAAGTGTCAAGAACCTACAATCAGGAAAGGACAGTCTTTTCAATAAACGATGCGGGGAAAACGGGTTATCTCCATGCAAGGAATGAAACTGCACCTCTACCTCTCACCATTAAGAAAAGTCAAATCCAAATGGATTAAATACATGAGTCTAAGTCCTGAACCTATGAAACATGTAGAAGAAAATATTGGGGAAATGCTTCAGGACATTTGTCTGAGAAAAGACATTTTGTTTAAAACCTCAAAAACACAAGTAATCAAAGCAAAAAACAGACCACAGGGATTCCATCAAACTAAGCAGCTTCTGCACTGCAAAACAAATAACCAACAAAGTGAAGAGACAACCCACAGAATGGGAGCCAATATTTGCAAACTATGCATCTGAGACGGGATTTATAACTAGAAATATAAGAAGCTCACATAACTCAATAAAACAAAGAATTTAACTTTAAAAAATGAGCAAAAGACATGAACAGATATTTCTCCACAAACAAAACATATAAATGGCCATCATGTGTATGAAAATGTTCAGTATCACTCATCATCAGAGAAATACAAATGAAAAATCACAATGAATTTTCATCTCACCCCATTAAAATGGTTTTTATCCATAAGACAGGCAAAACAAATGCTGGCAAGATGGTAGAGAAAGGAGAACCCTGGTACCCTGTTGGTAGGAAGGTAAATTAGTACAGCCATTATGCAGAAAAGTATGGAAGTCCTTTAAGAAACTAAAAAGAGGCTGGGCATGGTGGCTCATGCCTGTAATCCCAGCAGTTTCGGAGAGCGAGGCGGGCACCTGGCTTGAGGTCAGGAGTTTGAGAGCAGCCTGATCAACATGGGGAAACCCTGTCTGTACTAAAAAATACAAAACATATCTAGGCGTTGTGGCGTGCACCTGTAATCTCAGCTCCCAGGGAGGCTGAGGCAGAAGAATCATTTGATTCCAGGAGGCCACTGCCTCCCAGGAGGTTGCAATGAGCCTAGATTGTGTCAGTTGCACTCCAGCCTGGGCTACAGAGGAACGCTCTGCCTCAAAAACAAAAACAAAACAAAAACGAAACAAACGACTAAAAAGAGAATTTTCATAGTATTCACAAATTCACTACTGGGTTTATATCCAAAGGAAAGGACTTCAGTGTATTGAAGTTCTATCTGCACCTCCGTGACTGTTCCAGCACAGTTCACAGTAGCTAAGATGTGGAGTCCACCTACCTGCCCATCAGTGGGTGAACGGATAGAGAGAATGTAGTACATACACACAGTGGAGACAACTCATCCATAGAGACAGTAACATCCTGACATTTGCAGCCACATGGATGGAACTGGAGCTCATTACAAAGATTCCCAATTCTCACCCTTATGCAGGAGCTCTAAAGTGGATCTCAAGAAGGTAGAGAGTAATAGAATGGTGGCTACCAGAGGCCAGGAAGGGAATGGTGGAGGGTGAAAACAACACAAAACAAAAACCAGAACAGAATATCAATGTATTTATGACCACTAGACTTTACACTTAAAAATGGTAAAGGTGGTCAATTTTATAGGTATTTTTAAGCTCAACAATTCTTTTTTCAAATGAAAAGGAAAGGGTGTAAGGGTTCCTGGTGATGATATGTCTGTGTGGGTGAGAGGCCGGGATGGGCTTCTGGGAAATGGGTAAGGTCGAGGGGCTAAGGGAACCTCTGATCTCCCCAAACTGAGCCCAGTCTCCCTCCTCTGGGTCTGTCCTGACCAGTTTCTCCATCTGCCTGGGTGCCTGGAGCCCTGACCGTGGAACACCACGCAGGCCATGCAGGAGGGTTTGGAGGTGCCCTCTCTGCCATCCTGCGTCCTGATCCCCCCCTCACACCGAAGCTTGGTCTTCTCTCTGAACCTGTCCATGCTTCTCTCCATCATCAGCAGGAAGCCCCTCAGCTATGGCTCTAGGATCATAAGACACGGGACAGGCATGGGGTTTCCTCACCTGTGACAGAAACGGGCAGTGGGTCACTCGGGTGTGACCACTTGTAGGGTGCGGTACGGAAAGAACCGAAGCATCTGTAGGTTCCTCCGTGGGTGGCAGGGCCCAGAGGGAAGTCGGCCTGGAATGTTCCATTGACGCTTGGCACTGCAGAGAGACTAAGTTCACGGGCCTCCCCCTCCCTGGATAGATGGTACATGTCAAACGAGCACCGGGAGCTGCAGGACAAGGTCACGTTCTCTCCTGCCTGAACCGTGGGGCCCGGCTGGGCTGAGAGAGAAGGTTTCTCATATTTACCTGGAAGGAGAAGAGGCAGTTTCTTCAGGGAGGTTCTTCCCTGTCACAGCTCCCCTCACATCTGAGCTGAGAACTCACTCCTCTGATCTATGACCTAATGCTCTCTCTGTCTCTCACCCTCCACCCCGTCTCTCTTCAGGTCTATTTCCTCCTTCCACCTTCTC
Source organism: Macaca nemestrina (assembly GCF_043159975.1). Lineage (NCBI taxonomy): Eukaryota > Metazoa > Chordata > Mammalia > Primates > Cercopithecidae > Macaca > Macaca nemestrina. The sequence goes on along the minus strand of NC_092144.1, from coordinate 64,939,593 downwards.
TGTCTCTCTAGGTCTCTGACCTCACTTCCCCAGCCTGAGGTGTGTTTTCCCTTTTTGTATTGTTTTCTTCTCTCTGATCCTCCTTGGATTGTTGACTTGATCTTCCTTTTTCTTTAATTCTGAGTTTCTCACTTTCTGTCTTCTTCATAACCTTCTGCACATTTCTATCTATTATCTATCGATCGATCTATCTATCTACTACCTGTCAATCTATCAATTATCTATCTGTAATCTATACCTATGTATCATGTATCTCTCTCTCTATCAGTTGTCTGTCTCTCTATCTATCCACCATCTATCTATTATCTATATCTATGTATCATCTGTCTATTCCCTCTCTATCTGTCTGCCTCTTTGTCTCTATGATTCATCTACGTATCTATGTATCTATTTATGTGTCTATCTACCTATCTATCTATCGATCCATTTATCTATCTATCTATCTATGTAATCTATCATCATCATCTCTATGTATCATCTATCAATCGCTGTCTAAGTATCTATAACCCATCCACTACCTATCATCTACCTATTTATCATCTATCTATATCTATCTACCCATCTACCATCTGCCTCTCTCCATCTCCTTGTCTTTCTCTGCCTCTCAGTCTCTCTAGTTCTATTTGGAATCTCTGCAATCCATCCCCACATCTTTATCTATCTCTGTCTTTGTGCCCCTCCCTCAGGGTTCTGATTTTGGAGCTTTTCTCTGCTCCCTTCCATCATTCTCTCCACTCCTCTGCCCTCCCTTCTGTCTCTTTATGTGTCTGTGTGTCTCTCAGTCCCTTTCCTCTGGCTCATTCTCTGTGTGTTTATGTCTTTGCTTTTGGATGTTCCTGATTTCTCTCTGTGTCTCTCAGTAATCGATCATATGTAGGATTATGTGGAATATGAGCCTCAGAATCCAGTCTGGGGACCCCAAGTACACACAGCACACAGGGGTTGGTGTTCTGGGGCCACGATATCCTGGGACGATGACTCTCCACTGCACGGAAGGCAGAGGTGTCAGAACAAACACAGCATCTGTAGGTGCCACAAGGTCTGAGGCCACAGGGGCTGACTCAGGACAGAAATATGGGTGTCCTTGGGTTCTCCTGGTAGAAACGCTTTGTGGAGGTAAAACAGAAATGAAGTTTTTCACCTGTGCCAAGTCTCTGAGCAACGTCAGCACAGAAGGACGACTCTCTCTGGGACATGTCTGTGTCTGGGTGTCCCCTTTAACTCTTTCTCTGTTTTCTACCTCCCTGTATGGTCCCTGTGTCTGTCCTCTGTTATGACACCTGGTCTGTGCTTGTGTCTCCTGTTTCTCTGTCTCTGTTGGTACAGACCTCCCCAAGTGAGTCTCTCTCCATAAGAATCCCACACTCATCTTCCTCATGACCACCCGGGGCTTCCAAGTCCTGGATTATTCACTCTGTGTCCCAGTGACAATGAGAAGAATGTCCGGACACTCTCACCTGTGATCACGATGTCCAGGGGGTCACTGGGAGCTGACAACACATAGGGGGAGTGAGTGACAGAACCGTAGCATCTGTAGGTCCCTGCAAGGTCAGACGTCGTGGAATTGATGGAATAGTTGGCCTGGGAACCCCCACTGTGGAGCTCTCCAACAAGGTGCAAGGGCTTCTCAAAGTTCACCTCACTGTGCAGAAAGAAGTGCTCAAACACGGTATCTGAAGAACATTGTAGGGTGACCGTCTCTCCTGATTTCACCAGGGGACCTGGGAGGGCCAGTAGGGAAGGTTTTCTGTGGACTCCTAGAAAGAGAGGTTGTGAGTTTAGAAGGCGTCTCCCTTTGTCATCATATCCATGGCACCTGGAACGAGTGAGGGTTCCTCTCCCGGCTGTCTGTCTGTCTCCTCCCCCTCTGTGTCTCCCTGTCTTTTATCCCCTGGTGCAGTTCCCTTCATCTGTGTCCCTCCCTCTTCTCTGTCCGTCTGTCTCTAGTAGCCTCGGACGTCCTTCCCACTGGGCTCAGCCTCATCTCTTAGGCTGTCGTATGTGTTTCCCACTAATCTCTTTCCTGCTGTCTATGTGGGGCTGGAAGAGGATCCAGGCAGGCTGCATGTCCAGGCTCTTAGCAGCCTGGTTTAATCTCTTTTGGAGAAACTGGAGTCCCTGGTGTGAGGTATGAACTGATTAGTAAGGCAGGCACCAGTGTCCACACCCCCTGTTCCTGGTGGGGACTGGGAGCCTCTCCTGCCATGCCTGTGCCTTCTCCATGGCCTCAGCTTCCACAGGGTGGCTCCTGGTGCTGGATCCAGGAGCATCGACCCCTCCCTATGTGGATGGAGCCTGGTGGTGGCATCAGCGTCCCGTCCTTCCTGATCTCGGGGTTGCCAACTTTCTCCTTGTTTGGTTTCTTTAATTAATTGATTAATTAATTTATTTTTGAGACAGAGTGTCACTTTTTCACCCAGGCTGGAGTGTAGTGGTGTGGTCTTGGCTCACTGCAACTTCCTCCCAGATTCAAGTGATTGAATCCAGTCGTTGGTTTACTCGCGCCCACCACCATGCCCGGCTATCGTTGTTTGGTTTCCTAACTTGTCCTTGACCATGTTCCTGTGTTGGTTTCCTGTTGCTGCGGCAGAAAATTATCACAAACATGGTGGCAGGAGAGAATACACTGACCCCTTCCACTTTTAGAGTCAGAAATTGGATCCAGTTCTCCCTGTGCTAAGATCAAGGCGTCTACAGAACTGTGTTCCCTTTGGAGACACCGCAGAGTGGTTCTCTTGACTTCTCCAGCCCGTAGAGGCCACCTGCCATTGTGGCTCGTGGCCTTCCTTCACCTCCAAAGCCCACAGTGGCTGATGGAGTCTCCCACGACGCTGCTCTAACCCCCACTCTCCTCCTCCTCCTCCTATCGTTTGGTGCCTTGTGATTCCACTGAGCCCAGTGGGACAGTCCAGGCCATCTCCCCATCTCAAGGTCAACTCATCAACAACCTGAGCTCCATCTTCCCCTTCAGTCCCCTGCCCTATAGCATAAAGAGTCACAGGCTCCAGGGATTAGAATGTAACCATATTGGGGACAGTTATTCTTCCCATCATAGCACCCATTTCCCTGTATTAAATCCCCCTTTACCCCAAAGACAGTCAGGTCCTGAGTGATGGGACCCTCGTGGACACCCTCAGCAGAAGCTCTGGGATTCAGGAGGTGGGACAAGGAGAAGCCCTGACAGGAGCCCTCTGACCTGTGACCATGATCTCCAGGGGGTCACTGAGTGCCGACCACTCAGTGGGGGAGTGCGGGTATGAACCCTGACATCTGTAAGTCCCTGCGTCTGCTGGGGTCACAGGGCCCATGAGGAAGCTCTGCTGGAATATTCTGTTGTGGAAGACGGGAACGTGGCTTCTGTCGTCTTTGTACAGAGTGAAGTTGGTAAAGTTGTTAAACCCACGACGATAGTGACACCGAAGAGTCACGTGTCCTCCCTGAGGCACCAGAGTGCTGGGCTGGGCAGACAGCGAGGTCTTGTCCTGACCACCTGGGGGAGAAGGAGGCGCCACCTTAGAGAGGAGGATGTGGAGCCGCCCCTCCCTCCCTGTGCTCAGAAGATTCTTCCCCTTTCCATGTTTCTAAGGCTCCTACCACACCTGGGTGTCTAGGGCTACAGGAAGGACCCATCCCACATAGACATGGCATCTCCCTACAACAAAAGTGTCATTTGAGAACTTTGAACAAATGCTGAATAAGGGACTCTTACTAGATTTTTACACTTCAAGATGACTCACATAAAACAACACAAAGTAGACACGGCATGGAGGGCATGTCCTTTGTGAATGGAATATCAGCCAGTGCATGAACTGAGTCCCTATCAGAGATTTGGAATGTCAGGGTCATGGCTGTGGTTTCCCCACCTCTTCTGGTAGAATGACAGCAGCCACACTGCAGCCCTGACCGTCATGCAAACACTGGAGGGTGTGAGTTACACCTTTGTCCTCAGAGGACCTGCTGTTCCTAGCACTGCTTCCCTCCCTTCCTCAGTCGCTGACACCACTTCCTCCCTGCATACCTCAGCTTGGAGCACCCCAAGCTCACCCCGGTCTTCACAGCGCTTGACTCGGCCAAGGGTAAGAAGAGCCAGAGAGGACGAGGTCAGAAGTGTGAGCCGAGCACCTCAGGGTCCCCCTTTCTTAGTTTATGAGACACTGTCTGACAGGACTTCCCTCCTGTTTCAGGAAAATCCTCTTAGGTGGGGAGATGACACCCTAAGGTTTGGGGAAGGACTCACCCGTGTATGGACAGGCCCTCTGGACCAAAAAGAACCCTGGAAAGAAAGATCATGATGGATGATCCATCTGCAGGCAAACCAGGGCCTCCCCTGCTGCCCCCACGGGGCTGTGCGTCTGGGCAGCCAGGCCCTTGCTGGGCTGAAGGTAAACTCACCCTGGCTGCCCACCTGCCCCCGCAGCAGGGATCTCAGCTGTTCAGAGACCCAGTCTCCTGATCCAGATCTGCATCCCAGGCCTAGATCTACACAACAGGCCCATATCTCCACTCCATGCTGATATCTCCCCTCCAGGCCCGTATCTCCCTTCCAGGCTTATATCTCCCCTCCAGAGCCATATCTCCCCTCCAGGCCCATATCTTCACTCCAGGCCCATATCTCCACACCAAACCCATATCTCCTTTCCAGGCTCCTATCTCCACTCCAGGCTCATATCTCCACTCCAGGCTCATATCTCTACTCCAGGTCGGGATCTCCACTCCAGGCTCCTATCTCCACTCCAGGCCCGGAATTCCTCTCCAGGCCCATATTTCTGCTCCAAACCCATATCTCCCCTCCAGGCTCATATCTCCACCCCAGGCCCATATCTCCTCTCCAGGCTCATATCTGCACTCCAGGCTCACATCTCCACTCTAAACCCATATCAACCCTCCTGGTTCATATCTCCCCTCCTGACCTGTATCTCCACTCCAGGCCCATATCTCCACTCCAGGCCCATCCCTCCATGCCAGGCCCATGTCTCTATCCCAGGCCTATATCTCCACTCCAGGCCCATATCTCCACCCCAGGCCCATAACTCAACCTCCAGGCCCAGATCTCCCCTCCAGGATCATATCTCCACTCCCGGATCATATCTCCACTCCAGGCCCAGATCTCCCCTCCAGGATCATATCTCCACTCCCGGATCATATCTCCACTCCAGGCCCAGATCTCCCCTCCAGGATCATATCTCCACCCCAGGTCCATATCTCCACTCCAGGCCTATATCTCCACCCCAGGCCCGTATCTCCACTCCAGGCCCAGATCTCCACTCCAGGATCATATCTCCACCCCAGGCCCATATCTTCACTCCAGGCCCAGATCTCCACTCCAGATTCATATCTCCACTCCAGGCCCGTAACTCAACCTCCAGGACCAGATCTCCCCTCCAGGCCCAGATCTCCACTCCAGACCTGTATCTCCACCCCAGGCCCATATCTCCACTCCAGGCCCATATCTCCACGCCAGACCCAGATCTCCACCCCAGGCCCAAATCTCCACTCCAGACCCATATCTCCACCCCAGGCCCATCCCTCCATGCCAAGCATATGTCTCTATCCCAGGCCCTTATCTCCAACCCAGGCCCATATCTCCGCCCGAGGCCCAGATCCCCACTCCAGGCCCAGATCTCTACCCCAGGCCCAGATCTCCACTCCAGGCCCAGATCTCCACTCCAGACCTGTATCTCCACTCCATGCCCGTATCTCCACCCCAGGCCCATATCTCCACCCCAGGCCCATATCTCCACTCCAGGCCCATATCTCCACCCCAGGCCCATATCTCCACTCCAGGCCCATATCTCCACCCCAGGCCCATATCTCCACTCCAGGCCCATATCTCCACCCCAGGCCCATATCTCCACTCCAGGCCCATATCTCCACTTCAGGCCCAGATCTCCACTCCAGGCCCATACCTCCACCCCAGGCCCATATCTCCACTCCAGGCCCAGATCTCCACTCCAGGATCATATCTCCACTCCAGGCCCATAACTCAACCTCCAGGTCCAGATCTTCCCTCCAGGCCCAGATCTCCAACCCAGTGCTTCCTCCCCCGATTCCCTTCCAGGACTCACCAACACACACCACGCTGACGACCATGAGCGACATGGTGCTGCCGGTGCAGACAGGCGGCCGCGCCCCAGCTCAGCTCAGCAGCGCACAGGATGTTATCTGGCGCCCTGCCCATGCAGTTGACGTGCTGACCACATCATGGGAGGGTGACGTACGCAGGCTCTTCCTACCTTGCATGAGGTGCAGCGGGTGCTCACTCAAGAGTGGAAAATGGCTTCCTGGAAATGGTTCTCACTAGAACTGACACCTTGTGTCCTTCACTATGACCAGCTCAAAACACGTCTCAGATCCAACCTCCCGGACACGAGGTGACTGAAATCTGTGCTGACGTGAAAGACTTTTTATGTATTTTTATTGTTTTTATCTGTGTTTCAAACTCTTCCGTGTGTAATATGCGAAATATCTAATAGGTATTATGAACGTTGTCAGAGCAATTGTGAATAAACCATTAGGATGTTTCATGCTTGTATTTCTAGTATGACAGCAGAACCAGTTTAAATGATTTAAATACCCAGGGAAGGATTATGCAATTATTTACAATCTTAGAACTGTTCTTCATCAGCAAAACCCACAACATGTCAATTCTGGATTTTTGTCATTTTATCTACAATTTGTCTCATGACCTGAGAGTCCAGAGTCCCAACTCATGGTTCGCTCTCTCTGTCTCTCTGCCTCCCTCATTTTCAATTGTATGGAAATATCCAGTAACATAATGCTATAAAAAATCAAGTGTCCCCCAGCACTTTGGGAAGCCGAGGTGGGTGGATCAACGGAGGTCGGGAGTTCGAGACCTCCCTGGCCAACTTAGTGAAACCATGTCTCTGCTAAACATACAAAAATTAGCCATGCCTGGTGGTGGGCACCCGTCATGCCAGCTACTCAAGAGGCTGAGGCAGGAGAATCGCTTGAATCTAGGAGGCGGAAGTTGCAGTGAGCCGAGATTCTGCCACTGCAGTCCAGCCTGGGTGACAGAGCGAGACTCTGCCTGAAGAAACATAAAAAAAACGTAGCAAATAGCCTATAATAAGAAACTAGAGGACTCCAGCTACCAAATTGTAAGGGTTTGTAAAAGCCTACGGAATGTGCAGCATCCTCAAGAGAGCGAACACAGAGAGCCCCTTATCGGAAAACAGTGTCTAAAATACATCCGTGTACACACAGTCCCGTTAGAGTTGACAAAGGCTGCCGTGTGGTTAAAGGAGGAATAGAATGTCTTCTCCATAGATAACATGGGCCCAAGGGTTACACATAGAAAAAAATAAATCTACACGTATTCTCACACTATAAAACACTTCTTGTTTTTAATCTTGTTGTTGTAAATTTTTTATGATATTTATTTAAAATTGAGAAATAAAAGTGAGATACAATCGTCCTTCACTATTCGTGGGTGATTGGTTTCAGGATCTCCGCTCAGATACCACAATTCGCAGATGCTCAAGCCTCTTACATAAAATGGTCCAGCGTTTGCATATAACCCATGTTCATCCTCCTGTGTACATGAAATCATCTCTAGATTACTTATAATTCCTGACACAGCCTACACACCATTCCATTTGTGTCCATTCAACATAGTTTTGCTTTTTGAAATTTTGTGGATTTTTTCTCTGAATATTTTTGATTTATAGTTGGCTCAACAAACACCTGTAAACCCCACAGATCTGGAGGAGCGACTGTGTATTTATAGTATGAAGATGATGTGTGGACATGTGTCCCCGTGGAGATGAGACTAACAAGGCCTATGACTCTACAAATGTTTCATCTTGGAATGGCTCTGCCAGCTTTCCAGGTATGCAGAGAGTAAGAATATCACTTGTTCATCTGATTCACGATCCTTGCAACCTCCTATGCGCTGCATCGTTGGATGGAAATTGGAGTTCCAGACAGAAACCAGGCTCCACTCTGCTTCCAGAAGCTCAGAGTCCAGGGGTGAGAAACCACTGGAGAACATATGGGGCTATATGGACATAGTAATGATAACACCAGAAACTTTCAGCGAATAAAGAGTCACATTACCTAAAGGATGAGGGCAGATGTGTTTATTTGAAGAGGAGAGAGCTACATTGAAATGATAAAAAAATTTATAAGTTTCACTGCTGACAGAAGGCTGAAAGATAGTCTGAGGGGAGGTGGAACAGCATGAGGGAAGGTGGAACAGCACGTGTCTAAGTGCCGTGTTAAGAGGGAGCCTCCTGTATGTCTGGAATTGTGAGTTCCTCGGTGTGATCGCAGCCTCCAGTAGGACTAGGAAGTAAGCCAGTAGGTTGGAGAGGTGGGCTGGGGTCAAGTGAAGTGGAGAATTGTGGGCTAAGCAAAGGAGTGTGTTTTCTCTGCAGCAGGCAGTGGGGACCTTAGACATTTGTAAGCAAGAGAGAGGCATGTTCAGATTCGTGGTGTGAGGAAGAGCGATGCCCTAAGATGCAGACTCACACCTTCGGATTCCTGCGGCTGGTACATTGGAGCTGTGAAGCCGGTTTTGAGACAGGGCTGTTGTCTCCCTAGAAGACCCCTGCAAGGCCTGACGGTGGTGCTCATGGATAGAAGACAACTTTCGATCTGGGCTCAGCATTTGGAAGTTCCGTGTACACGCTGGTATCTGTTGGGGGTGTCTTGGGCTTCTCAGAAGGGTGAGTGATTTTTCCCTGTGTGAGAACGCGGTGATCCAACTGTGCGTATGTCACCTCCAGAGGGTCTTGTTCTTCAGAGTCCTGGAGAGAGGGAAATGTTGAGTGAGGGAGGGGCTCACATTCTTCAGGACTAGTAGGGAATAAGATTCGATCCATGAGGCTGGACCGAGGAGGACCTACCTCCCTGTTCACTGTTCTGTCCCCCGCAGGCTCTTGGTCCATTACAGCAGCATCTGTAGGAGACAAAAGTCATCAAAACAGCTGGGAGGGCCCGTCTGGGTCCTCATTTCATGTGCAGAGCCCAACACACAGGGGAGGCCGTAGACGCCTGAGGTCCCTCAGCTGCCAACAGCCAGACTCAGACATTCTGTCTCTCTGAGTGCAAGACCCTTTCCCATGAACGGCTCTCAATTTCCATCCCATTGATTCTGCCTCCCACTTTCTGCCTGTCACGGAACCTTCTCCTGGATGTCAGTGGCTGCAGGGACATGAGGATACAGTTCAGAATCAGGCAATGGTCTGTGAGCTGAAGGCAGGGACAGGGGGTCTGGTGCTCTCTCTAGAAATCCCTGCCTCTGTGGCTCCTGCCTTGGGCCAGAGACCATCCTGCCGGTGAGAAATACACACCTGCGTGCTCCCATCCCGCTTCCCCACACGGCCCTGAGGTCTGTGGCCTCTGCTTCGTGAGACTTACTCTTTTTGTTGGAGCACCAGCGATGCAGGAGAAAGAAGAAGATGGTGAAGAGGATCATGACCACTGAGGTCCCAATCAGAACATGCAGGTGTCTGGGGATACCTGGAGGAAGACGAGACTCCAATAAGAAGCTAATCATAGCAGTTCTTTGTTATGGATTGTCTCTCGTTTCTTGATTGACAGGTAACCATGTGGAATGTCTCCTTAGGACAAGCGGCCTGATGGCGGGAGACCCAGCTTTCTCCTGCTCTGTTTTGAGGAAGGAGGAAGGGGACCAGGAGCCAAGGAACGTGGGAGCCTCTAGAAACTGGGACATGTGAAGAGCAGATTCTCGCCTGGAACCTTCGGAGGGAAGGCAGCCTTGCTGTCACCTTGATTTTAGCCCAGTGAGGTGCATTTCATCCTTTGAGCTACAGCACTGTAAAATAATTAAAAAGCCGTTTTGTTTTCATCCACCAATTTTGTGGAAATTTGTTATGGCAACAATAGAAAAGGATTCTAACTGCACAGCCTGAGCATGGGGCCATGGCTGAATGAGTCAGTGAGTCGGAGTGTGCGTGCAAGGCTCTTTACTGCAAGGCTCTTGCTCTGCTGAGTCAGCCAGGGTTGCCTCATGACCCACAGGAGTTCATTCCTTGGCAAGTGGAACTTCTCTAAAACACCTCACCATCATTAGATGTTCCCTTCCCTTCCCTCTTTCAAGCCCCCAGGAATTTATCCTCCAGTTAGGAATGCAGGGAGAACACTGCATTTTTCCTGAGAAGGATGTCAGATTTGCAATCATTCTTTCAGCTTGTAGGAGGTCTCAGCTGCAGAAAATTAGAGATGAAGAGACTTCACTGAGCCCTGTGCTGGGCCCAGATCCCTTTTGCTGTTGGAGTGTCTGGAGTTCAGAGAGATGGTGGAAAACAGGCCCACGGTCAGAGCTGGGAGGTGCTGAGCCAAGGCTTGAATCCAAGGCTTCCACCTCCCCAGGTTTCCAAAAGCAGAGATAAGAGGGATTCTTTACTCACCGGTTTTGGAGCTTGGTTCAGTGGGTGAAGGCCGACTACGTGAAGGGTTTCCTAGAACAGAGACAGGACAGAGGTGAGGAAATGAGGGTGCCTGTCCTCTACTCAAGGGAAATCTTTGAGTTTGGTTCATGGCCAACACTCTGTTATCCAACACTGGGCTCTGGGAGTCCTGGGATCCTCTTCTCCATAATTTTTGTGTGTGTTACCCATTGTCTCGAGACTTTAAGATATAGAGAGAAAACAGGAACATCACATTACCTGACTTAAAAATATGTTACAGAGCTGTAGTAAGCAAAACAGCATGATGCTGGGATAAAGAAAAGTGCATAGAACAATGGAGAAAAATGAAGAACACAGATATAATCTATCTGTCTACATTCAATGGTTTTTTTTCTTTTCTTTTCTTTTTTTTTTTTTTTGAGATGGAATCTTGCTCTGTTACCCAGGCTGGAGTGCAGAGGTGCAATCTCGGCTCACAGCAACCTCTGTCTCCTGAATTCAAGCAATTCTCTTGCCTCAGACTCTTGAGTAGTGGTATGACAGGAGCTGACCACCATGCTCAGGTAATTTTTGTACTTTTAGTGGAGACAGGGTTTTACTATGTTGGCCCGGTGGGCCTTGAACTCCTGGTCTCAGGTGATCCACCCACCTTGGCCTCTGAAAGTGCTGGGATTGCAGGTGTGAGCCACCATGCCCAGCCAATCCAATGCATTTTGACAAAAGTGTCAAGAACCTACAATCAGGAAAGGACAGTCTTTTCAATAAACGATGCGGGGAAAACGGGTTATCTGCATGCAGGGAATGAAACTGCACCTCTACCTCTCACCATTCAGAAAAGTCAAATCCAAATGGATTAAATACATGAGTCTAAGTCCTGAACCTATGAAACACGTAGAAGAAAATATTGGGCAAATGCTTCAGGACATTTGTTTGAGAAAAGACATTTTGTTTAAAACCTCAAAAACACAAGTAATCAAAGCAAAAAACAGACCACAGGGATTATATCAAGCTAAGCAGCTTCTGCACTGCAAAACAAGCAACCAATAAAATGAAGAGACAACCCACAGAATGCGAGCAAATATTTGCAAACTATGCATCTGAGACGGGATTTATAACTGGAAATATAAGAAGCTCACATAACTCAATAAAACAAATAATTTAACTAAAAAATGAACAAAAGACATGAACAGGCATTTCTCCACAAACAAAACATATAAATGGCCATGATGTGTATGAAACACTGTTCGGTATCACTCATTATTAGAGAAATACAAATTAAAATCACAATGAATTTTCATCTCACCCCATTAAAATGGCTTTTCTCTGGAAGATAGGGAAACAAATGCTGGCAAGATGGTAGAGAAAGGAGAATCCTACCAACCCTGTTGGTAGGAAGGTAAATTAGTACAGCCATTAAGCAGAAAAGTATGGAAGTTCTTTAAGAAACTAAAAAGAGGCTGGGCATGGTGGCTCATGCCTGTAATCCCAGCAGTTTCGGAGAGTGAGGCGGGCACCTTGCTTGAGGTCAGGAGTTTGAGAGCAGCCTGATCAACATGGGGGAACCCTGTCTGTTCTAAAAAATACAAAACGTAGCTAGGCGTTGTGGCGTACACCTGTAATCCCAGCTCCCAGGGAGGCTGAGGCAGAAGAATCATTTGATTCCAGGAGGCCTCTGCCTCCCAGGAGGTTGCAATGAGCCTAGATTGTGTCACTTGCCCGCCAGCCTGGGCTACAGAGGAAAGCTCTGCCTCAAAAACAAAAACCAAACAAAAACCAAGCAAAAGACTAAAAAGAGAATTTTCATAGTATTCACAAATTCACTACTGGGTTTACATCCAAAGGAAAGGACTTCAGTGTATGGAAGTTCTATCTGCACTCCCATGACTGTTCCAGCACAGTTCACAGTAGCCAAGATGTGGAGTCCACCTACCTGCCCATCAGTGGGTGAACGGATAGAGAGAATGTAGTACATACACACAGTGGAGACTACTCATCCATAGAGACAATAACATCCTGCCATTTGCAGCCACATGGATGGAACTGGAGCTCATTAGAAAGATTCCCATTTCTCACCCTTATGCAGGAGCTCTAAAGTGGATCTCAAGAAGGTAGAGAGTAGAATGGTGGCTACCAGAGGCTAGGAAGGGAACGGTGGAAGTCTGTCCTGACCAGTTTCTCCATCTGCCTGGGTGCCTGGAGCCCTGACCACGGACCACCACGCAGGCCATGCAGGAGGGTTTGGAGGTGCCCTCTCTGCCATCCTGCGTCCTGATCCCACCCTCACACCGAAGCTTGGTCTTCTCTCTGAACCTGTCCATGCTTCTCTCCATCATCAGCAGCAAGTTCCTCAGCTATGGCTCTGGGATCATAAGACATGGGACAGGCATGGGGTTTCCTCACCTGTGACAGAAACGGGCAGTGGGTCACTCGGGTGTGACCACTTGTAGGGTGCGGTACGGAAAGAACCGAAGCATCTGTAGGTTCCTCCGTGGGTGGCAGGGCCCAGAGGGAAGTCGGCCTGGAATGTTCCATTGACGCTTGGCACCGCAGAGAGACTAAGTTCACGAGCCTCCCCCTCCCTGGATAGATGGTACATGTCAAACCAGTTCTGGGAGCTGCAGGACAAGGTCACGTTCTCTCCTGCCTGAACCGTTGGGCCCGGCTGGGCTGAGAGAGAAGGTTTCTCATATAGACCTGGAAGGAGAAGAGGCAGTTTCTTCAGGGAGGTTCTTCCCTGTCACAGCTCCCCTCACATGTGAGCTGAGAAATCACTCCCCTGCTCTATGACCTAATGCTCTCTCTGTCTCTCACCCTCCACCCCGTCTCTCTTCATGTCTGTTTCCTCCTTCCACCTTCTCTGTCTCTCTAGGTCTCTGACCTCACTTCCCCAGCCTGAGGTGTGTTTTCCCTTTTTGTATTGTTTTCTTCTCTCTGATCCTCCTTGGATTGTTGACTTGATCTTCCTTTTTCTTTAATTCTGAGTTTCTCACTTTCTGTTTTGTTCATAACCTTCTGCACATTTCTATCTATTATCTATCGATAGATATATCTATCTGCCACCTGTCAATCTATCAATTATCTATCTGTAATCTATATCTATGTATCATGTATCTCTCTCTCTATCAATTGTCTGTCTATATCCACCATCTATCTATTATCTATATCTATATATCATCTGTCTATTCCCTCTCTATCTGTCTGCCTCTCTGTCTATGTATCATCTACGTATCTACGTATCTATCTATGTGTCTATCTACCTATCTATCTATCGATCCATTTATCTATCTATCTATCTAATCTATCATCATCAGCTCTATGTATCATCTATCAATCGCTGTCTAAGTATCTATAACCCATCCACTACCTATCATCTACCTATTTATCATCTATCTATATCTATCTATCCATCTACCATCTGTCTCTCTCCATCTCCTTGTCTTTCTCTGCCTCTCAGTCTCTCTAGTTCTATTTGGAATCTCTGCAATCCATCCCGACATCTTTATCTATCTCTGTCTTTGTGCCCCTCCCTCAGGGTTCTGATTTTGGAGCTTTTCTCTGCTCCCTTCCATCATTCTCTCCACTCCTCTGCCCTCTCTTCTATCTCTTTATGTGTCTGTGTGTCTCTCAGTCCCCTTCCTCTGGATCATTCTCTGTGTGTTTATGTCTTTGCTTTTTGATGTTCCTGATTTCTCTCTGTGTCTCTCAGTAATCGATCATATGTAGGATTATGTGGAATATGAGCCTCACAATCCAGTGCGGGGACCCCAAGTACACACAGCATACAGGGGTTGGTGTTCTGGGGCCATGATATCCTGGGACAATGACTCTCCACTGCACAGAAGGCAGAGGTGTCAGAACAAACACGGCATCTGTAGGTGCCACAAGGTCTGAGGCCACAGGGGCTGACTCAGGACAGAAATATGGGCGTCCTTGGGTTCTCCTGGTAGAAACGCTTTGTGGAGGTAAAACAGAAATGAAATTTCTAATCTGTGCCAAGTCTCTGAGCAACGTCAGCACAGAAGGACGACTGTCTCTGGGACATGTCTGTGTCTGAGTGTCCCCTTTAACTCTTTCTGTCTTTTCTACCTCCCTGTGTGGCCCCTGTGTCTGTCCTCTGTTATGACAACTGGTCTGTACTTGTGTCTCCTGTTTCTCTGTCTCTGTTGGTACAGACCTCCCCAAGTGAGTCTCTTTCCATAAGAATCCCACACTCATCTTCCTCATGACCACCTGGGGATTCCAAGTCCTGGATCATTCACTCTGTGTCCCAGTGACAATGAGAAGAATGTCCGGACACTCTCACCTGTGATCACGATGTCCAGGGGGTCACTGGGAGCTGACAACACATAGGGGGAGTGAGTGACAGAACCGTAGCATCTGTAGGTCCCTGCAAGGTCAGACGTCGTGGAATTGATGGAATAGTTGGCCTGGGAACCCCCACCGTGGAGCTCTCCAACAAGGTGCAAGGGCTTCTCAAAGTTCACCTCACTGTGCAGAAAGAAGTGCTCAAACACCATATCTGAAGAACATTGTAGGGTGACCGTCTCTCCTGATTTCACCAGGGGACCTGGGAGGGCCAGGAGGGAAGGTTTTCTGTGGACTCCTAGAAAGAGAGGTTGTGATTTAGAAGGCGTCTCCTTTTGTCATCATATCCATGGCACCTGGAACGAGTGAGGGTTCCTCTCCCGGCTGTCTGTCTGTCTCCTCCCTCTCTGTGTCTCCCTGTCTTTTATCCCCTGGTGCAGGTTCCTCCATCTGTGTCCCTCCCTCTTCTCTGTCCGTCTGTCTCTAGTAGCCTCGGACGCCCTTCCCACTGGGCTTAGCCTCATCTCTTAGGCTGTTGTATGTGTTTCCCACTAATCTGTTTCCTGCTGTCTATGTGGGGCTGGAAGAGGATCCAGGCAGGCTGCATATCCAGGCTCTTAGCAGCCTGGTTCAATCTCTTTTGGACAAACTGGAGTCCCTGGCGGGAGGAATGAACTGATCAGTAAGGCAGGCACCAGTGTCCACACTCCCTGTTCCTGGTGGGGACTGGGAGCCTCTCCTGTCATGCCTGTGCCTTCTCCATGGCCTCAGCTTCCACAGGGTGGCTCCTGGTGCTGGTTCGAGGAGCATCGACCCCTCCCTATGTGGATGGAGCCTGGTGGTGGCATCAGAGTCCCGCCCCTCCTGATCTCGGGGTTGCCAACCTTCTCCTTGTTTGGTTTCTTTAATTAATTGATTAATTAATTAATTTTTGACACAGAGTGTCACTTTTTCACCCAGGCTGGGGTGTAGTGGTGTGGTCTTGGCTCACTGCAACTTCCTCCCGGATTCAAGGGATTGAATCCAGTCGTTGGTTTACTCGCGCGCACCAACATGCCCGGCTATCGTTGTTTGGTTTCTTAACTTGTCCTTGACCATGTTCCTGTGTTGGTTTCCTGTTGCTGCGGCAGAAAATTATCACAAACATGGCAGCAGGAGAGAATACACTGACCCCTTCCACTTCTGGAGACAGAAATTGGATCCAGTTCTCCCTGTGCTAAGATCAAGGCGTCTACAGAACTGTGTTCCCTCTGGAGACTCAGCGGAGCGGTTCTCTTGACTTCTCCATCCCGAGGAGGCCACCTGCCATTGTGGCTCGTGGTCTTCCTCCACCTTCAAAGCCCACAGTGGCTGGTGGAATCACCCACGACGCTGCTCTAATCCCCACTCTCCTCCTCCTCCTCCTCTCGTTTGGTGCCTTGTGATTACACTGAGCCCAGTGGGACAGTCCAGGCCGTCTCCCCATCTCAAGGTCAACTCATCAACAACCTGAGCTCCATCTTCCCCTTCAGTCCCCTGCCCTATAGCATAAAGAGTCACAGGCTCCAGGGATTAGAATGTAGCCATATTGGGGACAGTTATTCTTCCCATCACAGCACCTATTTCCGTGTGTTCAATCCCCCTTTACCCCTGAGACAGTCAGGACCTGGGTGATGGGACCCTGGTGGACACCCCCAGCAGACGCTCTGGGATTCAGGAGGTGGGACAAGGAGAAGCCCAGACAGGAGCCCTCTGACCTGTGACCATGATCGCCAGGGGGTCACTGAGTGCCGACCACTCAGTGGGGGAGTGCGGGTATGAACCCCGACATCTGTAGGTCCCTGCGTGTGCCGGGGTTACAGGGCCCATGAGGAAGCTCTCCTGGAATATTCTGCCGAGGAAGACGGGAACGTGGCTTCTGTCTTCTTTGTACAGAGTGAAGTTGGTAAAGTTGTTAAACCCACGACGATAGTGACACTGAAGAGTCACGTGTCCTCCCTGAGGCACCAGAGCACTGGGCCAGGCAGACAGGAAGGTCTTGTCCTGACCACCTGGGGGAGAAGGAGGTGCCGCCTTAGAGAGAAGGATGTGGAGCCGCCCCTCCCTCCGTGTGCTCAGAAGATTCTTCCCCTTTCCATGTTTCTAAGGCTCCTACCACACCTGGGTGTTCAGGGCTACAGGAAGGACCCATCCCACATAGACATGGCATCTCCGTACAACAAAAGTGTCATTTGAGAACCTTGAACAAGTGCTGAATAAGGGACTCTTACTAGATTTTAACGCTTCAAGATCACTCACATAAAAGAACACAAAGTAGACACGGCATGGAGGGCATGTCCTTTGTGAATGGAATATCAGCCAGTGCATGAACTGAGTCCCTATCAGAGATTTGGAATGTCAGGGTCATGGCTGTGGTTTCCCCACCTCTTCTGGTAGAATGACAGCAGCCACACTGCAGCCCTGACCGTCATGAAAACACTGGAGGGTGTGAGTTACACCTTTGTCCTCAGAGGACCTGCTGTTCCTAGCACTGCTTCCCTCCCTTCTTCAGTCGCTGACACCACTTCCTCCCTGCACACCTCAGCTTGGAGCACCCCGAGCTCACCCCGGTCTTCACAGCGCTTGACTCGGCCAAGGGTAAGAAGAGCCAGAGAGGACGAGGTCAGAAGTGTGAGCCGAGCACCCCAGGGTGCCCCCTTCTTAGTTTATGAGAGACTGTCTGACAGGACTTCCCTCCTGTTTCAGGAAAATCCTCTTAGGTGGGGAGATGACACCCTAAGGTTTGGGGAAAGACTCACCCGTGTGTGGACAGGCCCTCTGGACCAAGAAGAACCCTGGAAAGAAAGATCATGATGGATGATCCATCTGCAGGCAAACCAGGGCCTCCACTGCTGCCCCCACGGGGCTGTGCGTCTGGGCAGGCAGGCCCTTGCTGGGCTGAAGGTAAACTCACCCTGGCTGCCTACCTGCCCCCGCAGCAGGGATCTCAGCTGTGCAGAGACCCAGCCTCCTGATCCAGATTTGCACCCCAGGCCTAGATCTACACAACAGGCCCATATGTCCACTCCATGCTGATATCTCCACTCCAAACCCATATCTCCCCTCCAGGCCCATTACTCGACCCCAGGCCCATATCTCCACCCCACGTCCAGATCTCCACTCCAGGCCCAGATCTCCACTTTAGGCCCATATCTCCACTTCAGGCCCATATCTCCACTCCAGGCCAAGATCTCTACTCCAGACCCATATCTTCACCCCATGCCCATATCTCCACCCCATGCCCATATCTCCACTCCAGGCCCATATCTTCACTCCAGGCCAAGATCTCTACTCCAGACCCATATCTTCACCCCAGGCCCATTCCTCCATGCCAGGCACATGTCTCTATCCCAGGCCTTTAACTCCAACCCAGGCCCATATCTACACCCGAAGTCCATATCTCCACTTCAGGCCCAGATCTCCACTCCAGGCCCAGATCTCCACTCCAGGCCCAGATCCCCACCCCAGGCCCATATCTCCACTTCAGGCCCATATCTCCACTCCAGGCCCAGATCTCCACTCCAGGTCCAGATCTCCACCCCAGGCATAGATCTCCACTCCAGGACCATATCTCCACTCCAGGCTGAGATCTCCACTCCAGGCCCATATCTCCACTCCAGGCCCATCCCTCCATGCCAGGCCCATATCTCCACTCCAGGACCATATCTCCACTCCAGGCCCAGATCTCCACTCCAGACTTGTATCTCCACTCCAGGCCCATATCTCCACCCCAGGCCCATATCTCCACTCCAGGCTCAGATCTCCACTCCAGGATCATGTCTCCACTCCAGGCCCAGATCTGCACTCCAGGATCATATCTCCACCCCAGGCCCATATCTCCACTCCAGGCTCAGATCTCCACTCCAGGATCATATCTCCACTCCAGGCCCAGATCTGCACTCCAGGATCATATCTCCACCCCAGGCCCATATCTCCACTCCAGGCCCAGATCTCCACTCCAGGATCATATCTCCACTCCAGGCCCATAACTCAACCTCCAGGTCCAGATCTCCCCTCCAGGCCTAGATCTCCACCCCAGCGCTTCCTCCGCCGATTCCCTTCCAGGACTCACCAACACACGCCAGTCTGACGACCATGAGCGACATGGTGCTGCCGGTGCAGACAGGCGGCCGCGCCCCAGCTCAGCTCAGCAGCGCACAGGATGTTATCTGGCGCCCTGCCCATGCAGTTGACGTGCTGACCACATCATGGGAGGGTGACGTACGCAGGCTCTTCCTACCTTGCATGAGGTGCAGCGGGTGCTCACTCAAGAGTGGAAAATGGCTTCCTGGAAATGGTTCTCACTAGAACTGACACCTTGTGTCCTTCACTATGACCAGCTCAAAACACGTCTGAGATCCAACCTCCTGGACACGAGGTGACTAAAATCTGTGCTGACGAGAAAGACTTTTCACGTATTTTTGTTGTTTTTATCTGTGTTTCAAACTCTTCTTCGTGTATAATATGTGAAATGTCTAATAGGTGTTATGAACATTGTCAGAGTAATTGTAACGAATAAACCATTAGGATGTTTCATGCTTGTATTTCTAGTACGACAGCAGAACCAGTTTAAATGATTTAAATACCCAGGGAAGGATTATGCAATTATGTACAATCTTAGAACTGTTCTTCATCAGCAAAACCCACAACATGTCAATTCTGGACTTTTGTCATTTTATCTACAATTTGTCTCATGACCTGAGATTCCAGAGTCCCAGCACATGGTTCGCTCTCTGTCTCTCTGCCTCCCTCATTTTGAATTGTATGAAAATACCCAGTAACATAATGCTATAGAAAATCAAGTGTCCCCCAGGACTTTGGGAAGCCGAGGTGGGCTGATCAGCGGAGGTCGGGAGTTCGAGACCACCCTGGCCAACTTAGTGAAACCATGTCTCTGCTAAAAATACAAAAATTAGCCATGCCTGGTGGTGGGCACCTGTCATGCCAGCTACTCAAGAGGCTGAGGCAGGAGAATCGCTTGAACCTGGGAGGCGGAAGTTGCAGTGAGCTGAGATCGTGCCACTGCAGTGCAGCCTGGGCGACAGAGCGAGACTCCGCCTCAAGAAATATTTTAAAAAGCGTAGCAAATTGCCTATAATAAAAAACTAGAGGACTCCAGCCACCAAATTTTAAGGGTTTGTAAAAGCCTACGGAATGTGCAGCATCCTCAAGAGAGCGAACACAGAGAGCCCCTTATCGGAAAACAGTGTCTAAAATACATCCGTGAACACACAGCCCCGTTAGAGTTGACAAAGGCTGCCGCGTGGTTTAAGGAGGAATAGAATGTCTTCTCCATAGATAACATGGGCCCAAGGGTTACACATAGAAAAAAATAAATCTAAACGTATTCTCACACTATAAACCACTTCTTGTTTTTAATCTTGTTGTTGTACATTTTTTGTGATTCATATTTAAAACTGAGAAATAAAAGTTAGATCCAATCATCATTCATTATTCATGGGTGATTAGTTTCAGGATCTCGGCTCAGATACCACAATCTGCAGATGCTCAAGCCTCTTACATAAAATGGTCCAGCGTTTGCATATAACCCATGTTCATCCTCCTGTGTACATGAAATCATCTCTAGATTACTTATAATTCCTGACACAGCCTACACACCATTCCGTTTGTGTCCATTCAACATAGTTTTGCTTTTTGGAACTTTGTGGATTTTTTCCCCGAATATTTTTGATTTATAGTTGGCTCAACAAACACCTGTAAACCCCACAGGTCTGGAGGAGAGACTGTGTATTTATGGTATGAAAGATGATGTGTGGACATGTGTCCCCGTGAAGATGAGACTAACAAGGCCTATGACTCTACAGATGTTTCATCTTGGAATGGCTCTGCCAGCTTTCCAGGTCTGCAGAGAGTAAGAATATCACTTGTTCATCTGATTCACGATCCTTGCAACCTCCTATGCGCTGCATCGTTGGATGGAAATTGGAGTTCCAGACAGAAACCAGGCTCCACTCTGCTTCCAGAAGCTCAGAGTCCAGGGGTGAGAAACCATTGGAGAACATATGGGGCTATATGGACATAGTAATGATAACACCAGAAACTTTCAGCGAATAAAGAGTCACATTACCTAAAGGATGAGGGCAGAGGTGTTTATTTGAAGAGGAGAGAGCTACGTTGAAATAATAAAAAAATTTATAAGTTTCACTGCTGACAACGGCTGAAAGGTAATCTGAGGGAAGGTGGAACAGCATGAGGGAAGCTGGAACAGCATGAGGGAAGGTGGAACAGCATGAGGGAAGGTGGAACAGCATGAGGGAAGGTGGAACAGCACATGTCTAAGTGCCGTGTTAAGAGGGAGCCTCCTGTATGTCTGGAATTGTGAGTTCCTCGGTGTGATCGCAGCCTCCAGTAGGACTAGGAAGTAAGCCAGTAGGTTGGAGAGGTGGGCAGGGGTCAAGTGAAGTGGAGAATTGTGGGCTAAGCAAAGGAGTGTGTTTTCTCGCAGCAGGGAGTGGGGATCTTAGACATTTGTAAGCAAGAGAGAGGCATGTTCAGATTCGTGGTGTGAGGAAGAGCGATGCCCTAAGATGCAGACTCACACCTTCAGATTCCTGCTGCTGGTACATTGGAGCTGTGAAGCCGGTTTTGAGACAGGACTGTTGTCTCCCTAGCAGACCCCTTCAAGGCCTGACGGTGGTGCTCATGGATAGAAGACAACTTTCGATCTGGGCTCAGCATTTGGAAGTTCCGTGTACACGCTGGTATCTGTTGGGGGTGTCTTGGGCCTCTGAGAAGGGCAAGTGATTTTTCCCTGTGTGAGAACGCAGTGATCCAACTGTGCGTATGTCACCTCCTGAGGGTCTTGTTCATCAGGGTCCTGGAGAGAGGGAAATGTTGAGTGAGGGAGGGGGCTCACATTCTTCAGGACTAGTAGGGAATAAGATTCGATTCACGAGGCTGGACCGAGGAGGACCTACCTCCCTGTTCACTGTTCTGTCCCCCGCAGGCTCTTGGTCCATTACAGCAGCATCTGTAGGAGACAAAAGTCATCAAAACAGCTGGGAGGGCACGTCTGGGTCCTCATTTCATGTGCAGAGTACAACACACAGGGGGAGGCCGTAGACGCCTGAGGTGCCTCAGCTGCCAACAGCGAGGCTCTGACATTCTGTTTCTCTGAGTTCAAGACCCCTTCCCATGAATGGCTCTCAATTTCCATCCCAGTGATTCTGCCTCCCACTTTCTGCCTGTCATGGAACCTTCTCCTGGATGTCAGTGGCTGCAGGGACATGAGGATACAGTTCAGAATCAGGCAATGGTCTGTGAGCTGAAGGCAGGGACAGGGTGTCTGGTGCTCTCTCTAGAAAGCTCTGCCTCTGTGGCTTCTGCCTTGGGCCAGAGACCATCCTGCCGGTGAGGAACACACACCCGCGTGCTCCCATCCCGCTTCCCCCCACGTCCCTGAGGTCTGTGGCCTCTGCTTCGTGAGACTTACTCTTTTTGTTGGAGCACCAGCGATGCAGGAGAAAGAAGAAGATGGTGAAGAGATTCATGGCCACTGAGGTCCCAATCAGAACATGCAGGTGTCTAGGGTTACCTGGAGGAAGAAAAGACTCCAATAAGAAGCTAATCATAGCAGTTCCTTGTTATGGATTGTCTCTCGTTTCTTGATTGACAGGTAACGATGTGGAATGTCTCCTTAGGACAAGCGGCCTGATGTCGGGAGACCCAGCTTTCTCCTGCTCTGTTTTGAGGAAGGAGGAAGGGGACCAGGAGCCAAGGAACGTGGGAGCCTCTAGAAACTGGGACATGTGAAGAGCAGATTCTGGCCTGGAACCTTCGGAGGGAAGGCAGCCTTGCTGTCACCTTGATTTTAGCCCAGTGAGGTGCATTTCATCCTTTGAGCTACAGCACTGTAAGATAATTAAAAAGCCGTTTTGTTTTCATCCACCAATTTTGTGGAAATTTGTTATGGCAACAATAGAAAAGGATTCTAACTGCATGGCCTGAGCATGGGGCCATGGCTGAATGAGTCAGTGAGTCGAAGTGTGCGTGCAAGGCTCTTTACTGCAAGGCTCTTGCTCTGCTGAGTCAGCCAGGGTTGCCTCATGACCAACAGGAGCTCATTCTTTGGCAAGTGGATCTTCTCTAAAACACCTTGGCCTCATTAGATGTTCCCTTCCCTTCCCTCTTTCAAGCCCCCAGGAATTTATCCTCCAGTTAGGAATGCAGGGAGAACACTGCATTTTTCCTGAGAAGGATGTCAGATTTGCAATCATTTTTCCAGCTTGTAGGAGGTCTCAGCTGCAGAAGATTAGAGATTAAGAGACTTCACTGAGCCCTGTGCTGGGCCAAGATCCCTTTTGCTGTTGGAGTGTCTGGAGTTCAGAGAGATGGTGGAAGACAGGCCCACAGTCAGAGCTGGGAGGTGCTGATCCAAGGCTTGAATCCAAGGCTTCCACCTCCCCAGGTTTCCAAAAGCAGAGATAAGAGGGATTCTTTACTCACTGGTTTTGCAGCTTGGTTCAGTGGGTGAAGGCCAACTACGTGAAGGGTTTCCTAGAATAGAAACGGGAGAGAGGTGAGGAAATGAGGGTGCCTGTCCTCTACTCAAGGGAAATCTTTGAGGTTGGTTCATGGCCAACACTCTGTTATCCAACACTGGGCTCTGGGAGTCCTGGGATCCTCTTCTCCATAATTTTTGTATGTGTTGCCCATTGTCTTGAGAGTTTAAGGTACAGAGAGAAAACAGGAACATCACATTACCTGACTTAAAAATATGTTACAGAGCTGTAGTAAACAAAACAGCATGACGTTGGCATAAGGAAAGGTGCATAGAACAATGGAATGAAATGCAGAATACAGATATATCCATGCATCTACATTCAATGGCATTCTTTTTTTTGAGATGGAATCTTGCTCTGTTACTCAGGCTGGATTGCAGAGGTGCAATCTTGGTTCCAACAACCTCTGTCTACTGGGTTCAAGCAATTCTTTTGCCTCAGACTCTTGAGTAGTGGTATTACAGGCACTGACCACAATGCTAAGCTAATTTTTGTACTTTTAGTGGAGACAGGGTTTTACTATGTTGGCCAGGCGGGCCTCAAACTCCTGGTCTCAGGTGATCCACCCACCTTGGCCTCTGAAAGTGCTGGGACTGCAGGTGTGAGCCACCATGCCCGCCCCGCCAATCCAATGCATTTTGACAAAGGTGCCAGGAGGCTACAATCAGGAAAGGACAGTCTTTTTAATAAACAATGTGGGGAAAACTGGTTATCTCCATGCAGACGAATGAAACTGCAGCTCTACGTCTCATCATCCACAAAAACCAAATCAAAATGGAATAAATACATGAGTCTAAGGCCTGAACCTATGAAACACGTAGAAGAAAATATTGAGGAAGTGCTTCAGGACATTTGTCTGAGAAGAGACATTTTGTTTGAAACCTCAAAAACACAAATAATCAAAGCAATAAACAGACCATTGGGATTACATCAAACTAAGCAGCTTCTGTACTGCAAAACAAGCAAACAACAAAGTGAAGAGACAACCCACAGAATGGGAGCCAATATTTGCAGACTATGCATCTGAGACAGGATTAATAACTAGAAATACAAGAAGCTCACATAACTCAATAAAATAAAATTTAACTAAAAAATGAGCAATAGACTTGAACAGACATTTCTCCACAAACAAAACATATAAATGACCATCATGTGTGTGAAAAAGTGTTCAGTTTCACTCATCATCAGAGAAATGCAAATTAAAATCACAATGAATTTTCATCTCACCCCATTAAAATGGATTTTATCTGCAATACAGGCAAAACAAGATAGTAGAGAAAGGAGAACCCTGGTGCCCCGTTGGTAGGAATGTAAACGAGTACAGCCATTATGGAGAAAAGTATGGAAGTTCTTAAGAAACTAAAAAGAGGCTGGGCATGGTGGCTCACGTCTGTAATCCCAGCATTATGGCTCTAGGGTCATAAGACATGGGACAGACATGGGCTTTCCTCACCTGTAACGGAAACGGACAGTGGGTCACTCGGGTCTGACCACTCATAGGGAGAGTCACGGTAAGAGCCGAAGCATCTGTAGGTCCCTCCGTGGGTGGCAGGGCCCAGAAGGAAGTTGGCCTGGAAAGTTCCATTGACACTTGACACTGCAGGGAGCCTAAGTTCATTGGCCTCCCCCTCCCTGGATAGATGGTACATGTCAAACGAGGTCTGGGAGCTGCAGGACAAGGTCACGTTCTCTCCTGCCTGCACTGTAGGGCCCGGCTGGGCTGAGAGAGAAGGTTTCTCATATAGACCTGGAAGGAGAAGAGGCAGTTTCCTCAGGGAGGTTCTTCCTTGTCACAGCTCCCCTCACATCTGAGCTGAGAACTCACTCCCCCGCTCTATGGCCTAATGCTCTCTCTCACCCTCCAGCCCCTTCTCTCTTCATGTCTATTTTCTCCTTCTGCCTTGTCTGTCTCTCTAGGTCTCTGACCTCACTTCCCCACCCCGAGGAATGTTTCCCCTTTTTGCATGGTTTTATTCTTTCTGACCCTCCTTGGATTGTTGACTTGATCTTCCTTTTTCTTTAATTCTGAGTTTCTCACTTTCTCTCCTGTTCACAACTTTCTGCATATTTCTGTCTATTATCTATCGATCTATTTATCTATTTGGTGTCTATCTACAAATTATCTATCTATCATCTATATTTATGTATCATCTATCTATCTCTGTATCTATCAATTGTCTATCTAGCTCTCTATCCATCAATCACCTATGTGTTACCTATATCTATGTATCATCTATCTCTCTCTCTGTCTGCCTCTATATCTCTATGTATCATCTGTCTATCTTCATCATCATTATCTCTATGTATCATCTGTCTATCAATCAATCCATCAATCATCATCTATGTACCTACAACCTATCTATTATCTACCATCTACCTATTATCATCTAACTATATCTCTCTGTCCATCTCTCAGCTGTCTCTCTCCATCTCTCTGTCTTTCTCTGCCTCTCATTCTCTCTAGTTCTCTTTGAAATCTCTGCAATCGATCCCTACATCTCCATCTTTGTCTCTCCTTGTGCCCCTCCCTCAGGGCCCTAATTTTAGGGATTTCTCTGCTCCCTTCCATCATTCTCTCCACTCCTCTGCACGCTTTCCTCTCTCTTTATGTGTCTGTGAGTCTCTCAATCTCCTTCCTCTGGATCATTCTGTGTGTTTAGGTCTTGCTTTTTGGTGTCCCTGATTTCTCTCTGTGTCTCTCAGGAATCCTATCATATGTAGTTATTTGGAATATGAGCCTCAGAATCCAATCTGGGGACCCCAAGTACACACAGCATACAGGGGTTGGCGTTCTGGGGCCATGATATCCTGGGACGATGACTTTTCACTGCATGGAAGGCAGAGGTGTCAGAATCAACATGGCGTCTGTAGGCGCCACAAGGCCTTAGGCCACAGGGGCTGATTCAGGACAGAAATATGGGTGTCCTTGGGTTCTCCTGGTCGAAACGCTTTGTGGAGGTAAAACAGAAATGAAGTTTGTAACCTGTGCCAGGTATCTGAGCAAAGTCAGCACAGAAGGACGCCTCTCTCTGGGACATGTCTGTGTGTCTGGGTGTCCCCTTTAACTCTTTCTCTCTTTTCTACCTCCCTGTATGGCCCCTGTGTCTGTCCTCTGTTATGAAACCTGGTCTGTACTTGTGTCTCCTGTTTCTCTGTCTCTGTTGGTACAGACCTCGCCAAGTCAGTCTCTCTCCATAAGAATCCCACACTCATCTTCCTCATGACCACCCGGGGCTTCCAAGTCCTAGATCATTCACTCTGTGTCCCAGTGACAATGAGAAGAATGTCCTGACACTCTCACCTGTGATCACGATGTTCAGGGGGTCACTGGGAGCTGACAACACATAGGGGGAGTGAGTGGCAGAACCGTAGCATCTGTAGGTCCCTGCAAGGTCAGACGTCGTGGAATTGATGGAATAGTTGACCTGGGAACCCCCACCATGGCGCTCTCCAACAAGGTGCAAGGGCTCCTGAAAGGTCACCTCACTGTGCAGAAAGAAGTGCTCAAACACGGTATCTGACGAACATTGGAGGGTGACCGTCTCTCCTAATTTCACCAGGGGACCTGGGAGGGCCAGGAGGGAAGGTTTTTTGTGGACTCCTAGAAAGAGAGGTTGTGATTTAGAAAGCGTCTCCCTTTGTCATCATATCCATGGCACCTGGAATGAGTGAGGGTTCCCCTCCCTGCTGTCTGTCTCTCTCCTCCCTCTCTGTGTCTCCCTGTCTTTTATCCCCTGGTGCAGGTCCCTCCATCTGTGTCCCTCCATCTTCTCTGTCCGTCTGTCTCTAGTAGCCTAGGACGCCCTTCCCACTGGGCTCAGCCTCATCTCTTAGGCTGCTGTATCTGTTTCCCACTCATCTCTTTCCGGAGTGGAAGAGGAACCACGGCAGGCTGCATGTCCAGGCTCTTAGCAGCCTGGTTCAATCTGTTTTGGACAAACTGGAGTCCCTGGCAGGAGGAATGAACTGATCAGTAAGGCAGGCAGCAGTGTCCACACTCCCTGTTCCTGGTGGGGACTGGGAGCCTCTCCTGCCATGCCTGTGCCTTCTCCATGGCCTCAGCTTCCACAGGGTGGCTCCTGGTGCTGGTTCGAGGAGCATCGACCCCTCCCTATGTGGATGGAGCCTGGTGGTGGCATCAGCATTCTGCTCTTGCTGATCTCGGGGTTGCCAACGTTCTCCTTGTTTCGTTTCTTTAATTAATTGATTAATTAATTGATTTTTGAGACAGAGTGTCACTTTTTCACCCAGGCTGGAGTGTAGTGGTGTGGTCTTGGCTCACTGCAACTTCTGCCTCCCGGATTCAAGCAATTGAATCCAGTCGTTGGTTTACTCGTGCCCCCACCATGCCCGGCTATCCTTGTTTGGTTTCCTAACTCATCCTTGACCTGATTCCTGTGTTGGTTTCCTGTTGCTGCGGCAGAAAATTATCCCAAACATGGCAGCAGGAGAGAACACACTGACCCTTCCACTTCTGGAGACAGAAATTGGATCCAGTCCTCCCTGGGCTAAAATCCAGTCATCTACAGGGCTGCGTTCCCTCTGGAGACTCAGCGGAGCAGTTCTCTTGACTTCTCCAGCCCGTAGAGGCCACCTGCCATTGTAGCTCGTGGCCTTCCTCCACCTTCAAAGCCCACAGTGGCTGGTGCAGTCTCCCACAACGCTGCTCTAATCCCCACTCCCCTCTCCTCCTTCTCTCGTTTGGTGCCTTGTGATTCCACTGAGCCCAGTGGGACAGTCCAGGCCGTCTCCCCATCTCAAGGTCAACTCACAACAACCTGAGCTCCATCTTCCCCTTCAGTCCCCTGCCCTATAGCATAAAGAGTCACAGGCTCCAGGGATTACAATGTAGCCATATTGTGGACAGTTATTCTTCCCATCACAGCACCCATTTCCCTGTATTCAATCCCCCTTTACCCCACAGACAGTCAGGTCCTGGGTGATGGGACCCTGGTGGACACCCCCAGCAGAAGCTCTGGGATTCAGGAGGTGGGACAAGGAGAAGCCCTGACAGGAGCCCTCTGACCTGTGACCATGATCGCCAGGGGGTCACTGAATGCCGACCACTCAGTGGGGTAGTGCGGGTATGATCCCCGACATCTGTAGGTCCCTGCGTGTGCTGGGGTCACAGGGCCCATGAGGAAGCTCTCCTGGAATATTCTGCCGGGAAAGATGGGAACGTGGCTTCTGTCGTCTTTGTACAGAGTGAAGTTGGTAAAGTTGTGAAGCCCACCACGATAGTAACACCGAAGAGTCACGTGTCCTCCCTGAGACACCAGAGCGCTGGGCCGGGCAGACAGGAAGGTCTTGTCCTGACCACCTGGGGGAGAAGGAGGCGCCACCTTAGAGAGGAGGATGTGGAGTCGCCCCTCCCTCCCTGGCTCAGAAGATTCTTCCCCTTTCCATGTTTCTAAGGCTGCTAGCGCACCTGGGTGTCCAGGGCTACAGGAAGAACCTATCCAGCATGGACACGGCGTCTCCCTACAACAAAAGTGTCAGCTGAGAACTTTGAACAAGTGCTGAATAAGGGACTCTTACTAGATTTTAACACTTCAAGATGACTCACATAAAAGAACACAAAGTAGACACGGCATGGAGGGCATGTCCTTTGTGAATGGAATATCAGCCAGTGCATGAACGGAGTCCCTATCAGAGATTTGGAATGTCAGGGTCATGGCTGTGGTTTCCCCACCTCTTCTGGTAGAATGACAGCAGCCACACTGCAGCCCTGACCATCATGAAAATACTGGAGGGTGTGAGTTACACCTTTGTCCTCAGAGGACCTGCTGTTCCTAGCACTGCTTCCCTCCCTTCTTCAGTCGCTGACACCACTTCCTCCCTGCACACCTCAGCTTGGAGCACCCCAAGCTCACCCCCGTCTTCACAGCGCTTGACTCGGCCAAGGTAAGAAGAGCCAGAGAGGACGAGGTCAGAAGTGTGAGCCGAGCACCCCAGGGTCCCCCCTTCGTAGTTTATGAGAGACTGTCTGATAGGACTTCCCTCCTGTTTCAGGAAAATCCTCTTAGGTGGGGAGATGACACCCTAAGTTTTGGGGAAGGACTCACCCGTGTGTGGACAGGCCCTCTGGACCCAGAACAACCCTGGAAAGGAAGATCATGATGGATGATCCATCTGCAGGCAAACCAGGGCCTCCCCTGCTGCCCCCACGGGGCTGTGCGTCTGGGCAGCCAGGCCCTTGCTGGGCTGAAGGTAAACTCACCCTGGCTGCCTACCTGCCCCCGCAGCAGGGATCTCAGCTGTGCAGAGACCCAGCCTCCTGATCCAGATCTGCACCCCAGGCCTAGATCTACACAACAGGCCTATATGTCCACTCCATGCTGATATCTCCACTCCAAACCCATATCTCCCCTCCAGGCCCATAACTCGACCCCAGGCCCATATCTCCACCCCAGGCCCAGATCTCCACTTTAGGTCCATATCTCCACTTCAGGCCCATATCTCCACTCCAGGCCAAGATCTCTACTCCAGACCCATATCTTCACCCCAGGCCCATATCTCCACCCCATGCCCATATCTCCACTCCAGGCCCATATCTTCACTCCAGGTCAAGATCTCTACTCCAGACCCATATCTTCACCCCAGGCCCATTCCTCCATGCCAGGCACATGTCTCTATCCCAGGCCCTTAACTCCAACCCAGGCCCATATCTACACCCGAAGCCCATATCTCCACTTCAGGCCCATATCTCCACTTCAGGCCCATATCTCCACTCCAGGCCCAGATCTCCACTCCAGGTCCATTCTCCACCCCAGGCATAGATCTCCACTCCAGGACCATATCTCCACTCCAGGCTGAGATCTCCACTCCAGGCCCATATCTCCACTCCAGGCCCATCTCTCCATGCCAGGCCCATATCTCCACTCCAGGCCCATATCTCCACTCCAGGCCCAGATCTCCACTCCAGACCTGTATCTCCACTCCAGGCCCATATCTCCACCCCAGGCCCATATCTCCACTCCAGGCTCAGATCTCCACTCCAGGATCATATCTCCACTCCAGGCCCATAACTCAACCTCCAGGTCCAGATCTCCCCTCCAGGCCCAGATCTCCACCCCAGCAATTCCTCCATCGATTCCCGTCCGGGACTCACCAACACACGCCAGGCTGACGACCATGAGCGACATGGTGCTGCCGGTGCAGACAGGCGGCCGCGCCCCAGCTCAGCTCAGCAGCGCACAGGATGTTATCTGGCGCCCTGCCCATGCAGTTGACGTGCTGACCACATCATGGGAGGTGACGTACGCAGGATCTTCCTACCTTGCATGAGGTGCAGCGGGTGCTCACTCAAGAGTGGAAAATGGCTTCCTGGAAATTGTTCTCACTAGAACTGACACCTTGTGTCCTTCACTATGACCAGCTCAAAACACGTCTGAGATCCAACGTCCCAGACATGAGGTGACTAAAATCTGTGCTGACGTGAAGGACTTTTCATGTATTTTTGATGTTTTTATCTGTGTTTCAAACTCTTCTTCGTGTGTAATATGCAAAATATCTAATAGGTATTATGAACGTTGTCAGAGCAATTGTGACAAATAAACCGTTAGGATGTTTCATGCTTGTATTTCTAGTATGACAGCAGAACCAGTTTAAATGATTTAAATACCCAGGGAAGGATTATGCAATTATTTACAATCTTAGAACTGTTCTTCATCAGCAAAACCCACAACATGTCAATTCTGGATTTTTGTCATTTTATCTACAATTTGTCTCATGACCTGAGAGTCCAGAGCCCCGAACTTATGGTTCACTCTCTCTCTGTCTCTCTGCCTCCCTCATTTTGAATTGTATGAAAATACCCAGTAACATAATGCTATAGAAAATCAAGTGTCCCCCAGCACTTTGGGAAGCCGAGGTGGGCTGATCAGCGGAGGTCGGGAGTTCGAGACCTCCCTGGCCAACTTAGTGAAACCATATCTCTGCTAAAAATACAAAAATTAGCCATGCCTGGTGGTGGGCACCTGTAATGCCAGCTACTCAAGAGGCTGAGGCAGGAGAATCGCTTGAACCTGGGAGGCGGAAGTTGCAGTGAGCTGAGATCGTGCCACTGCAGTGCAGCCTGGGCGACAGAGTGAGACTCCGCCTCAAGAAATATTTTAAAAAGCATAGCACATAGCCTATAATAAAAAAGTAGAGGACTCCAGCTACCAAATTGTAAGGGTTTGTAAAAGCCTACGGAATGTGCAGCATCCTCAAGAGAGCGAACACAGAGAGCCCCTTATCGGAAAACAGTGTCTAAAATACATCCGTGCACACACAGCCCGGTTAGAGTTGACAAAGGCTGCCGTGTGGTTTAAGGAGGAATAGAATGTCTTCTCAATAGATAACATGGGCCCAAGGGTTACGCATAGAAAAAAATAAATCTAAACGTACTCTCACACTATAAACCACTTCTTGTTTTTAATCTTGTTGTTGTAAATTTTTTATGATTTATATTTAAAATTGAGAAATAAAAGTGAGATCCAATCATCATTCACTATTCGTTGGTGATTGGTTTCAGGATCTCGGCTCAGATACCACAGTCTGCAGGTGCTCAAGCCTCTTACATGAAATGGCACAGGGTTTGCATATAATCCATGCTCATCCTCCTGTATACATGAAATCATCTCTAGATTACTTACAATTCCTGACACAGCCTACACACCATTCCATTTGTGTCCATTCAATATAGTTTTGCTTTTTGAAACTTTGTGGATTTTTTTCTCTGAATATTTTTGGTTTATAGTTGGTTCAATAAACACCTGTAAACCCCACAGGTCTGGAGGAGCGACTGTGTATTTATAGTATGAAGATGATGTGTGGACATGTGTCCCCGTGGAGATGAGACTAACAAGGTCTATGACTCTACAGATGTTTCATCTTGGAATGGCTCTGCCAGTTTTCCAGGTGTGCAGAGAGTAGGAATATTACTTGTTCATCTGATTCACGATCCTTGCAACCTCCTATGTGCTGTATCGTTGGATGGAAATTGGAGTCCCAGAGACAAATCAGGCTCCGCCTGCTTCCAGAAGCTCAGATTCCAGGGGTGAGAACCCAGTGGAGAACATATGGCGTTATATGGACATAGTAATGATAACACCAGAAACTTTAGGCAAAAAAAGAGTCACCTATAGAATGAGGGCAGTCACGTTTATTTGAAGAGGAGAGAGCTACATAGAAATCACAACAAAGTTTTATAAGGTTTACTGATGACAGAAGACTGAAAAATAGTCTGAGGGGAGGTGGAACAGCATGAGGGAAGGTGGAACAGCATGAGTCTAAGTGCCGTGTTAAGAGGGAGCCTCTTGTATGTTGGGAATTGTGAGTTCCTCAGTGTGACTGCAGCCTCCAGTAGGACTAGGAAGTAAGCCAGTTAGGTTGGAGAAGTGGGCAGGGGTCAAGTGAAGGGGAGAATTGTAGGCTAAGCAAAGGAGTGCGTTTTCTCTCCAGCAGGCAGTGGGAACCGCAGACGTTGGTAAGCAAGACAGAGCCAGCAGATTTGTGGTGTGAGAAGAGCAATGCTCTAAGATGCAGGGTCGAGACTAAAGATTCCGGCTGGTGGTACATTGGAGCTGTGAAGCTGGTTTTGAGACAGGGCTGTGGTCTCCCTAGAAGAGCCCCTCCAGGCCTGTCTGTGGTGCTCCTGGGCTGGAGACAGTGATCTGGGCTCAGCATCTGGAAGCTCTATGTACACGCTGGTATCTGTTGGGGATCTCCTGGGCCTCTGAGAAGGGCGAGTGATTTTTCCCTGTGTGAAAACGCAGTGATCCAACTGTGCGTATGTCACCTCCTGAGGGTCTTGTTCTTCAGAGTCCTGGAGAGAGGGAAATGTTGAGTGAGGGAGGGGCTCACATTCTTCTGGACTATTAGGGAATAAGACTATATCCATGAGGCTGGCCTTAGGAGGACTATCTCCCTGTTCATTGTTCTGTCCCTAGCAGGCTCTTGGTCCATTACAGCAGCATCTGTAGGAGACGGAAGTCATCAAAACAGCTGGGAGGGCACGTCTGTGTCCTCATTTCATGTGCAGATACCAACACACAGGGGGAGACTGTAGGTGCCTGAGGTCCCTCAGCTGCCAACAGCAGACTCAGACATTCTGTCTCTCTGAGTGCAAGGCCCATCCCATGAAGAGCTGTCAGTTCCCATCCCAGTGATTCTGCCTCCCACTTTCTGCCTGTCATGGAACCTTCTCCTGGATGTCAGTGGCTGCAGGGACATGAGGATACAGTTGAGAATCAGGCAATGGTCTGTGAGCTGAAGGCAGGGACAGGGTGTCTGGTGCTCTCTCTAGAAAGCTCTGCCTCTGTGGCTCCTGCCTTGGACCAGAGACCATCCTGCCGGTGAGGAACACACACCTGCGTGCTCCCATCCCTCCTCATCCTCCCTCCCCACACGGCCCTGAGGTCTCTGGCCTCTGCTTTGCGAGACTTACTCTTTTTGTCGGAGCACCAACGACGAAGGAGAAAGAAGAGGAGGATGGTGAAGATGATGGTGGCCACCGAGTACCTAATCACAATAGGCAGGTGTCTGGTGATACCTGGAGGAAGATGGAAATCCAATGAGAAGCTCACCATAGCAGTTCCTCTTTGAGGATTGTCTCTCATTTCTTGGTTGCCAGGCAACCCCATAAAACATCTCTTTAGGACAAGCACTGACGTGGTGGGAGACCCAGCTTTCTCCTGCTTTCTCAGTTATAGTTTTCATAATAACCATGGAATGTGCCGATGAGACACCTGCTATCGTATGGATATTTGACCCTCCGAAGCTTCACTTTGAAATTTAACCCTGAGTGTGGGAGGTTGGGCCTATCGGGAGGTGTTTGGATGATGGGGGTGGATCCATCATGAATAGATTAATGCTGCCCCACACGACGGGGTTAGCACGTTCTCCCTCTATTAGTACTCTGGAGAGTTGGTTCTTAAAAAGAGCTTGGAAGCTCCATCACACCCCGTTTCTCCCTGTCTTGCTGTGTGATCTCGGTGGTCTCTGCACATGTAGGCCCCCGTCTCTTCTACCAGAGTAGAAGCAGCCTGAGGCCGCAGCCAGAAATAGATGCTGGTGTCCTGCCTCTTGTACACCTTGCAGAACCGTGAGTCAACCAATTTTCTTTTCTGTAGAAGTTACCCAGGCTCAAGTGTTCTTTCACAGCCTCAAAAAGGGACTGAGACGGCAACATCCTGAGATCAGGAGGAACGTCCCAGAACAGCCTGGGCTGTCTTCCTGTTCTTCCCAGAGGAGGACGTCATGCAGTGCTTTAGCTCAGTGCTTCCTGTGGCTCCAGGGTACAAAACCCAGGCAGGGCTGCTTTCTGGGTTCCCCCAGCTGCAGTGCAAATGGGGTGACTCCATATGTCTCGAGCAGCTTTTCTGAGCCTTGGGGGACTGGCTCACACTGAAATGCAGGCTTCTGTTGTCACTTGCTGGTTAGTTTTTACCTTCCCACGGTCTGTCTGTGTCTCTTAATGTGATAGGAAGTAGGCGTGAGGTGGGGGATTTGGGTGAGGGGGCAAGTTTTATGCCATGAACAGAGAACTTTCTCTATTCCAGGGCCTGTGCTGGTGGGTTCGGGGGCCTTTCATATTTTCCATATGATCTCAGGCTCACAGAAAGCAAACAGGGAAGACGTTTTTGGCTGATTTTCTAATGGATAAGATAAAGGATCAAAGAAGTCATTATAGAGAAACAGAAAAATGATAATTGGGATTGAAGTGCTTTTGTCATTCGTGTATGTTATATGACATTTATGAGTTTGTATTTTTATTTTTTATGATGGGGTCTCACTCTGTCACCCAGGGTGTAGTCCAATGACGCAATCTCGGCTCACTGAAACCTCTGCCTCCCGGGTGGAAGCCATTCTCCTCCTTCAGCCTCCCGAATAGCTGGTATTACAGGCATGTGCCACCACACCAGCTAGTTTTTGTTTATTTAGTAGAGTTGGGTTTGACCATGTTGTCTGGGCTGTTCTTGAACTCCTGACCTCAATGGATCCATCCGCCTCAGCCTCCCAAAATGTTGGGTTACAGGTGTGAGCCACCGTTCACAACCTTGCGTGTTATATTATAGTAAGTCTCTTCCTTTGCACCACGCCTCATGTATCAATCAGTCCTCTGCCAGGTACTGATTTACATGTAGGAAAAATAAATCTCAGAAAGAAATTAAACAATTAGGAAAAATCAAACCAGGCAAGCCCTCCCTGCGAAGTATTCTACCTCACATAGACATCTTATATCCATCCACTTCATTCATTTAGTGTCTGAATACCCAACACATTTCACCAGTGAGGTGGGAATTGCCTTTTCCACAGTCTCCTAGATTCCAGTTATGCACCTGGGCCTCCCTTATGTTCATGTCAGTCACTATAAATCACGTAGGGATTCCTAGTTAGCCCGAGGTGAATCCAAGGGCTGTGCGTATAAAACACACACTCCTTGTCCTCCTTAGTTTCCTGTGTGCCCAGTGTGCTCTCTGTCTCTCTTCAGTGGTCTTGTAATTCTCCCCATCTCATTCCCAGCACTTCAGGCAGAGCCTCTTCCTTCCACATAACATTGTTTTCACCTTTGTGCCTTCACAGCTGACTGCTGTGTGTGGAAACTCCTTCCGCCAGTCTTCTGGGGATTTCAGTCTATTTTTTTCATAAAGATCACAAGTACTATTTGATCAGTGAGAACTTCTCTGTGATCTGAAATCATACACTCAGCATTATCTGTTATTTAGTTTAAATTCTGGTTGGGTGCCGTGGTTCATGCCTATAATCCGAGCACTTTGGGAGGCTGAGACGGTCGGATTACTTTAGATAGGGAGTTGGAGATAGACTGGGCCACATGGTGAAACATCGTCTCTACCAAAAGTTTACAAAAAGAATTAGCCAGGTGTGGCGGCGGGTGCCTGTATCCAAGCTACTTGAGAGGCTGAGGCAGAAGAATCACTTGAACCCAGAAGGCGGAGGTTGCAGTGAGCCAAGATCGTGACGCTGCACTCCAGCCTAGGGGATAGAGCGAGACTCCGTCTTAATAAATACATAATGTTTCCCAATGGATCAGCCATTTTTCGGTCCACTTGTGCATTCATTTTCTTTTCTCTCATTTAACCATCTGCAACGTCAGTGTCCCAAGAGCACAGGCCAAATGCATCCTGTTTACTATTTGTGGAAGGCAGGAGAATCCACTCCACCCCAAAAATATCCCTGTCCTAGCCTTCATACCTTGTGAACATGTGATTTTACGTGAAAAAGAGGAATGAAGATTTCAGATGGAATTACGGTTGCTAATCAGCTGAAATGAAAAGGAGGGTATCCTGGATGATATTAGGGAGATGATGATAGATAATCTTGGTGAACCCAATAAAATCCCAAAGTCCTTAAGAAATGAGGAAGAAAGCAGAGGAACATTCAGAGAAAGAGGCGTGGATAAGGAAGAAGGGTCTGAGTGATGCCATGTGAGACGTGACCAGTCTTTGTGGGTTTTGAGGAAGGAGGAAGGGGACCAGGAGCCAAGGAACGTGGGAGCTTCTAGAAACTGGGACATGTGGAAAGCAGATTCTTGCCTGGAACCTTCAGAGGGAAGGCAGCCTTGCTGTCACCTTGATTTTAGCCCAGTGAGGTGCATTTCATCCTTTGAGCTACAGCACTGTAAGATAATTAAAAAGCCGTTTTGTTTTCATCCACCAATTTTGTGGAAATTTGTTATGGCAACAGTAGGAAAGGATTCCGACTGCACAGCCTGAGCATGGGGCCATGGCTGAATGAGTCAGTGAGTCGAAGTGTGCGTTCATGAGCTCTGTTCTCTGTTACTCAAGGCTCTTGCTCTGCTGAGTCAGCCAGGGTTGCCTCATGACCAACAGGAGCTCATTCCTTGGCAAGTGGAACTTCTCTGAAACACCTCGCCCTCATTAGATGTTCCCTTCCCTTCCCTCTTTCAGCCCCCAGGAATTTATCCTCCAGTTAGTAATGCAGCGAGAACAAACACTGCATTTTTCCTGAGAAGGATGTCAGATTTGCAATCATTCTTCCAGCATGTAGGAGGTCTCAACTGCAGAAGATTAGAGATTAAGAGACTTCACGGAGCCCTGTGCTGGGCCAAGATCCCTTTTGCTGTTGGAGTGTCTGGAGTTCAGAGAGATGGTGGAAGACAGGCCCACAATCAGAGCTGGGAGGTGCTGAGCCAAGGCTTGACTCTAAGGCTTCCACCTCCCCAGGTTTCCAAAAGCAGAGATAAGAGGGATTCTTTACTCACTGGTTTTGCAGCTTGGTTCAGTGGGTGAAGGCCAACTACTTGAAGGGTTTCCTAGAATAGAGACAGGAGAGAGGTGAGGAAATGAGGGTGCCTGTCCTCTACTCAAGGGAAATCTTTGAGGTTCGTTCATGGCCAACACTCTGTTATCCAACACTGGCTCTGGGAGTCCTGGGATTCTCTTCTCCGCGATTTTTGTATGTGTTGCCCCTTGTCTTGAGACTTTAAGATATATAGAGAAAACAGGAACATCACATTACCTGACTTAAAGATATGTTACAGAGGTATAGTAAGCAAAACAGCATGACGTTGGCATGAAGAAAAGTGTGTAGAACAATGGAGCAAAATGAAGAACACAGATATAATCTATGCATCTACATTCAATGGCATTTTTTCTTTTTTTTTTGAGATAGAATCTTGCTCTGTTAACCAGGCTGTAGTGCAGAGGTGCAATCTCGTCTCACAGCAAACTCCGTCTCCTGAATTCAAGCAATTTTCTTGCCACAGACTCTCAAGTAGTGGTATTACAGGTGCTGACCACCATGCTCAGCTAATTTTTGTACTTTTAGTGGAGACAGTGTTTTACTATGTTGGCCTGGCGGGCCTCGAACTCCTGGTCTCAGGTGATCCATCCACCTTGGCCTCTGACAGTGCTGGGATTGCAGGTGTGAGCCACCATGCCCAGCCAATCCAATGCATTTTGACAAAGGTACCAAGAACCTACAATCAGGAAAGGACAGTCTTTTCAATAAACGATGCGGGGAAAACGGGTTATCTGCATGCAGGGAATGAAACTGCACCTCTACCTCTCACCATTCACAGACGTCAAATCCAAATGGATTAAATACATGAGTCTAAGTCCTGAACCTATGAAACACATAGAAGAAAATATTGGGAAAATGCTTCAGGACATTTGTCTGAGAAAAGGCATTTTGTTTAAAACCTCAAAAACACAAGTAATCAAAGCAAAAAACGGACCATAGGGGATTCCATCAAACTAAGCAGCTTCTGCACTGCAAAACAAGCAACCAACAAAGTGAAGAGACAACCCACAGAATGGGAACCAATATTTGCAAACTATGCATCTGAGACGGGATTTATAACTAGAAATATAAGAAGCTCACATAACTCAATAAAACAAAGAATTTAACTAAAAAATGAGTAAAAGACTTGAACAGACATTTCTCCACAAACAAAACATATAAATGGCCATCATGTGTATGAAAGTGTTCAGTATCACTCATCATCAGATAAATACAAATGAAAAATCACAATGAATTTTCATCTCACCCCATTAAAATGGTTTTTATCCGTAAGACAGGCAAAACAAATGCTGGCAAGACAGTAGAGAAAGGAGAATCCTACCAACCCTGTTGGTAGAAAGGTAAGTTAGTACAGCCATTATGCAGAAAAGTATGGAAGTCCTTTAAGAAACTAAAAAGAGGCTGGGCATGGTGGCTCATGCCTGTAATCCCAGCACTTTGGGATACCAAGGCGGGTACCTCACTTGAGGTCAGGAGTTTGAGAGCAGCCTGATCAACATGGGGAAACCCTGTCTGTACTAAAAAATACAAAACGTAGCTAGGCATTGTGGCGTACACCTGTAATCCCAGCTCCCAGGGAGGCTGAGGCAGAAGAATCATTTGAATCCAGGAGGCCTCTGCCTCCCAGGAGATTGCAATGAGCCTAGATTGTGTCAGTTGCACTCCAGCCTGGGCTACAGAGGAAAGCTCTGCCTCAAAAACAAAAACAAAACAAAAACCAAACAAAAGACTAAAAAGAGAATTTTCATAGTATTCACAAATTCACTATTGGGTTTACATCCAAAGGAAAGGACTTCAGTGTATGGAAGTTCTATCTGCACTCCCATGACTGTTCCAGCACAGTTCACAGTAGCTAAGATGTGGAGTCCACCTACCTGCCCCTCAGTGGGTGAACGGATAGAGAGAATGTAGTACATACACACAGTGGAGACTACTCATCCATAGAGACAATACCATCCTGACATTTGCAGCCACATGGATGGAACTGGAGCTCATTACAAAGATTCCCATTTCTCACCCTTATGCAAGAGCTCTAAAGTGGATCTCAAGAAGGTAGAGAGTAGTAGAATGATGGCTACCAGAGGCTAGGAAGGTAACGGTGGAGGGTAAAAACAACACAAAACAAAAACCAGAACAGAATATAAATGTATTTATGACCACTAGACTTTACATTTAAAAATGGTAAAGGTGGTCAATTTTATAGGTATTTTTAACCTCAACAATTATTTTTTCAAATGAAAAGGAAAGGGTGTAAGGGTTCCTGGTGATGATATGTCTGTGTGGGTGAGAGGCCGGGATGGGCTTCTGGGAAATGAGTAAGATTGAGGGGCTGAGGGAACCTCTGATCTCCCCACTGAGCCCAGTCTCCCTCCTCTGGGTCTGTCCTGACCAGTTTCTCCATCTGCCTGGGTGCCTGGAGCCCTGACCACGGACCACCACGCAGGCCATGCAGGAGGGTTTGGAGGTGCCCTCTCTGCCATCCTGCGTCCTGATCCCGCCCTCACACCGAAGCTTGGTCTTCTCTCTGAACCTGTCCATGCTTCTCTCCATCATCAGCAGGAAGCTCCTCAGCTATGACTCTGGGATCATAAGACATGGGACAGGCATGGGGTTTCCTCACCTGTGACAGAAACGGGCAGTGGGTCACTCGGGTCTGACCACTTGTAGGGTGCGGTACGGAAAGAACCGAAGCATCTGTAGGTTCCTCCGTGGGTGGCAGGGCCCAGAGGGAAGTTGGCCTGGAATGTTCCATTGACGCTTGGCACTGCAGAGAGACTAAGTTCACGGGCCTCCCCCTCCCTGGATAGATGGTACATGTCAAACGAGTTCTGGGAGCTGCAGGACAAGGTCACGTTCTCTCCTGCCTGAACCGTGGGGCCCGGCTGGGCTGAGAGAGAAGGTTTCTCATATAGACCTGGAAGGAGAAGAGGCAGTTTCTTCAGGGAGGTTCTTCCCTGTCACAGCTCCCCTCACATCTGAGCTGAGAACTCACTCCCCTGCTCTATGACCTAATGCTCTCTCTGTCTCTCACCATCCACCCCGTCTCTCTTCATGTCTGTTTCCTCCTTCCACCTTCTCTGTCTCTCTAGGTCTCTGACCTCACTTCCCCAGCCCGTGGTGTGTTTTCCCTTTTTGTATTGTTTTCTTCTCTCTGACCTTCCTTGGATTGTTGACTTGATCTTCCTTTTTCTTTAATTCTGAGTTTCTCACTTTCTGTCTTGTTCATAACCTTCTGCACATTTCTATCTATTATCTATCGATCGATCTATCTATCTACTACCTGTCAATCTATCAATTATCTATCTGTAATCTATACCTATGTATCATGTATCTCTCTCTCAATCAGTTGTCTGTCTCTCTATCTATCCACCATCTACTATTATCTATATCTATGTATCATCTGTCTATTCCCTCTCTATCTGTCTGCCTCTCTGTCTCTATGTATCATCTACGTATCTATGTATCTATCTATGTGTCTATCTACCTATCTGTCTATCGATCCATTTATCTATCTATCTATCTATCTATCTATCTATCTATCTAATTTATCATCATCATCTCTATGTATCATCTATCAATCGCTGTCTAAGTATCTATAACCCATCCACTACCTATCATCTACCTATTTATCATCTATCTATATCTATCTACCCATCTACCATCTGTCTCTGTCCATCTCCTTGTCTTTCTCTGCCTCTCAGTCTCTCTACTTCTATTTGGAATCTCTGCAATCCATCCCCACATCTTTATCTATCTCTGTCTTTGTGCCCCTCCCTCAGGGTTCTGATTTTGGAGCTTTTCTCTGCTTCCTTCCATCATTCTCTCCACTCCTCTGCCCTCTCTTCTGTCTCTTTATGTGTCTGTGAGTCTCTCAGTCCCCTTCCTCTGGCTCATTCTCTGTGTGTTTATGTCTTTGCTTTTTGATGTTCCTGATTTCTCTCTGTGTCTCTCAGGAATCGATCATATGTGGGATTATGTGGAATATGAGCCTCAGAATCCAGTGTGGGGACCCCAAGTACACACAGTATACAGGGGTTGGTGTTCTGGGGCCATGATATCCTGGGATGATGACTCTCCACTGTACAGAAGGCAGAGGTGTCAGAACAAACACGGCATCTGTAGGTGCCACAAGGTCTGAGGCCACAGGGGCTGACTCAGGACAGAAATATGGGTGTCCTTGGGTTCTCCTGGTAGAAACGCTTTGTGGAGGTAAAACAGAAATGAAGTTTCTAACCTGTGCCAAGTCTCTGAGCAAAATCAGCACACAAGGACGCCACTCTCTGGGATATGTCTCTCTGTCTGGGTGTCCCCTTTAACTCTTTCTCTCTTTTCTACCTCCCTGTGTGGCCCCTGTGTCTGTCCTCTGTTATGACACCTGGTCTGTACTTGTGTCTCCTGTTTCTCTGTCTCTGTTGGTACAGACCTCGCCAAGTCAGTCTCTCTCCATAAGAATCCCACACTCATCTTCCTCATGACCACCTGGGGCTTCCAAGTCCTGGATCATTCACTCTGTGTCCCAGTGACAATGAGAAGAATGTCCGGACACTCTCACCTGTGATCACGATGTCCAGGGGGTCACTGGGAGCTGACAACACATAGTCGGAGTGAGTGACAGAACCGTAGCATCTGTAGGTCCCTGCAAGGTCAGACGTCGTGGAATTGATGGAATAGTTGGCCTGGGAACCCCCACCGTGGAGCTCTCCAACAAGGTGCAAGGGCTTCTCAAAGTTCACCTCACTGTGCAGAAAGAAGTGCTCAAACACCATATCTGAAGAACATTGTAGGGTGACCGTCTCTCCTGATTTCACCAGGGGACCTGGGAGGGCCAGGAGGGAAGGTTTTCTGTGGACTCCTAGAAAGAGAGGTTGTGAGTTTAGAAGGCGTCTCCCTTTGTCATCATATCCATGGCACCTGGAACGAGTGAGGGTTCCTCTCCCGGCTGTCTGTCTGTCTCCTCCCTCTCTGTGTCTCCCTGTCTTTTATCCCCTGGTGCAGTTCCCTTCATCTGTGTCCCTCCCTCTTCTCTGTCCGTCTGTCTCTAGTAGCCTCGGACGCCCTTCCCACTGGGCTCAGCTTCATCTCTTAGGCTGTTGTATGTGTTTCCCACTAATCTGTTTCCTGCTGTCTATGTGGGGCTGGAAGAGGATCCAGGCAGGCTGCATATCCAGGCTCTTAGCAGCCTGGTTCAATCTCTTTTGGACAAACTGGAGTCCCTGGCGGGAGGAATGAACTGATCAGTAAGGCAGGCACCAGTGTCCACATTCCCTGTTCCTGGTGGGGATTGGGAGCCTCTCCTGCCATGCCTGTGCCTTCTCCATGGCCTCAGCTTCCACAGGGTGGCTCCTGGTGCTGGTTCAAGGAGCATCGACCCCTCCCTATGTGGATGGAGCCTGGTGGTGGCATCAGCGTCCCGTCCTTTCTGATCTCGGGGTTGCCAACCTTCTCCTTGTTTGTTTTCTTTAATTAATTGATTAATTAATTGATTTTTGAGGCATAGTGTCACTTTTTCACCCAGGCTGGAGTGTAGTGGTGTGGTCTTGGCTCACTGCAACTTCCTCCCAGATTCAAGCGATTGAATCCAGTCGTTGGTTTACTCGTGCCCACCACCATGCCCGGCTATCGTTGTTTGGTTTCCTAACCACGGAGACTCAGCGGAGCAGTTCTCTTCACTT
This sequence comes from Macaca nemestrina, assembly GCF_043159975.1. Classification (NCBI taxonomy): domain Eukaryota; kingdom Metazoa; phylum Chordata; class Mammalia; order Primates; family Cercopithecidae; genus Macaca; species Macaca nemestrina. The sequence goes on along the minus strand of NC_092144.1, from coordinate 64,896,411 downwards.
CTCCAGTCTGTAGAGGCCACCTGCCATTGTGGCTCGTGGCCTTCCTCCTCCTTCAAAGCCCACAGTGGCTGATGGAGTCTCCCACGACGCTGCTCTAATCCCCACTCTCCTCATCCGCCTCTTCTCGTTTGGTGCCTTGGGATTCCACTGAGCCCAGTGGGACAGTCCAGGCCCTCTCCCCATCTCAAGGTCAACTCACAACAACCTCAGCTCCATCTTCCCCTTCAGTCCCCTGTCCTTTAGCTTAAAGAGTCACAGACTCCAGGGATTAGAATGTAGCCATATTGGGGACAGTTATTCTTCCCATCACAGCACCCATTTCCCTGAGTTCAATCCCCCTTTACCCCAAAGACCGTCAGGTCCTGGGTGATGGGACCCTGACGGACACCCCCAGCGGAAGATCTGGGATTCAGGAGGTGGGACAAGGAGAAGCCCAGACAGGAGCCCTCTGACCTGTGACCCTGATCGCCAGGGGGTCACTGAGCGCCGACCACTCAGTGGGGGAGTGCGGGTATGAACCCCGACATCTGTAGGTCCCTGCGTGTGCCGGGGTCGCAGGGCCCATGAGGAAGCTCTCCTGGAATATTCGGCTGTGGAAGACGGGAACGTGGCTTCTGTCGTCTTTGTACAGAGTGAAGTTGGTAAAGTTGTTAAGTCCATCACGATAGTAACACCGAAGAGTCACGTGTCCTCCCTGAGGCACCACAGCGCTAGGCCGGGCAAACAAGAAGGTCTTGTCCTGACCACCTGGGGGAAAAGGAGGGGCCGCCTTAGAGAGGAGGATGTGGAGCCGCCCCTCCCTCCGTGTGCTCAGAAGATTCTTCCCCTTTCCATGTTTCTAAGGCTGCTACCGCACCTGGGTATCCAGGGCTATAGGAGGGACCCATCCCACATAGACCTGGCATCTCCCTACAACAAAGGTGTCAGCTGAGAACTTTGAACAAGTGCTGAAAAAGGGACTCTTACTAGATTTTAACACTTCAAGATGACTCACATAAAACAACACAAAGTGGACACGGCATGGAGGGCATGTCCTTTGTGAATGGAATATCAGCCAGTGCAAGAACTGAGTCCCCATCAGAGATTTGGAATGTCAGGGTCATGGCTGTGGTTTCCCCACCTCTTCTGGTAGAATGACAGCAGCCACACTGCAGCCCTGACCGTCATGGAAACACTGGAGGGTGTGAGTTACACCTTTGTCCTCAGAGGACCTGCTGTTCCTAGCACTGCTTCCCTCCCTTCCTCAGTCGCTGACACCACTTCCTCCCTGCACACCTCAGCTTGGAGCACCCCAAGCTCACCCCGGTCTTCACAGAGCTTGTCTCAGCCAAGGGTAAGAAAGGCCAGAGAGGACGAGGTCAGAAGTGTGAGCCGAGCACCCCAGGGTCCCCCCTTCTTAGTTTATGAGACACTGTCTGACAGGACTTCCCTCCTGTTTCAGGAAAATCCTCTCAGGTGGGGAGATGACACCCTAAGGTTTGGGGAAGGACTCACCCGTGTGTGGACAGGCCCTCTGGACCAAGAACAACCCTGGAAAGAAAGATCATGATGGATGATCCATCTGCAGGCAAACCAGGGCCTCCCGTGCTGCCCCCACGGGGCTGTGCGTCTGGGCAGCCAGGCCCTTGCTGGGCTAAAGGTAAACTCACCCTGGCTGCCCACCTGCCCCCGCAACAGGGATCTCAGCTGTGCAGAGACCAAGCCTCCTCATCCAGATCTGCACCCCAGGCCTAGATCTACACAACAGGCCCATATGTCCACTCCATGCTGATATCTCTACTCCAGGCCCATATCTCCCCTCCAGGCCCATATCTCCGCTCCAAACCCATATCTCCCCGCCAGGCCCATATGTGTACTCCAGGCCCATATCTCCACTCCAAACCCATATCTCCCTTCTAGGCTCCTATCTCCACCCCAGGCCCATATCTCCACTCCAGGCCCATATCTCCACTCCAGACCTGTATCTCCACTCCAGGCTCGTATCTCCACTCCAGGCCCATCCCTCCATGCCAGGCTCATATCCCCACTCCAGGCCCATATCTCCACTCCAGACCCATATCTCCTTTCCAGGCTCCTATCTCCACCCCAGTCCCATATCTCCAATCCAGGCCCATATCTCCACTCCAGGCTCATATCACAATTCCAGGCACATGTCTCAATTCCAGGCCCATATCTCCACTCCAGTCTCATATCTCCACTCCAGGCCCGGAATCCTCTCCAGGCCCATATTTCTGCTGCAAACCCATATCTCCCCTCCAGGCTCATATCTCCCCTCCAGGCTCCTATCTCCACTCCAGGCCCCTATCTCCACCCCAGGCCCATATCTCCTCTCCAGGCTCATATCTGCATTCCAGGCTCATATCTCCACTCCAAACCCATATCTCCCCTCCAGGTTCATATGTCCCCTCCAGGCCCAGATCTGCAGTGTATGTCCATATCTCCACTCCAGACCCATATCTCTACTCCAGGAACATATTTCCACTCCACGCTCCTATCTCCACTCCAGGCCCAGATCTCCAGCCCAGGCCCATATCTCCACTCTAGACCCGTATCTCCACTGCAGGCCCGTATCTCCACTCCACGCTCATGTCTCTACTACAGGATCCTATCTCTATTCCAGGTCCATATCTCCACTCCAGGCCCATATCTCCACTCCAGGCCCATATCTCCACCCCAGGCCCATATCTCCTCTCCAGGCTCATATCTGCACTCCAGGCTCATATCTCCACTCCAAAGCCATATCTCCCCTCCAGGCTCATATCTCCCCTCCAGGCCCGTATCTCCACTCCAGGTCCCTATCTCCACTCCAAACCCATATCTCCCTTCCAGGCTCCTATCTCCACTCCAGACCCATATCTCTACTCCAGGAACATGTCTCCTCTCCAGGCTCCTATCTCCACTCCAGGCCCAGATCTACAGCCCAGGCCCAGATCTCCACTCCAGGCCCATATCTCCACTCTCGACCCGTATCTCCACTGCAGGCCCGTATCTCCACTCCATGCTCATGTCTCTACTCCAGGATCCTATCTCTATTCCAGGTTCATATCTCTACTCCAGGCCCAAATCTCCACTCCAGGCCAATATCTCTATCCCAGGCCCATATCTCCACCCAGGCCCAGATCTCCACTCCAGGCCCATATCTCCATTCCAGGCCCAGATCTCCACTCCAGGATCATATCTCCACTCCAGGCCCAGATCTCCACCCCAGGACCATATCTCCACCCAGGCCCATATCTCCATTCCAGGCCCATCCCTCCATGCCAGGCCCATGTCTCTATCCCAGGCCCATATCTCCACCCCAGGCCCATATCTCCACCCAGGCCCAGATCTCCACTCCAGGCCCATATCTCCACTCCAGGCCCAGATCTCCACTCCAGGATCATATCTCCACCCCAGGCCCATATCTCCACTCCAGGCCCAGATCTCCACTCCAGGATCATATCTCCACTCCAGGCCCAGATCTCCACTCCAGGATCATATCTCCACCCCAGGCCCATATCTCCACTCCAGGCCCAGATCTCCACTCCAGGATCATATCTCCACTCCAGGCCCAGATCTCCACTCCAGGATCATATCTCCACTCCAGGCCCAGATCTCCACTCCGGGCTCATATCTCCACCCAGGCCCATATCTCCACTCCAGGCTCAGATCTCCACTCCAGGATCATATCTCCACTCCAGGCCCATAACTCAACCTCCAGGTCCAGATCTCCCCTCCAGGCCCAGATCTCCACTCCAGGATCATATCTCCACTCCAGGCCCATAACTCAACCTCCAGGTCCAGATCTCCCCTCCAGGCCCAGATCTCCACCCCAGCGCTTCCTCCGTCGATTCCCTTCCGGGACTCACCAAAACACGCCAGGCTGACGACCATGGGCGACATGGTGCTGCTGGTGCAGACAGGTGGCCGCGCCCCAGCTCAGCTCAGCAGCGCACAGGATGTTATCTGGCGCCCTGCCCATGCAGTTGACGTGCTGACCACATCATGGGAGGGTGACGTACGCAGGCTCTTCCTACCTTGCATGAGGTGCAGCGGGTGCTCACTCAAGAGTGCAAAATGGCTTCCTGGAAATTGTTCTCACTAGAACTGACACCTTGTGTCCTTCACTATGACCAGCTCAAAACACGTCTCAGATCCAACCTCCCGGACACGAGGTGACTGAAATCTGTGCTGACGTGAAAGCCTTTTATGTATTTCTGTTGTTTTTATTTGTGTTTCAAACTCTTCTGCGTGTATAATATGCGAAATGTCTAATAGGTATTATGAACGTTGTCAGAGCAATTGTGACGAATAAACCATTAAGATGTTTTATACTTGTATTTCTAGTATGACAGCAGAACCAGTTTAAATGATTTAAATACCCAGGGAAGGATTATGCCATTATTTACAATCTTAGAACTGTTCTTCATCAGCAAAACCCACAACATGTCAATTCTGGATTTTTGTCATTTTATGTACAATTAGTCTCATGACCTGAGATTCCAGAGTCCCAGCACATGGTTCGCTCTCTGTCTGTCTCTCTGCCTCCCTCATTTTAAATTGTATGGAAATATCCAGTAACATAATGCTATAAAAAATCAAGTGTCCCCCAGCACTTTGGGAAGCCGAGGTGGGTGGATCAACGGAGGTCGGGAGTTCGAGACCTCCCTGGCCAACTTAGAGAAACCATGTCTCTGCTAAACATACAAAAATTAGCCATGCCTGGTGGTGGGCACCTGTCATGCCAGCTACTCAAGAGGCTGAGGCAGGAGAATCGCTTGAACCTGGAAGGCGGAAGTTGCAGTGAGCCGAGATTGTGCCACTGCAGTCCAGCCTGGGTGACAGAGCGAGACTCTGCCTGAAGAAACATAAAAAAAACGTAGCAAATAGCCTATAGTAAGAAACTAGAGGACTCCAGCTACCAAATTGTAAGGGTTTGTAAAAGCCTACGGAATGTGCAGCATCCTCAAGAGAGCGAACACAGAGAGCCCGTTATCGGAAAACAGTGTCTAAAATACATCCGTGAACACACAGCCCCGTTAGAGTTGACAAAGGCTGCCGTGTGGTTTAAGGAGGAATAGAATGTCTTCTCCATAGATAACATGGGCCCAAGGGTTACGCATAGAAAAAAATAAATCTAAACGTATTCTCACACTATAAACCACTTCTTGTTTTTAATCTTGTTATTGTACATTTTTTATGATTCATATTTAAAACTGAGAAATAAAAGTTAGATCCAATCATCATTCATTATTCATGGGTGAATGGTTTCAGGATCTCGGCTCAGATACCACAGTCTGCAGGTGCTCAAGCCTCTTACATGAAATGGTACAGGGTTTGCATATAATCCATGCTCATCCTCCTGTGTACATGAAATCATCTCTAGATTACTTATAATTCCTGACACAGTCTACACACCATTCCATTTGTGTCCATTCAGCGTAGTTTTGCTTTTTGAAACTATGTGGATTTTTTCTCTGAATATTTTTGATTTATAGTTGGCTCAACAAACACCTGTAAACCCCACAGATACGGAGGAGCGACTGTGTATTTATGGTATGAAAGATGATGTGTTGACATGTGTCCCCGTGGAGATGAGACTAACAAGGCCTATGACTCTACAGATGTTTCATCTTGGAATGGCTCTGCCAGCTTTCCAGGTCTGCAGAGAGTAAGAATATCACTTGTTCATCTGATTCACGATCCTTGCAACCTCCTATGCGCTGCATCGTTGGATGGAAATTGGAGTTCCAGACAGAAATCAGGCTCCACCTGCTTCCAGAAGCTCAGAGTCCAGGGGTGAGAAACCATTGGAGAACATACGGGGCTATATGGACATAGTAATGATAACACCAGAAACTTTCGGCGAATAAAGAGTCACATTACCTAAAGGATGAGGGCAGATGTGTTTATTTGAAGAGGAGAGAGCTACGTTGAAATGATAAAAAAATTTATAAGTTTCACTGCTGACAGAAGGCTGAAAGATAGTCTGAGGGGAGGTGGAACAGCATGAGGGAAGGTGGAACAGCACATGTCTAAGTGCCGTGTTAAGAGGGAGCCTCTCGTATGTTTGGAATTGTGAGTTCCTTGGTGTGACTGCAGCCTCCAGTAGGACTAGGAAGTAAGCCAGTAGGTTGGAGAGGTGGGCAGGGGTCAAGTGAAGTGGAGAATGGTGGGCTAAGCAAAGGAGTGTGTTTTCTCTGCAGCAGGCAGTGGGGACCTTAGACATTTGTAAGCAAGAGAGAGGCACGTTCAGATTCGTGGTGTGAGGAAGAGCGATGTCCTAAGATGCAGACTCACACCTTCAGATTCCTGCTACTGGCACATTGGAGCTGTGAAGCCGGTTTTGAGACAGGGCTATTGTCTCCCTAGAAGACCCCTGCAAGGCCTGACGGTGGTGCTCATGGATAGAAGACAACTTTCGATCTGGGCTCCACATTTGGAAGTTCCGTGTACACGCTGGTATCTGTTGGGGGTGTCTTGGGCCTCTGAGAAGGGGGAGTGATTTTTCCCTGTGTGAGAACGCAGTGATCCAACTGTGCGTATGTCACCTCCTGAGGGTCTTGTTCTTCAGAGTCCTGGAGAGAGGGAAATGTTGAGTGAGGGAGGGGCTCACATTCTTCAGGACTATTAGGGAATGAAATTCGATCCACGACTCTGGGCCGAGGAGGACCTACCTCCCTGTTCACTGTTCTGTCCCCCGCAGGCTCTTGGTCCATTACAGCAGCATCTGTAGGAGACAAAAGTCATCAAAACAGCTGGGAGGGCACGACTGGGTCCTCATTTCATGTGCAGAGGCCAACACACAGGGGAGGACCTGAGGTCCCTCAGCTGCCAACAGCCAGACTCAGACGTTCTCTGAGTTCAAGACCCCTTCCCATGAACGGCTCTCAATTTCCATCCCATTGATTCTGCCTCCCACTTTCTGCCTGTCACGGAACCTTCTCCTGGATGTCAGTGGCTGCAGGGACATGAGGATACAGTTCAGAATCAGGCAATGGTCTGTGAGCTGAAGGCAGGGACAGGGTGTCTGGTGCTCTCTCTAGAAATCCCTGCCTCTGTGGCTCCTGCCTTGGGCCAGAGACCATCCTGCCGGTGAGGAACACACACCCGCGTGCTCCCATCCCGCTTCCCCACACGACCCTGAGGTCTCTGGCCTCTGCTTCGTGAGACTTACTCTTTTTGTTGGAGCACCAGCGATGCAGGAGAAAGAAGAAGATGGTGAAGAGGATCATGACCACTGAGGTCCCAATCAGAACATGCAGGTGTCTGGGGTTACCTGGAGGAAGAAGAGACACGAATAAGAAGCTAATCATAGCAGTTCCTTGTTATGGATTGTCTCTCGTTTCTTGATTGACAGGTAACCATGTGGAATGTCTCCTTAGGACAAGCGGCCCGATGGCGGGAGACCCAGCTTCCTCCTGCTCTCTCAGTTACAGCTCTCACAGTCACCATGGAACCTGCTGAACATACAACTGCTTTAGTTTAGATGTTTGACCCCTTGAAACCTCACATTGAAATTTAACCCCCAGGTTGGGAGGTTGGGCCTCTTGGGAGGTGTTTGGGTCATGGAGGTGGAATCACCATGAATAGATCAATGCTTTCCCACACGACGGGGTTAGCAAGTTCTCCCTCTATTAGTACTCTGGACAGCTGGTTGTTAAAAAGAGCTTGGGGCCGGGCGCAGTGGCTCACGCCTGTCATCCCAGCACTTTGGGAGGCCAAGATGGGCGGATCACAAGGTCAGGAGATCGAGATCATCCTGGCTAACACGGTGAAACCCCGTTTCTACTAAAAACACAAAAAATTAGCCGGGCGTCGTGGTGGGCGGCTAAGTAGCTGGGTTAGAGGCATGAGCCACCATTCACAGCCTTGTATATTATGCTGTAATAGGTCCCTTCGTTTGCACCATGCCTCGTCTTTCTATCACTCCTCTGCCAGGTATTGATTTACATGTAGGAGAAATAAATCTCAGAAAGAAATTAATGAAGCAAGGAATAAACAACTAGGAAAAATCAAACCCAACAAGTCCTCCCTGCAAATGATTCTACCTCACAAACATATCCTGTATCCATCCACTTCATCTACTCAGTGTCTAAGTCAGCACCACGTTTCACCAGTGGGGCGGGAACCGCCTTTTCCACGGTCTCCTAGATTCCAGTTACGCACCTGGGCCTCCCTTATGTTCATGTCAGTCACTATTAATCATGTAGGGATTCCTAGTTAGCCCGAGGTGAATCCAAGGGCTGTGAGTATAAAACACACACTCCTTGTCCTCCTTAGTTTCCTGTGTGCCCAGTGTGCTCTTCTGTCCTTCCAGTGGTCTTGTAATTCTCCCCATCTCATCCCAGCGTTTCAGGCAGAACCTCTTCCTTCCACATAAGATTGTTTTCACCTTTGTGCCTTCATGGCTGATAGCTGTGTTTGGAAAATCTTTCCGCCAGTCTTCCATTTTTTTCATTAACATCACAAATATGTGATTAGTGAGACCTTCTCTGTCACCTGAAATTATACACTCAGCATTATCTATTATTTATTTTAAATTCTGGCTGGGTGCCGTGGTTCACGCCTATAATCCCAGCACTTTGGGAGGCTGAGGCGGTCGGATGACTTTAGATTGGGAGTTGGAGATAGACTGGGCAACATGGTGAAACATCGTCTCTACCAAAAATCTACAAAAAGAATTGGCCAGGTGTGGTGGCGGGTGCCTGTAATCCAAGCTACTCGAGAGGCTGAGGCAGGAGAATCACTTGAACCCAGGAGGTTGCAGTGAGCCAAGATCGTGACACTGCACTCCAGTGTAGGGGATAGAGTGAGACTCTGTCTTAATAAAAAAAAAAAGAAAAAAAAATAAACAAATAAATAGATTTTATGCACAGATATTTCCCAATAGATCAGCCATCTAAAGGTCCACTTGTGCATTCATTTTCTTTCCTCTCGTTTACCCATCTGCAACGTCAGTGTCCCAAGAGCACAGGCCAAATGCATCCTGTTTACTATTTGTGGAAGACAGGAGAATCCACCCCACCCCAAAAATGTCCCTGTCCTAGCCTTCATACCTTGTGAATATGTGATTTTACATGGAGAGGAGGAATGAAGATTGCAGATGGAATTACGGTTGCTAATCAGCTGAACTGAAAAGGAGGGTATCCTGGATGATATTAGGGAGATGATGATGGATTATCTTGGTGAATGCAATATAATCCCAAAGTCCTTAAAAGATGAGGAAGAAGGCAGAGAAAGAGGCGTGGACAAGGAAGAAGGGTCTGAGTGATGCCATGTGAGTCGTGACCAGTCTTTGTGGGTTTTGAGGAAGGAGGAAGGGGACCAGGAGCCAAGGACCGTGGGAGCCTCTAGAAACTGGGACATGTGAAGAGCAGATTCTCGCCTGGAACCTTCGGAGGGAAGGCAGCCTTGCTGTCACCTTGATTTTAGCCCAGTGAGATGCATTTCATCCTTTGAGCTATAGCACTGTAAGTTAATTAAAAAGCCGTTTTGTTTTCATCCACCAATTCTGTGGAAATTTGTTATGGCAACAACAGGAAAGGATTCTAACTGCACAGCCTGAGCATGGGGCCATGGCTGAATGAGTCAGTGAGTCGAAGTGTGCGTGCATGAGCTCTGTTCTCTGTTACTCAAAGCTCTTGCTCTGCTGAGTCAGCCAGGGTTGCCTCATGACCAACAGGAGCTCATTCCTTGGCAAGTGGAACTTCTCTGAAACACCTCACCCTCATTAGATGTTCCCTTCCCTTCCCTCTTTCAAGCCCCCAGGAATTTATCCTCCAGTTAGGAATGCAGGGAGAACAAACACTGCATTTTTCCTGAGAAGGATGTCAGATTTGCAATCATTTTTCCAGCTTGTAGGAGGTCTCAGCTAAAGAAAATTAGAGATTAAGAGACTTCACGGAGCCCTGTGCTGGGCCAAGATCCCTTTTGCTGTTGGAGTGTCTGGACTTCAGAGAGATGGTGGAAGACAGGCCCACAATCAGAGCTGGGAGGTGCTGAGCCAAGGCTTGAATCCAAGGCTTCCACCTCCCCAGGTTTCCAAAAGCAGAGATAAGAGGGATTCTTTACTCACCAGTTTTGGAGTTTGGTTCAGTGGGTGAAGGCCAAGTACGTGAAGGGTTTCCTAGAATAGAGACAGGAGAGAGGTGAGGAAATGAGGGTGCCTGTCCTCTACTCAAGGGAAATCTTTGAGGTTAGTTCATGGCCAACACTGTGTTATCCAACACTAGGCTCTGGGAATCCTGGGATCCTCTTCTCTATAATTTTTGTATGTGTTACCCATTGTCTCGAGACTTTAAGATATAGAGGGAAAACAGGAACATCACATTACCTGACTTAAAATATGTTACAGAGCTGTAGTAAACAAAACAGCATGACATTGGCATAAAGAAAAGTGCATAGAACAATGGAGTAAAATGAAGAACACAGATATAATCTATGTGTCTACATTCAACGACTTTTTTTTTTTTTTTAGATGGAATCTTGCTCTGTCACCCAGGCTGGAGTGTAGAGGTGCAATCTCGGCTCACAGCAACCTCCGTCTCCTGAATTCAAGCAATTCTCTTGCTTCACACTCTCGAGTAATGGTATTACAGGTGCTGACCACCATGCTCAGGTAATTTTTGTACTTTTAGTGGAGACAGGGTTTTACTATGTTGGCCCGGTGGGCCTTGAACTCCTGGTCTCAGGTGATCCAACCACCTTAGCCTCTGAAAGTGCTGGGATTGCAGGTGTGAGCCACCATGCCCAGCCAATCCAATGCATTTTGACAAAAGTGTCAAGAACGTACAATCAGGAAAGGACAGTCTTTTCAATAAACGATGTGGGGAAAACGGGTTATCTGCATGCAGGGAATGAAACTGCACCTCTACCTCTCCCCATTCACAAAAGTCAAATCCAAATGGATTAAATACATGAGTCTAAATCCTAAACCTATGAAACACATAGAAGAAAATATTGGGGAAATGCTTCAGGACATTTGTCTGAGAAAAGGCATTTTGTTTAAAACCTCAGAAACACAAGTAATCAAAGCAAAAAACAGACCACAGGGATTACATCAAACTAAGCAGCTTCTGCACTGCAAAACAAGCAACCAACAAAGTGAAGAGACAACCCACAGAATGGGAGCAAATATTTGCAGACTATGCATCTGAGATGGGATTTATAACTGGAAATATAAGAAGCTCACATAACTCAATAAAACAAATAATTTAATTAAAAATGAGCAAAAGACTTGAACACACATTTCTCCACAAACAAAACATATAAATGGCCATTATTGAACTTGAACACACATTTCTCCACAAACAAAACATATAAATGGCCATCATGTGTATGAAAGTGTTCAGTATCACTCATCATCAGAGAAATACAAATGAAAAATCACAATGAATTTTCATCTCACCCCATTAAAATGGCTTTTATCAATATGACAAGCAAAACAAATGCTGAGGGAACCTCTGATCTCCCCAAACTGAGCCCAGTCTCCCTCCTCTGGGTCTGTCCTGACCAGTTTCTCCATCTACCTGGGTGCCTGGAGCCCTGACCGAGGACCACCACGCAGGCCATGCAGGAGAGTTTGGAGGTGCCCTCTCTGCCATCCTGCCTCCTGATCCCACCCTCACACCAAGGCTTGGTCTTCTCTCTGAACCTGTCCATGCTTCTCTCCATCATCAGCAGCAAGTTCCTCAGCTATGGCTCTGGGATCATAAGACATGGGACAGGCATGGGGTTTCCTCACCTGTGACAGAAACGGGCAGTGGGTCACTCGGGTCTGACCACTTGCAGGGTGTGGTACGGAAAGAACCGAAGCATCTGTAGGTTCCTCCCTGGGTGGCAGGGCCCAGAGGGAAGTCGCCCTGGAATGTTCCGTTGACGCTTCGCACTGCAGAGAGACTAAGTCCACGGGCCTCCCCCTCCCTGGATAGATGGTACATGTCAAAGGAGCACCGGGAGCTGCAGGACAAGGTCACGTTCTCTCCTGCCTGAACCGTGGGGCCTGGCTGGGCTGAGAGAGAAGGTTTCTCATATAGACCTGGAAGGAGAAGAGGCAGTTTCTTCATGGAGGTTCTTCCTTGTCACAGCTCCCCTCACATCTGAGCTGAGAACTCACTCTTCTGCTCTATGCTAATGCTCTCTCTCACCCTCCACCCCATCTCTCTTCATGTCTGTTTCCACCTTCCACCTTTTCTGTCTCTCTAGGTCTCTGACCTCACTTCCCCAGCCCGTGGTGTGTTTTCCCTTTTTGTATTGTTTTCTTCTCTATGATCCTCCTTGGATTGTTGACTTGATCTTCCTTTTTCTTTAATTCTGAGTTTCTCACTTTCTGTTTTGTTCATAACCTTCTGAACATTTCTATCTATTATCTATCGATCTATCTATCTATCTATCTATCTATCTATCTATCTATCTATCTGCTACCTGTCAATCTATCAATTATCTATCTGTAATCTATATCTATGTATCATTTATCTCTCTATCAATTGTCTGTCTATCCATCCACCATCTATTATCTATATCTATGTAACATCTGTCTATTCCCTCTCTATCTGTCTGCCTCTCTGTCTCTATGTATCATCTACGTATCTATGTACCTATCTATGTGTCTATCTATCTCTCTATCTATCTATCGATCTATCTATCATCATCATCATCTCCACGTATCATCTATCTATCAATCGCCATCTATGTATCTATAACCCATCCATTATCTATGATCTACCTATTTATCATCTATCTATATGTATCTATCTATCCATCTACCATCTGTCTCTCTCCATCTCCTTGTCTTTCTCTGCCTCTCAGTCTCTCTAGTTCTATTTGGAATCTCTGCAATCCATCCCCACATCTTTATCTTTCTCTGTCTTTGTGCCCCCCGCCTTCAGGGTTCTGATTTTGGAGATTTTCTCTCCTGCCTTCCATCATTCTCTCCACTCCTCTGCCCACTTTTCTGTCTCTTTATGTGTCTGTGAGTCTCTCAGTCCCCTTCCTCTAGCTCATTCTCTGTGTGTTTATGTCTTTGCTTTTTGATGTTCCTGATTTCTTTTTGATGTCCCTGTGTCTCTCAGGAATCCTATCATATGTGGGGTTATGTGGAATATGAGCCTCAGAATCCAGTCTGGGGACCCCAAGTACACACAGCATACAGGGGTTGGTGTTCTACGGCCACGATATCCTGGGATGATGACTGTCCCCTGCACGGAAGGCAGAGGTGTCAGAACAAACACAGCATCTGTAGGTGCCACAAGGTCTGAGGCCACAGGGGCTGACTCAGGACAGAAATATGGGTGTCCTTGGGTTCTCCTGGTAGAAACGCTTTGTGAAGGTAATACAGAAATGAAGTTTGTAACCTGTGCCAGGTATCTGAGCAAAGTCAGCACAGAAGGACGCCTCTCTCTGGGACATGTCTGTGTGTCTGGGTGTCCCCTTTAACTCTTTCTCTCTTTTCTACCTCCCTGTATGGCCCCTGTGTCTGTCCTCTGTTATGACACCTGGTCTGTACTTGTGTCTCCTGTTTCTCTGTCTCTGTTGGTACAGACCTCCCCAAGTGAGTCTCTCTCCATAAGAATCCCACACTCATCTTCCTCATGACCACCTGGGGCTTTCAAGTCCTAGATCATTCACTCTGTGTCCCAGTGACAATGAGAAGAATGTCCAGACACTCTCACCTGTGATCACGATGTCCAGGGGGTCACTGGGAGCTGACAACACATAGGGGGAGTGAGTAAAAGAACCGTAGCATCTGTAGGTCCCTGCAAGGTCAGACGTCTTGGAATTGATGGAATAGTTGGCCTGGGAACCCCCACCATGGAGCTCTCCAACAAGGTGCAAGGGCTCCTCAAGGGTCACCTCACGATGCAGAAAGAAGTGCTCAAACACGGTATCTGAGGAACATTGTAGGGTGACCGTCTCTCCTGATTTCACCAGGGGACCTGGGAGGGCCAGGAGGGAAGGCTTTTTGTGGACTCCTAGAAAGAGAGGTTGTGAGTTTAGAAGGCGTCTCCCTTTGTCATCATATCCATGGCACCTGGAACGAGTGAGGGTTCCCCTCCCGGCTGTCTGTCTCTTTCCTCCCTCTCTGTGTCTCCCTGTCTTTTATCCCCTGGTGCAGGTCCCTCCATCTGTGTCCCTCCCTCTTCTCTGTCCGTCTGTCTCTAGTAGCCTCGGACGCCCTTCCCACTGGACTCAGCCTCATCTCTTAGGCTGCTGTATCTGTTTCCCACTCATCTCTTTCCTCCTGTCTGTGTGGGGGTGGAAGAGGAACCATGGCAGGCTGCATGTCCAGGCTCTTAACAGCCTGGTTCAATCTCTTTTGGACAAACTGGAGTCCCTGGCAGGAGGAATGAACTGATCAGTAAGGCAGGCACCAGTGTCCACACCCCCTGTTCCTGGTGGGGATTGGGAGCCTCTCCTGCCATGCCTGTGCCTTCTTCATGGCCTCAGCTTCCACAGGGTGGCTCCTGGTGCTGGTTCGAGGAGCATCGACCCCTCCCTATGTGGATGGAGCCTGTTGGTGGCATCAGCGTCCTGCCCTTCCTGATCTTGGGGTTTCCAACCTTCTCCTTGTTTGGTTTCTTTAATTAATTGATTAATTAATTGATTTTTGAGGCATAGTGTCACTTTTTCACCCAGGCTGGAGTGTAGTGGTGTGGTCTTGGCTCACTGCAACTTCTGCCTCCTGGATTCAAGCGATTGAATTCAGTCATTGGTTTACTCGCGCCCACCACCATGCCCGGCTATCGTTGTTTGGTTTCCTAACTCGTCCTTGACCATGTTCCTGTGTTGGTTTCCTGTTACTGCTGCAGAAAATTATCCCAAACATGGCAGCAGGAGAGAACACACTGACCCTTCCACTTCTGGAGACAGAAATTGGATCCAGTTCTCCCTGGGCTAAAATCAAGTCATCTACACAACTGCGTTCCCTCTGGAGACTCAGCAGAGCGGTTCTCTTGACTTCTCCAGCCCGTAGAGGCCACCTGCCATTGTGACTCGTGGCCTTCCTCCACCTTCAAAGCCCACAGTGGCTGATGGAGTCTCCCACGACGCTGCTCTAATCCCCACTCTCCTTTTCTTCCTCCTGTCACGAGGACCCTTGTGATTCCACTGAGCCCAGTGGGACAGTCCAGGCCGTCTCCCCATCTCAAGGTCAACTCATCAACAACCTGAGCTCCGTCTTCCCCTTCAGTCCCCTGCCCTATAACATAAATAGTCACACGCTCCAGGGATTGGAATGTAGCCATATTGGGGACAGTTATTCTTCCCATCACAGCACCCATTTCCCTGTATTCAATTCCCCTGTACCCCAAAGACAGTCATGTCCTGGGTGATGGGACCCTGACGGACACCCCCAGTAGAAGCTCTGGGATTCAGGAGGTGGGACAAGGAGAAGCCCAGACAGGAGTCCTCTGACCTGTGACCCTGATCGCCAGGGAGTTGCTGGGAGTCGACCACTCAGTGAGGGAGTGCGGGTATGAACCCCGACATCTGTAGGTCCCTGCGTGTGCCGGGGTCACAGGGCCCATGAGGAAGCTCTCCTGGAATATTCTGCCGGGGAAGATGGGAACGTGGCTTCTGTCGTCTTTGTACAGAGTGAAGTTGTTAAACCCACCACGATAGTGACACCGAAGAGTCACGTGTCCTCCCTGAGGCACCAGAGCGCTGGGCCAGGCAGACAGGAAGGTCTTGTCCTGACCACCTGGGGGAAAAGGAGGGGCCGCCTTAGAGAGGAGGATGTGGAGTCGCCCCTCCCTCCCTGTGCTCAGAAGATTCTTCCCCTTTCCATGTTTCTAAGGCTCCTACCACACCTGGGTATCCAGGGCTACAGGAAGGACCCATCCCACATAGACATGGCGTCTCCCTACAACAAAGGTGTCAGCTGAGAACTTTGAACAAGTGCTGAATAAGGGACTCTTACTAGATTTTAATACTGCAAGATTACTCACATAGAAAAACACAAAGTAGACATGGCATGGAGGGCGTGTCCTTTGTGAATGGAATATCAGGCCAGTGCATGAACCGAACCCCCATCAGAAGATTTGGAATGTCAGGGTCATGGCTGTGGTTTCCCTACCTCTTCTGGTAGAAGGACAGCAGCCACACTGCAGCCCTGACCGTCATGGAAACACTGGAGGGTGTGAGTTACACCTTTGTCCTCAGAGGACCTGCTGTTCCTAGCACTGCTTCCCTCCCTTCCTCAGCTGCTGACACCACTTCCTCCCTGCACACCTCAGCTTGGAGCACCCCAAGCTCACCCCAGTCTTCACAGTGCTTGACTCAGCCAAGGGTAAGAAAGGCCAGAGAGGACGAGGTCAGAAGTGTGAGCCGAGCACCCCAGGGTCCCCCCTTCTTAGTTTATGAGAGACTCTCCGACAGGACTTCCCTCTTGTTTCAGGAAAATCCTCTTAGGTGGGGAGATGACACCCTAAGGTTTGGGGAAGGACTCACCCGTGTATGGACAGGCCGTCTGGACCAAGAAGAACCCTGGAAAGAAAGATCATGGTCGATGATCCATCTGCAGGCAAACCAGGGCCTCCTGTGCTGCCCCCATGGGACTATGTTTCTGGGTAGCCAGGCCCTTGCTGGGCTGAAGGTAAACTCACCCTGGCTGCCTACCTGCCCCCGCAGCAGGGATCTCAGCTGCCCAGAGACCCAGACTCCTGATCCAGATCTCCACCCCAGGGGTAGATCTACACAACAGGCCCACATGTCCACTCCATGCTGATATCTCTACTCCAGACCCAGATCTCCAACCCAGGCCCATATCTCCACCCCAGGCCCATCCCTCCATGCCAGGCCCAGATCTCCACTCCAGGCCCAGATCTCCACTCCAGACCCAGATCTCCACCCCAGGCCCAGATCTCCACTCCAGACCCAGATCTCCACCCCAGGCCCATATCTCCACCCCAGGCCCAGATCTCCACTCCAGGCCCAGATCTCCACTCCAGGCCCATATCTCTACCCCAGGCCCATATCTCCACACCAGGCCCATATCTCCACTCCAGACCCAGATCTCCACCCCAGGCCCATAGCTCCACCCCAGGCCCAGATCTCCACTCCAGGCCCTGATCTCCACTCCAGGTCCATATCTCCACTCCAGGCCCAGATCTCCACTCCAGGCCCATATCTCCACTCCAGGCCCATCCCTCCATGCCAGGCCCATGTCGCCTTTCCAGACCCAAATCTCCACTCCAGGCCCATATCTCTACCCCAGGCCCATATCTCCACTCCAGGCCCATATCTCCACTCCAGACCTGTATCTCCACTCCAGACCTGTATCCCAACTCCAGGTCCATATCTCCACTCCAGGCCCATATCTCCACTCCAGGCCCATATGTCCACTCCAGGCCCATCCCTCCATGCCAGGCCCATGTCTCCATTCCAGACCCAAATCTCCACTCCAGACCCAAATCTCCACTCCAGACCCAGATCTCCACCCCAGGCCCATATCTCTACTCCAGGCCAAAATTTCCACTCCAGACCCAGATCTCCACCCCAGGCCCATCCCTCCATGCCAGGCCCATGTCTCTATCCCAGGCCCATATCTCCACCCCAGGCCCAGATTTCCACTCCAGGCCCATATCTCTACCCCAGGCCCATATCACCACTCCGGGCCCATATCTCCACTCCAGGCCCAGATCTCCACTCCAGGCCCAGATCTCCACTCCAGGCCCATATCATCACTCTGGGCCCATATCTCCACTCCAGGCCTAGATCTCCACTCCAGGCCCATCTGTCCATGCCAGGCCCATATCTCCACACTAGGCCCAGATCTCCACTCCAGACCTGTATCTCCACTCCAGGCCCATATCTCCACTCCAGGCCTGTATCTCCACTCCAGGCCCAGATCTCCACTCCAGGCCCATATCTCCTCTCCAGGCCCATATCTCCACTCCAGGCCCAGATCTCCCCTCCAGGACCATATCTCCACTCCAGGCCCAGATCTCCCCTCCAGGCCCATATCTCCACTCCAGGCCCAGATCTCCATTCCAGGCCCATATCTCTAATCCAGGCCCATATCTCCAATCCAGGCCCAGATCTCCCCTCCAGGACCATATCTCCACTCCAGGCCCAGATCTCCCCTCCAGGCCCATATCTTCACTCCAGACCTGTATCTCCACTCCAGGCCCGTATCTCCACTCCAGGCTCAGATCTCCACTCCAGGCCCAGATCTCCCCTCCAGGACCATATCTCCACTCCAGGCCCAGATCTCCCCTCCAGGCCCATATCTCCACTCCAGGCCCAGATATCCACTCCAGGCCCAGATCTCCACTCCAGGCCCATATCTGTACCCCAGGCCCATATCTCCACTCCAGGCCCATATCTCCACTCCAGACCTGTATCTCCACTCCAGACCTGTATCCCCACTCCAGGTCCATATCTCCACTCCAGGCCCATATCTCCACTCCAGGCCCATATCTCCACTCCAGGATCATATCTCCACCCCAGGCCCAGATCACCACCCCAGTGCTTCCTCCGCCGATTCCCTTCCAGGACTCACCAACACACGCCACGCTGAGGACTATGAGCGACATGGTGCTGCCGGTGCAGACAGGCGGCCGCGCCCCAGCTCCGCTCAGCAGCGCACAGGATGTTATCTGGCGCCCTGCCCATGCAGTTGACGTGCTGACCACATCATGGGAGGTGACGTACGCAGGCTCTTCCTACCTTGCATGAGGCCCAGCGGGTGCTCACTCAAGAGTGGAAAATGGCTTCCTGGAAATTGTTCTCACTAGAACTGACACCTTGTGTCCTTCACTATGACCAGCTCAAAACACGTCTCAGATCCAACCTCCCGGACACGAGGTGACTGAAATCTGTGCTGACGTGAAAGACTTTTTATGTATTTTTATTGTTTTTATCTGTGTTTCAAACTCTTTTCCGTGTGTAATATGCAGAATATCTAATAGGTATTATGAACGTTGTCAGAGCAATTGTGACGAATAAACCATTAGGATGTTTCATGCTTGTATTTCTAGTATGACAGCAGAACCAGTTTAAATGATTTAAATACCCAGGGAAGGATTATGCAATTGTTTACAATCTTAGAACTGTTCTTTATCAGCAAAACCCACAACATGTCAATTCTGGATTTTTGTCATATTATCTACAATTTGTCTCATGACCCAAGAGTCCAGAGCCCCAACTCATGGTTCGCTCTCTGTCTGTCTCTCTGCCTCCCTCATTTTAAATTGTATGGAAATATCCAGTAACATAATGCTATAGAAAATCAAGCGGCCCCCAGGACTTTGGGAAGCCGAAGTTTGCGGATCAACGGAGGTTGGGAGTTCGAGACCTCCCTGGCCAACTTAATGAAGCCTTGTCTCTGCTAAAAATACAAAAATTAGCCGTGCCTGGTGGTGAGCTAATGTTAGCTACTCAAGAGGCTGAGGCAGGAGAATCTCTTGAAGCTGGGAAGTGGAAGTTGCAGTGAGCCGAGATCGTGCCACTGCAGTCCAGCCTGGGCGACAGAGCGAGACTCCGCCTCAAGAAATATTTTAAAAAGCCTAGCAAATAGCCTATAATAAGAAACTAGAGGACTCCAGCTACCAAATTGTAAGGGTTTGTAAAAGCCTACGGAATGTGCAG
Source organism: Macaca nemestrina (assembly GCF_043159975.1). Lineage (NCBI taxonomy): Eukaryota > Metazoa > Chordata > Mammalia > Primates > Cercopithecidae > Macaca > Macaca nemestrina. The sequence goes on along the minus strand of NC_092144.1, from coordinate 64,876,842 downwards.
CATCCTCAAGAGAGTGAACGCAGAGAGCCCCTTATCGGAAAACAGTGTCTAAAATACATCCGTGTACACACAACTCCGTTAGAGTTGACAAAGGCTGCCGCGTGGTTTAAGGAGGAATAGAATGTCTTCTCAATAGATAACGCGGGCCCAAGGATTACGCATAGAAAAAAATAAATCTAAACGTATTCTCACACTATAAACCACTTCTTGTTTTTTATCTTGTTATTGTAAATTTTTTATGATTCATATTTAAAACTGAGAAATAAAAGTTAGATACAATCGTCCTTCACTATTCGTGGGTGATTGGTTTCAGGATCTCCGCTCAGATACCACAATCTGCAGATGCTCAAGCCTCTTACATGAAATGGCACAGGGTTTGCATATAATCCATGTTCATCCTCCTGTATACATGAAATCATCTGTAGATTACTTATAATTCCTGACACAGCCTACACACCATTCCATTTGTGTCCATTCAGCGTAGTTTTGCTTTTTGAAATTTTGTGGATTTTTTCTCTGAATATTTTTGATTTATAGTTGGCTCAACAAACACCTGTAAACCCCACAGATCTGGAGGAGCGACTGTGTATTTATGGTATGAAAGATGATGTGTTGACATGTGTCCCTGTGGAGATGAGACTAACAAGGCCTATGACTCTACAAATGTTTCATCTTGGAATGGCTCTGCCAGCTTTCCAGGTCTGCAGAGAGTAAGAATATCACTTTTTCATCTGATTCACGATCCTTGCAACCTCCTATGCGTTGCATCGTTAGGTGGAAATTGGACTTCCAGACAGAAATCAGGCTCCACTCTGCCTCCAGAAGCTCAGAGTCCAGGGGTGAGAACCCAGTGCAGAACATATGGGGCTATACGGACATAGTAATGATAACACCGGAAACTTTCGGCAAGAAAAGAGTCACATTACTGAAACCATGAGGGTAGACATGTTTATTTGAAGAAGAGGCAACTACATTGAAATTATTTTTAAAAATTTGTAAGTTTTACTGCTGACAGAAGGCTGAAAGATAGTCTGAGGGGAGGTGGAACAGCATGAGGGAAGGTGGAACAGCACGTATCTAAGTGCCGTGTTAAGAGGGAGCCTCCTGTATGTCTGGAATTGTGAGTTCCTCAGTGTGATCGCAGCCTCCAGTAGGACTAGGAAGTAAGCCAGTAGGTTGGAGAGGTGGGCTGGGGTCAAGTGAAGTGGAGAATTGTGGGCTCAGCAAAGGAGTGTGTTTTCTCTGCAGCAGGCAGTGGGGACCTTAGACATTTGTAAGCAAGAGAGAGGCACGTTCAGATTCGTGGTGTGAGGAAGAGCGATGCCCTAAGATGCACTCTCACACCTTCAGATTCCTGCGGCTGGTACATTGGAGCTGTGAAGCCGGTTTTGAGACAGGGCTGTTGTCTCCCTAGAAGACCCTGCAAGGCCTGACGGTGGTGCTCATGGATAGAAGACAACTTTCGATCTGGGCTCAGCATTTGGAAGTTCCGTGTACACACTGGTATCTGTTGGGGGTGTCTTGGGCCTCTGAGAAGGGCGAGTGATTTTTCCCTGTGTGGAAACGCGGTGATCCAGCTGTGCGTATGTCACCTCCTGAGGGTCTTGTTCGTCAGAGTCCTAGAGAGAGGGAAATGTTGAGTGAGGGAGGGGCTCACATTCTTCAGGACTATTAGGGAATAAGATTCGATCCACGAGGCTGGGGCGAGGAGGACCTACCTCCCTGTTCACTGTTCTGTCCCCCGCAGGCTCTTGGTCCATTGCAGCAGCATCTGTAGGAGACAAAAGTCATCAAAACAGCTGGGAGGGCACGTCTGGGTCCTCATTTCATGTGCAGAGTCCAACACACAGGGGAGGCCGTAGGTGCCTGAGGTCCCTCAGCTGCCAACAGCCAGACTCAGACATTCTGTCTCTCTGAGTTCAAGACCCCTTCCCATGAACGGCTCTCAACTGGCATCCCAGTGATTCTGCCTCCCACTTTCTGCCTGTCATGGAACCTTCTCCTGGATGTCAGTGGCTGCAGGGACATGAGGATACAGTTGAGAATCAGGCAATGGTCTGTGAGCTGAAGGCAGGGACAGGGTGTCTGGTGCTCTCTCTAGAAAGCTCTGCCTCTGTGGCTCCTGCCTTGGGCCAGAGACCATCCTGCCGGTGAGGAACACACACCTTCCTGCTCCCATCCCGCTTCCCCACACGGCCCTGAGGTCTGTGGCCTCTGCTTCGTGAGACTTACTCTTTTTGTTGGAGCACCAGCGATGCAGGAGAAAGAAGAAGATGGTGAAGAGGATCATGACCACTGAGGTCCCAATCAGAACATGCAGGTGTCTGGGGATACCTGGAGGAAGAAGAGACTCCAATAAGAAGCTAATCATAGCAGTTCCTTCTTATGGATTGTCTCTCGTTTCTTGATTGACAGGTAACCATGTGGAATGTCTCCTTAGGACAAGCGGCCTGATGGCGGGAGACCCAGCTTTCTCCTGCTCTGTTTTGAGGAAGGAGGAAGGGGACCAGGAGCCAAGGAACGTGGGAGCCTCTAGAAACTGGGATATATGAAGACCAGATTCTCGCCTGGAACCTTCGGAGGGAAGGCAGCCTTGCTGTCACCTTGATTTTAGCCCAGTGAGGTGCATTTCATCCTTTGAGCTACAGCACTGTAAGATAATTAAAAAGCCGTTTTGTTTTCATCCACCAATTTTGTGGAAATTTGTTATGGCAACAATAGAAAAGGATTCTAACTGCACAGCCTGAGCATGGGGCCATGGCTGAATGAGTCAGTGAGTCGGAGTGTGCGTGCAAGGCTCTTTACTGCAAGGCTCTGGCTCTGCTGAGTCAGCCAGGGTTGCCTCATGACCCACAGGAGTTCATTCCTTGGCAAGTGGAACTTCTCTAAAACACCTCACCCTCATTAGATGTTCCCTTCCCTTCCCTCTTTCAAGCCCCCAGGAATTTATCCTCCAGTTAGGAATGCAGGGAGAACACTGCATTTTTCCTGAGAAGGATGTCAGATTTGCAGTCATTCTTCCAGCTTGTAGGAGGTCTCAGCTACAGAAAATTAGAGATGAAGAGACTTCACGGAGCCCTGTGCTGGGCCAAGATCCCTTTTGCTGTTGGAGTGTCTGGAGTTCAGAGAGTTGGTGGAAGACAGGCCCACAGTCAGAGCTGGGAGGTGCTGAGCCAACGCTTGAATCCAAGGCTTCCACCTCCCCAGGTTTCCAAAAGCAGAGATAAGAGGGGTTCTTTACTCACTGGTTTTGGAGCTTGGTTCAGTGGGTGAAGGCCAACTACGTGAAGGGTTTCCTAGAACAGAGACAGGAGAGAGGTGAGGAAATGAGGGTGCCTGTCCTCTACTCAAGGGAAATCTTTGAGGTTAGTTCACGGCCAACACTCTGTTATCCAACACTGGGCTCTGGGAGTCCTGGGGTCCTCTTCTCCATAATTTTTGTATGTGTTACCCATTGTCTCGAGACTTTAAGATATAGAGGGAAAACAGGAACATCACATTACCTGACTTAAAAATATGTTACAGAGCCGTAGTAAACAAAACAACATGACGTTGGCATAAAGAAAAGTGCATAGAACAACGGAGTAAAATGAAGAACACAGATACAATCTATGCGTCTACATTCAACGGCTTTTTTGTTTTTTTGAGATGGAATCTTGCTCTGTCACCCAAGCTGGAGTGTAGAGGTGCAATCTCGGCTCACAGCAACCTCTGTCTCCTGAATTCAAGCAATTCTCTTGCCTCAGACTCTCGAGTAGTGGTATGACCGGTGCTGACCACCATGCTCAGCTAAGTTTTGTACTTTTAGTGGAGACAGGGTTTTACTATGTTGGCCAGGCGGGCCTCGAACTCCTGGTCTCAGGTGATCCACCCACCTTGGCCTCTGAAAGTGCTGGGATTGCAGGTGTGAGCCACCATGCCCAGCCAATCCAATGCATTTTGACAAAAGTGTCAAGAACCTACAATCAGGAAAGGACAGTCTTTTCAATAAATGATGCGGGGAATACGGGTTATCTCCATGCAGGGAATGAAACTGCACCTGTACCTCTCACCATTCAGGAACGTCAAATCCAAATGGATTAAATACATGAGTCTAAGTCCTGAACCTATGAAACATGTAGAAGAAAATATTGGGGAAATGCTTCAGGACATTTGTCTGAGAAAAGACATTTTGTTTAAAACCTCAAAAACACAAGTAATCAAACCAAAAAACAGACCACAGGGATTATATCAAACTAAGCAGCTTCTGCACTGCAAAACAAATAACCAACAAAGTGAAGAGACAACCCACAGAATGGGAGCCAATAATTGCAAACAATGCATCTGAGACGGGATTTATAACTAGAAATATAAGAAGCTCACATAACTCAATAAAACAAATAATTTAACTAAAAAATGAGCAAAAGACATGAACAGATATTTCTCCACAAACAAAACATATAAATGGCCATCATGTGTATGAAAGTGTTCAGTGTCACTCATCATCAGGGAAATACAAATGAAAAATCACAATGAATTTTCATCTCACCCCATTAAAATGGTTTTTATCCATAAGACAGACAAAACAAATGCTGGCAAGATGACAGAGAAAGGAGAAACCTGGTACCCTGTTGGTAGGAAAGTAAATTAGTACAGCCATTATGCAGAAAAGTATGGAAATCCTTTAAGAAACTAAAAAGAGGCTGGGCATGGTGGCTCATGCCTGTAATCCCAGCAGTTTCGGAGAGCGAGGCGGGCACCTCGTTTGAGGTCAGGAGTTTGAGAGCAGCCTGGCCAACATGGGGAAACCCTGTCTGTACTAAAAAATATGAAACGTAGCTAGGCGTTGTGGTGTACACCTGTAATCCCAGCTCCCAGGGAGGCTGAGGCAGAAGAATCATTTGATTCCAGGAGGCCTCTGCCTCCCAGGAGGTTGCAATGAGCCTAGATTGTGTCAGTTGCACTCCAGCCTGGGCTACAGAGGAAAGCTCTGCCTCAAAAACAAAAACAAAACAAAAACCAAACAAACGACTAAAAAGAGAATTTTCATAGTATTCACAAATTCACTACTGGGTTTACATCCAAAGGAAAGGACTTCAGTGTATTGAAGTTCTATCTGCACTCCCATGACTGTTCCAGCACAGTTCACAGTAGCTAAGATGTGGAGTCCACCTACCTGCCCATCAGTGGGTGAACGGATAGAGAGAATGTGGTACATACACACAGTGGAGACTACTCATCCATAGAGACAGTAACATCCTGACATTTGCAGCCACATGGATGGAACTGGAGCTCATTACAAAGATTGCCAATTCTCACCCTTATGCAAGAGCTCTAAAGTGGATCTCAAGAAGGTAGAGAGTAGAATGGTGGCTACCAGAGGCCAGGAAGGTAATGGTGGAGGGTAAAAACAACACAAAACAAAAACCAGAACAGAATATAAATGTATTTATGACCACTAGACTTTACACTTAAAAATGGTAAAGGTGGTCAATTTTATAGGTATTTTTAACCTCAACAATTATTTTTTCAAATGAAAAGGAAAGGGTGTAAGGGTTCCTGGTGATGATATGTCTGTGTGAGTGAGAGGCCAGGGTGGGCTTCTGGGAAATGAGTAAGATTCAGGGGCTGAGGGAACCTCTGATCTCCCCAAACTGAGCCCAGTCTCCCTCCTCTGGGTCTGTCCTGACCAGTTTCTCCATCTGCCTGGGTGCCTGGAGCCCTGACCACGGACCACCACGCAGGCCATGCAGGAGGGTTTGGAGGTGCCCTCTCTGCCATCCTGCGTCCTGATCCCGCCCTCACACCGAAGCTTGGTCTTCTCTCTGAACCTGTCCATGCTTCTCTCCATCATCAGCAGGAAGCTCCTCAGCTATGGCTCTGGGATCATAAGACATGGGACAGGCATGGGGTTTCCTCACCTGTGACAGAAACGGGCAGTGGGTCACTCGGGCCTGACCACTTGTAGGGTGCGCTACGGAAAGAACCGAAGCATCTGTAGGTTCCTCCGTGGGTGGCAGGGCCCAGAGGGAAGTTGGCCTGGAATGTTCCATTGACGCTTGGCACTGCAGAGAGACTAAGTTCACGAGCCTCCCCCTCCCTGGATAGATGATACATGTCAAACGAGTTCTGGGAGCTGAAGGACAAGGTCACGTTCTCTCCTGCCTGAACCGTGGGGCCCGGCTGGGCTGAGAGAGAAGGTTTCTCATATAGACCTGGAAGGAGAAGAGGCAGTTTCTTCAGGGAGGTTCTTCCCTGTCACAGCTCCCCTCACACCTGAGCTGAGAACTCACTCCCCTGCTCTATGACCTAATGCTCTCTCTGTCTCTCACCCTCCACCCCGTCTCTCTTCATGTCTGTTTCCTCCTTCCACCTTCTCTGTCTCTCTAGGTCTCTGACCTCACTTCCCCAGCCTGAGGTGTGTTTTCCCTTTTTGTATTGTTTTCTTCTCTCTGACCCTCCTTGGATTGTTGACTTGATCTTCCTTTTTCTTTAATTCTGAGTTTCTCACTTTCTGTCTTGTTCATAACCTTCTGCACATTTCTATCTATTATCTATCGATTGATCTAGCTATCTGCCACCTGTCAATCTATCAATTATCTATCTGTAATCTATATCTATGTATCATGTATCTCTCTCTCTATCGTCTGTCTATATCCACCATCTATCTATTATCTATATCTATATATCATCTGTCTATTCCCTCTCTATCTGTCTGCCTCTCTGTCTATGTATCATCTACGTATCTACGTATCTATCTATGTGTCTATCTACCTATCTATCTATCGATCCATTTATCTATCTATCTATCTATCTATCTATCTATCTATCTATCTATCTAATCTATCATCATCAGCTCTATGTATCATCTATCAATCGCTGTCTAAGTATCTATAACCCATCCACTACCTATCATCTACCTATTTATCATCTATCTATAGCTATCTACCCATCTACCATCTGTCTCTCTCCATCTCCTTGTCTTTCTCTGCCTCTCAGTCTCTCTAGTTCTCTTTGGAATCTCTGCAATCCATCCCGACATCTTTATCTATCTCTGTCTTTGTGCCCCTCCCTCAGGGTTCTGATTTTGGAGCTTTTCTCTGCTCCCTTCCATCATTCTCTCCACTCCTCTGCCCTCTCTTCTATCTGTTTATGTGTCTGTGTGTCTCTCAGTCCCCTTCCTCTGGATCATTCTCTGTGTGTTTATGTCTTTGCTTTTTGATGTTCCTGATTTCTCTCTGTGTCTCTCAGGAATCGATCATATGTAGGATTATGTGGAATATGAGCCTCAGAATCCAGTGCGGGGACCCCAAGTACACACAGCATACAGGGGTTGGTGTTCTGGGGCCATGATATCCTGGGACAATGACTCTCCACTGCACAGAAGGCAGAGGTGTCAGAACAAACACGGCATCTGTAGGTGCCACAAGGTCTGAGGCCACAGGGGCTGACTCAGGACAGAAATATGGGCGTCCTTGGGTTCTCCTGGTAGAAACGCTTTGTGGAGGTAAAACAGAAATGAAATTTCTAATCTGTGCCAAGTCTCTGAGCAACGTCAGCACAGAAGGACGACTGTCTCTGGGACATGTCTGTGTCTGAGTGTCCCCTTTAACTCTTTCTCTCTTTTCTACCTCCCTGTATGGCCCCTGTGTCTGTCCTCTGTTATGACACCTGGTCTGTACTTGTGTCTCCTGTTTCTCTGTCTCTGTTGGTACAGACCTCCCCAAGTGAGTCTCTCTCCATAAGAATCCCACACTCATCTTCCTCAGGACCACCTGGGGCTTCCAAGTCCTGGATCATTCACTCTGTGTCCCAGTGACAATGAGAAGAATGTCCGGACACTCTCACCTGTGATCACGATGTCCAGGGGGTGACTGGGAGCTGACAACACATAGTCGGAGTGAGTGACAGAACCGTAGCATCTGTAGGTCCCTGCAAGGTCAGACGTCGTGGAATTGATGGAATAGTTGGCCTGGGAACCCCCACCATGGAGCTCTCCAACAAGGTGCAAGGGCTTCTCAAAGTTCACCTCACTGTGCAGAAAGAAGTGCTCAAACACCATATCTGAAGAACATTGTAGGGTGACCGTCTCTCCTGATTTCACCAGGGGACCTGGGAGGGCCAGGAGGGAAGGTTTTCTGTGGACTCCTAGAAAGAGAGGTTGTGAGTTTAGAAGGCGTCTCCCTTTGTCATCATATCCATGGCACCTGGAACGAGTGAGGGTTCCTCTCCCGGCTGTCTGTCTGTCTCCTCCCTCTCTGTGTCTCCCTGTCTTTTATCCCCTGGTGCAGGTCCCTTCATCTGTGTCCCTCCCTATTCTCTGTCCGTCTGTCTCTAGTAGCCTCGAACGCCCTTCCCACTGGGCTCAGCTTCATCTCTTAGGCTGTTGTATGTGTTTCCCACTAATCTGTTTCCTGCTGTCTATGTGGGGCTGGAAGAGGAACCACGGCCGGCTGCATGTCCAGGCTCTTAGCAGCCTGGTTCAATCTGTTTTGGACAAACTGGAGTCCCTGGCGGGAGGAATGAACTGATCAGTAAGGCAGGCACCAGTGTCCACATTCCCTGTTCCTGGTGGGGATTGGGAGCCTCTCCTGCCATGCCTGTGCCTTCTCCATGGTGCCAGCTTCCACAGGGTGGCTCCTGGTGCTGGTTCCAGGAGCATCGACCCCTCCCTATGTGGATGGAGCCTGGTGGTGGCATCAGCGTCCCGTTCTTCCTGATCTCGGGGTTGCCAACCTTCTCCTTGTTTGTTTTCTTTAATTAATTGATTAATTAATTGATTTTTGAGACAGAGTGTCACTTTTTCACCCAGGCTGGAGTGTAGTGGTGTGGTCTTGGCTCACTGCAACTTCCTCCCAGATTCAAGCGATTGAATCCAATCGTTGGTTACTCGCGCCCACCACTATGCCCGGCTATCGTTGTTTGGTTTCCTAACTCGTCCTTGACCTGGTTGTTATGTTGGTTTCCTGTTGCTGCTGCAGAAAATTATCACAAACATGGCGGCAGGAGAGAACACACTGACCCCTTCCACTTCTGGAGACAGAAATTGGATCCAGTTCTCCCTATGCTAAGATCAAGGCGTCTACAGAACTGTGTTCCGTCTGGAGACTCAGCAGAGCGGTTCTCTTGACTTCTCCAGCCCGTAGAGGCCACCTGCCATTGTGGCTCGTGGCCTTCCTCCACCTTCAAAGCCCACAGTGGCTGATGGAGTCTCCCACGACACTGCTCTAATCCCCACTCTCCTTTTCCTCCGCCTGTCACGAGGACCCTTGTGATTACACTGAGCCCAGTGGGACAGTCCAGGCCATCTCCCCATCTCAAGGTCAACTCATCAACAACCTGAGCTCCAACTTCCCCTTCAGTCCCCTGCCCTGTAGCATAAAGAATCACAGGCTCCAGGGATTAGAATGTAGCCATATTGGGGACAGTTATTCTTCCCATCACAGCACCCATTTCCCTGAGTTCAATCCCCCTTTACCCCAAAGACAGTCAGGTCCTGGGTGATGGGACCCTGGTGGACACTCCCAGCAGAAGCTCTGGGATTCAGGAGGTGGGACAAGGAGTAGCCCAGACAGGAGCCCTCTGACCTGTGACCCTGATCGCCAGGGGGTCACTGAGTGCCGACCACTCAGTGGGGGAGTGCGGGTATGAACCCCGACATCTGTAGGTCCCTGCGTGTGCTGGGGTCACAGGGCCCATGAGGAAGCTCTCCTGGAATATTCTGCTGTGGAAGATGGGAACGTGGCTTCTGTCGTCTTTGTACAGAGTGAAGTTGGTAAAGTTGTTAAGTCCATCACGATAGTAACACCGAAGAGTCACGTGTCCTCCCTGAGGCACCACAGCGCTAGGCCGGGCAAACAAGAAGGTCTTGTCCTGACCACCTGGGGGAAAAGGAGGGGCCGCCTTAGAGAGGAGGATGTGGAGTCACCCCTCCCTCCCTGTGCTCAGAAGATTGTTCCCCTTTCCATGTTTCTAAGGCTGCTAGCGCACCTGGGTGTCCAGGGCTACAGGAAGAACCCATCCCACATAGACATGGCATCTCCCTACAACAAAGGTGTCAGCTGAGAACTTTGAACAAGTACTGAATAAGGGACTCTTAGTAGATTTTAACACTTCAAGATCACTCACATAAAACAACACAAAGTGGACACGGCATGGAGGTCATGTCCTTTGTGAATGGAATATCAGCCAGTGCATGAACTGAGTCCCCATCAGAGATTTGGAATGTCAGGGTCATGGCTGTGGTTTCCCCACCTCTTCTGGTAGAATGACAGCAGCCACACTGCAGCCCTGACCGTCATGCAAACACTGGAGGGTGTGAGTTACACCTTTGTCCTCAGAGGACCTGCTGTTCCTAGCACTGCTTCCCTCCCTTCCTCAGTCGCTGACACCACTTCCTCCCTGCACACCTCAGCTTGGAGCACCCTAAGCTCACCCCAGTCTTCACAGAGCTTGTCTCAGCCAAGGGTAAGAAAGGCCAGAGAGGACGAGGTCAGAAGTGTGAGCTGAGCACCCCAGGGTTTCCCCTTCTTAGTTTATGAGAGACTGTCTGATAGGACTTCCCTCCTGTTTCAGGAAAATCCTCTTAGGTGGGGAGATGACACCCTAAGGTTTGGGGAAGGACTCACCCGTGTGTGGACAGGCCGTCTGGACCAAGAAGAACCCTGGAAAGAAAGATCATGATGGATGATCCATCTGCAGGCAAACCAGGGCCTCCCCTGCTGCCCCCACGGAGCTGTGCATCTGGGCAGCCAGGCCCTTGCTGGGCTGAAGGTAAACTCACCCTGTCTGCCCACCTGCCCCCGCAACAGGGATCTCAGCTGTGCAGAGACCCAGCCTCCTGATCCAGATCTGCACCCCAGGCCTAGATCTACACAACAGGCCCATATGTCCACTCCATGCTGATATCTCTACTCCAGGCCCATATCTCCCCTCCAGGCCCATATCTCCGCTCCAAACCCATATCTCCCCCCAGGCCCATATCTGCACTCCAGGCCCATATCTGCACTCCAGGCCCATATCTCCCTTCCAGGCTCCTATCTCCACCCCAGGCCCATATCTCCACTCCAGGCCCATCCCTCCATGCCAGGCTCATATCCCCACTCCAGGCCCATATCTCCACTCCAGACCCATATCTCCTTTCCAGGCTCCTATCTCCACCCCAGTCCCATATCTCCAATCCAGGCCCATATCTCCACTCCAGGCTCATATCACAATTCCAGGCCCATGTCTCAATTCCAGGCCCATATCTCCACTCCAGTCTCATATCTCCACTCCAGGCCCGGAATCCTCTCCAGGCCCATATTTCTGCTGCAAACCCATATCTCCCCTCCAGGCTCATATCTCCCCTCCAGGCTCCTATCTCCACTCCAGGCCCCTATCTCCACCCCAGGCCCATATCTCCTCTCCAGGCTCATATCTGCACTCCAGGCTCATATCTTCACTCCAAACCCATATCTCCCCTCCAGGTTCATATGTCCCCTCCAGGCCCAGATCTCCAGTGCAGGTCCATATCTCCACTCCAGACCCATATCTCTACTCCAGGAACATATTTCCACTCCAGGCTCCTATCTCCACTCCAGGCCCAGATCTCCAGCCCAGGCCCATATCTCCACTCTAGACCCGTATCTCCACTGAAGGCCCGTATCTCCACTCCACGCTCAAGTCTCTACTACAGGATCCTATCTCTATTCCAGGTCCATATCTCCACTCCAGGCCCATATCTCCACTCCAGGCCCATATCTCCACCCCAGGCCCATATCTCCTCTCCAGGCTCATATCTGCACTCCAGGCTCATATCTCCACTCCAAAGCCATATCTCCCCTCCAGGCTCATATCTCCCCTCCAGGCCCGTATCTCCACTCCAGGTCCATATCTCCACTCCAAACCCATATCTCCCTTCCAGGCTCCTATCTCCACTCCAGACCCATATCTCTACTCCAGGAACATATCTCCACTCCAGGCTCCTATCTCCACTCCAGGCCCAGATCTCCAGCCCAGGCCCAGATCTCCACTCCAGGCCCATATCTCCACTCTAGACCCGTATCTCCACTGCAGGCCCGTATCTCCACTCCATGCTCATGTCTCTACTCCAGGATCCTATCTCTATTCCAGGTTCATATCTCTACTCCAGGCCCAAATCTCCACTCCAGGCCAATATCTCTATCCCAGGCCCATATCTCCACCCAGGCCCAGATCTCCACTCCAGGCCCAGATCTCCATTCCAGGCCCATATCTCCACTCCAGGATCATATCTCCACTCCAGGCCCAGATCTCCACCCCAGGACCATATCTCCACCCAGGCCCATATCTCCATTCCAGGCCCATGTCTCTATCCCAGGCCCATATCTCCACCCCAGGCCCATATCTCCACTCCAGGCCCAGATATCCACTCCAGGCCCATATCTCCACTCCAGGCCCAGATCTCCACTCCAGGATCGTATCTCCACTCCAGGCCCAGATCTCCACTCCAGGATCATATCTCCACCCCAGGCCCAGATCTCCACTCCAGGATCATATCTCCACCCCAGGCCCATATCTCCACTCCAGGCCCAGATCTCCACTCCAGGATCATATCTCCACCCCAGGCCCAGATCTCCACTCCAGGATCATATCTCCACCCCAGGCCCAGATCTCCACTCCAGGCCCAGATCTCCACTCCAGGATCATATCTCCACTCCAGGCCCAGATCTCCACTCCAGGATCATATCTCCACTCGAGGCCCATATCTCCACTCCAGGCCCAGATCTCCACTCTAGGATCATATCTCTACTCCAGGCCCAGATCTCCACTCCGGGCTCATATCTCCACCCAGGCCCATATCTCCACTCCAGGCTCAGATCTCCACTCCAGGATCATATCTCCACTCCAGGCCCATAACTCAACCTCCAGGTCCAGATCTCCCCTCCAGGCCCAGATCTCCACCCCAGCGCTTCCTCCGTCGATTCCCTTCCGGGACTCACCAACACACGCCAGGCTGACGACCATGAGCGACATGGTGCTGCCGGTGCAGACAGGCGGCCGCGCCCCAGCTCAGCTCAGCAGCGCACAGGATGTTATCTGGCGCCCTGCCCATGCAGTTGACGTGCTGACCACATCATGGGAGGGTGATGTACGCAGGCTCTTCCTACCTTGCATGAGGTGCAGCGGGTGCTCACTCAAGAGTGGAAAATGGCTTCCTGGAAATGGTTCTCACTAGAACTGACACCTTGTGTCCTTCACTATGACCAGCGCAAAACACGTCTCAGATCCAACCTCCCGGACACGAGGTGACTAAAATCTGTGCTGACGAGAAAGACTTTTCACGTATTTTTGTTGTTTTTATCTGTATTTCAAACTCTTCTCCTGTATAATATGCGAAATATCTAATAGGTATTATGAACATTGTCAGGGTAATTGTAACGAATAAACCATTAGGATGTTTCATGCTTGTATTTCTAGTACGACAGCAGAACCAGTTTAAATGATTTAAATACCCAGGGAAGGATTATGCAATTATGTACAATCTTAGAACTGTTCTTCATCAGCAAAACCCACAACATGTCAATTCTGGATTTTTGTCATTTTATCTACAATTTGTCTCATGACCTTAGAGTCCAGAGCCCCGAACTTATGGTTCACTCTCTCTCTGTCTCTCTGCCTCCCTCATTTTGAATTGTATGAAAATACCCAGTAACATAATGCTATAGAAAATCAAGTGTCCCCCAGCACTTTGGGAAGCCGTGGTGGGCTGATCAGCAGAGGTCGGGAGTTCGAGACCACCCTGGCCAACTTAGTGAAACCATGTCTCTGCTAAAAATACAAAAATTAGCCATTCCTGGTGGTGGGCACCTGTAATGCCAGCTACTCAAGAGGCTGAGGCAGGAGAATCGCTTGAACCTGGGAGGCGGAAGTTGCAGTGAGCTGAGATCGTGCCACTGCAGTGCAGCCTGGGCGACAGAGCGAGACTCCGCCTCAAGAAATATTTTAAAAAGCATAGCAAATTGCCTATAATAAAAAACTAGGGGACTCCTGCTACCAAATTGTAAGGGTTTGTATAAGCCTACGGAATGTGCAGCATCCTCAAGAGAGCGAACACAGAGAGCCCCTTATCGGAAAACAGTGTCTAAAATACATCCGTGTACACACAGTCCCGTTAGAACTGACAAAGGCTGCCGTGTGGTTTAAGGAGGAATAGAATGTCTTCTCCATAGATAACATGGGCCCGAGGGTTACACATAGAAAAAAAGAAATCTAAACGTATTCTCACACTATAAACCACTTCTTGGTTTTAATCTTGTTATTGTACATTTTTTATGATTCATATTTAAAACTGAGAAATAAAAGTTAGATCCAATCATCATTCATTATTCATGGGTGATTAGTTTCAGGATCTCGGCTCAGATACCACAATCTGCAGGTGCTCAAGCCTCTTACATGAAATGGCACAGGGTTTGCATATAATCCATGCTCATCCTCCTGTATACATGAAATCATCTCTAGATTACTTATAATTCCTGACTCAGCCTACACACCATTCCATTTGTGTCCATTCAATATAGTTTTGCTTTTTGAAACTTTGTGGATTTTTTCTCTGAATATTTTTGGTTTATAGTTGGTTCAATAAACACCTGTAAACCCCACAGGTCTGGAGGAGCGACTGTGTATTTATAGTATGAAGATGATGTGTGGACATGTGTCCCCGTGGAGATGAGACTAACAAGGCCTATGACTCTACAAATGTTTCATCTTGGAATGGCTCTGCCAGCTTTCCAGGTCTGCAGAGAGTAAGAATATCACTTGTTCATCTGATTCACGATCCTTGCAACCTCCTATGCGCTGCATCGTTAGGTGGAAATTGGAGTTCCAGACAGAAATCAGGCTCCACTCTGCCTCCAGAAGCTCAGAGTCCAGGGGTGAGAACCCAGTGCAGAACATACGGGGCTATATGGACATAGTAATGATAACACCACAAACTTTCGGCGAATAAAGAGTCACATTACCTAAAGGATGAGGGTAGAGGTGTTTATTTGAAGAGGAGAGAGCTACGTTGAAATGATAAAAAAATTTATAAGTTTCACTGCTGACAAGGGCTGAAAGATAATCTGAGGGAAGGTGGAACAGCATGAGGGGAGGTGGAACAGCATGAGGGAAGGTGGAACAGCACATGACTAAGTGCCGTGTTAAGAAGGAGCCTCTTGTATGATTGGAATTGTGAGTTCCTCAGTGTGACTGCAGCCTCCAGTAGGACTAGGAAGTAAGCCAGTAGGTTGGAGAGGTGGGCAGGGGTCAAGTGAAGTGGAGAATTGTGGGCTAAGCAAAGGAGTGTGTTTTCTCGCAGCAGGGAGTGGGGATCTTAGACATTTGTAAGCAAGAGAGAGGCACGTTCAGATTCGTGGTGTGAGGAAGAGCGATGCCCTAAGATGCAGACTCACACCTTCGGATTCCTGCTGCTGGTACATTGGAGCTGTGAAGCCGGTTTTGAGACAGGGCTGTTGTCTCCCTAGAAGACCCCTGCAAGGCCTGACGGTGGTGCTCATGGATAGAAGACAACTTTCGATCTGGGCTCAGCATTTGGAAGCTCCGTGTACACGCTGGTATCTGCTGGGGGTCTCTTGGGCCTCTGAGAAGGGCGAGTGATGTTTCCCTGTGTGAGAACGCAGTGATCCAACTGTGCGTATGTCACCTCCTGAGGGTCTTGTTCTTCAGAGTCCTGGAGAGAGGGAAATGTTGAGTGAGGGAGGGGCTCACATTCTTCAGGACTATTAGGGAATAAGATTCGATCCACGAGGCTGGGCCGAGGAGGACCTACCTCCCTGTTCACTGTTCTGTCCCCCGCAGGCTCTTGGTCCATTGCAGCAGCATCTGTAGGAGACAAAAGTCATCAAAACAGCTGGGAGGACACTTCTGTGTCCTCATTTCATGTGCAGAGTCCAACACACAGGGGAGGCCGTAGACGCCTGAGGTGCCTCAGCTGCCAACAGCGAGGCTCAGACATTCTGTTTCTCTAAGTTCAAGACCCCTTCCCATGAATGGCTCTCAATTTCCATCCCATTGATTCTGTCTCCCACTTTCTGCCTATCATGGAACCTTCTCCTGGATGTCAGTGGCTGCAGGGACATGAGGATACAGTTCAGAATCAGGCAATGGTCTGTGAGCTGAAGGCAGGGACAGGGTGTCTGGTGCTCTCTCTAGAAAGCTCTGCCTCTGTGGCTCCTGCCTTGGGCCAGAGACCATCCTGCCGGTGAGGAACACACACCTGCGTGCTCCCATCCCACTTCCCCCCACGTCCCTGAGGTCTGTGGCCTCTGCTTCGTGAGACTTACTCTTTTTGTTGGAGCACCAGCGATGCAGGAGAAAGAAGAAGATGGTGAAGAGGATCATAACCACTGAGGTCCCAATCAGAACATGCAGGTGTCTGGGGATACCTGGAGGAAGAAGAGACTCCAATAAGAAGCTAATCATAGCAGTTCCTTGTTATAGATTGTCTCTCGTTTCTTGATTGACAGGTAACCATGTGGAATGCTCCTTAGGACAAGCGGCCTGATGGCGGGAGACCCAGCTTTCTCCTGCTCTGTTTTGAGGAAGGAGGAAGGGGACCAGGAGCCAAGGAATGTGGGAGCCTCTAGAAACTGGGACATGTGAAGAGCAGATTCTCGCCTGGAACCTTCAGAGGGAAGGCAGCCTTGCTGTCACCTTGATTTTAGCCCAGTGAGGTGCATTTCATCCTTTGAGCTACAGCACTGTAAGATAATTAAAAAGCCGTTTTGTTTTCATCCACCAATTTTGTGGAAATTTGTTATGGCAACAATAGGAAAGGATTCTGACTGCACAGCCTCAGCATGGGGCCATGGCTGAATGAGTCAGTGAGTCGGAGTGTGCGTGCAAGGCTCTTTACTGCAAGGCTCTTGCTCTGCTGAGTCAGCCAGGGTTGCCTCATGACCCACAGGAGTTCATTCCTTGGCAAGTGGAACTTCTCTAAAACACCTCACCATCATTAGATGTTCCCTTCCCTTCCCTCTTTCAAGCCCCCAGGAATTTATCCTCCAGTTAGGAATGCAGGGAGAACACTGCATTTTTCCTGAGAAGGATGTCAGATTTGCAATCATTCTTTCAGCTTGTAGGAGGTCTCAGCTACAGAAAATTAGAGATGAAGAGACTTCACTGAGCCCTGTGCTGGGCCAAGATCCCTTTTGCTGTTGGAGTGTCTGGAGTTCAGAGAGATGGTGGAAAACAGGCCCACAGTCAGAGCTGGGAGGTGCTGAGCCAAGGCTTGAATCCAAGGCTTCCACCTCCCCAGGTTTCCAAAAGCAGAGATAAGAGGGATTCTTTACTCACCGGTTTTGGAGCTTGGTTCAGTGGGTGAAGGCCAAGTACGTGAAGGGTTTCCTAGAATAGAGACAGGACAGAGGTGAGGAAATGAGGGTGCCTGTCCTCTACTCAAGGGAAATCTTTGAGGTTGGTTCATGGCCAACACTCTGTTATCCAACACTGGGCTCTGGGAGTCCTGGGATCCTCTTCTCCATAATTTTTGTGTGTGTTACCCATTGTCTCGAGACTTTAAGATATAGAGAGAAAACAGGAACATCACATTACCTGACTTAAAAATATGTTACAGAGCTGTAGTAAGCAAAACAGCATGATGCTGGCATAAAGAAAAGTGCATAGAACAATGGAGAAAAATGAAGAACACAGATATAATCTATCCGTCTACATTCAATGGTTTTTTTTCTTTTCTTTTCTTTTCTTTTTTTTTTTGAGATGGAATCTTGCTCTGTTACCCAGGCTGGAGTGCAGAGGTGCAATCTCGGCTCACAGCAACCTCCGTCTCCTGAATTCAAGCAATTCTCTTGCCTCAGACTCTTGAGTAGTGGTATGACAGGAGCTGACCACCATGCTCAGCTAATTTTTGTACTTTTAGTGGAGACAGGGTTTTACTATGTTGGCCAGGAGGGCCTTGAACTCCTGGTCTCAGGTGATCCACCCACCTTGGCCTCTGAAAGTGCTGGGATTGCAGGTGTGAGCCACCATGCCCAGCCAATCCAATGCATTTTGACAAAAGTGTCAAGAACCGACAATCATGAAAGGACAGTCTTTTCAATAAACGATGCGGGGAAAACGGGTTATCTGCATGCAGGGAATGAAACTGCACCTCTACCTCTCACCATTCACAAAAGTCAAATCCAAATGGATTAAATACATGAGTCTAAGGCCTGAACCTATGAAACACATAGAAGAAAATATTGGGCAAATGCTTCAGGACATTTGTTTGAAAAGGACATTTTGTTTAAAACCTCAGAACACAAGTAATCAAAGCAAAAAACAGACCACAGGGATTACATCAAACTAAGCAGCTTCTGCACTGCAAAAGAAGCAACCAATAAAGTGAAGAGACAACCCACAGAATGGGAGAAAATATTTGCAAACTATGCATCTGATTCGGGATTTATAACTGGAAATATAAGAAGCTCACATAACTCAATAAAACAAATAATTTAACTAAAAAATGAGCAAAAGACATGAACAGACATTTCTCCACAAGCAAAACATATAAATGGCCATCATGTGTATGAAACACTGTTCAGTATCACTCATTATTAGAGAAATACAAATTAAAATCACAATGAATTTTCATCTCACCCCATTAAAATGGCTTTTATCTGCAAGACAGGGAAAACAAATGCTGGCAAGATGGTAGAGAAAGGAGAATCCTGGTACCCTGTTGGTAGGAAGGTAAATTAGTACAGCCATTATGCAGAAAAGTATGGAAGTCCTTTAAGAAACTAAAAAGAGGCTGGGCATGGTGGCTCACGCCTGTAATCCCAGCAGTTTCGGAGAGTGAGGCGAGCACCTTGCTTGAGGTCAGGAGTTTGAGAGCAGCCTGATCAACGTGGGGAAACCCTGTCTGTATCAAAAAATACAAAACGTAGCTAGGCGTTGTGGCGTGCGCCTGTAATCCCAGCTCCCAGGGAGGCTGAGGCAGAAGAATCATTTGATTCCAGGAGGCCACTGCCTCCCAGGAGGTTGCAATGAGCCTAGATTGTGTCAGTTGCACTCCAGCCTGGGCTACAGAGGAAAGCTCTGCCTCAAAAACAAAAACAAAACAAAAACCAAACAAAAGACTAAAAAGAGAATTTTCATAGTATTCACAAATTCACTATTGGGTTTACAACCAAAGGAAAGGACTTCAGTGTATGGAAGTTCTATCTGCACTCCCATGACTGTTCCAGCACAGTTCACAGTAGCTAAGATGTGGAGTCCACCTACCTGCCCATCAGTGGGTGAACGGATAGAGAGAATGTAGTACATACACACAATGGAGACTACTCATCCATAGAGACAGTAACATCCTGACATTTGCAGCCACATGGATGGAACTGGAGCTCATTACAAAGATTGCCAATTCTCACCCTTATGCAAGAGCTCTAAAGTGGATCTCAAGAAGGTAGAGAGTAGAATGGTGGCTACCAGAGGCCAGGAAGGGAACGGTGGAGGGTAAAAACAACACAAAAGAAAAACCAGAACAGAATATAAATGTATTTATGACCACTAGACTTTACACTTAAAAATGGTAAAGGTGGTGAATTTTATAGGTATTTTTAACCTCAACAATTATTTTTTCAAATGAAAAGGAAAGGGTGTAAGGGTTCCTGGTGATGATATGTCTGCGTGGGTGAGAGGCCGGGATGGGCTTCTGGGAAATGAGTAAGATTGAGGGGCTGAGGGAACCTCTGATCTCCCCAAACTGAGCCCAGTCTCCCTCCTCTGGGTGTGTCCTGACCAGTTTCTCCATCTGCCTGGGTGCCTGGAGCCCTGACCACGGACCACCACGCAGGCCATGCAGGAGGGTTTGGAGGTGCCCTCTCTGCCATCCTGCGTCCTGATCCCACCCTCACACCGAAGCTTGGTCTTCTCTCTGAACCTGTCCATGCTTCTCTCCATCATCAGCAGCAAGTTCCTCAGCTATGGCTCTGGGATCATAAGACATGGGACAGGCATGGGCTTTCCTCACCTGTGACAGAAACGGGCAGTGGGTCACTCGGGTCTGACCACTTGTAGGGTGTGGTACGGAAAGAACCGAAGCATCTGTAGGTTCCTCCGTGGGTGGCAGGGCCCAGAGGGAAGTCGGCCTGGAATGTTCCATTGATGCTTGGCACTGCAGAGAGACTAAGTTCACGAGCCTCCCCCTCCCTGGATAGATGGTACATGTCAAACGAGTTCTGGGAGCTGCAGGACAAGGTCACGTTCTCTCCTGCCTGAACCGTGGGGCCCGGCTGGGCTGAGAGAGAAGGTTTCTCATATTTACCTGGAAGGAGAAGAGGCAGTTTCTTCAGGGAGGTTCTTCCCTGTCACAGCTCCCCTCACATCTGAGCTGAGAACTCACTCCCCTGATCTATGACGTAATGCTCTCTCTGTCTCTCACCCTCCACCCCGTCTCTCTTCATGTCTGTTTCCTCCTTCCACCTTCTCTGTCTCTCTAGGTCTCTGACCTCACTTCCCCAGCCTGAGGTGTGTTTTCCCTTTTTGTATTGTTTTCTTCTCTCTGATCCTCCTTGGATTGTTGACTTGATCTTCCTTTGTCTTTAATTCTGAGTTTCTCACTTTCTGTTTTGTTCATAACCTTCTGCACATTTCTATCTATTATCTATCGATCGATCAATCTTTCTACTACCTGTCAATCTATCAATTATCTATCTGTAATCTATATCTATGTATCATGTATCTATCTCTGTATCTATTGTCTGTCTCTCTATCTATCCACCATCCATCTATTATCTATATCTATGTATCATCTGTCTATTCCCTCTCTATCTGTCTGCCTCTCTGTCTCTATGTATCATCTTCGTATCTATGTACCTATCTATGTGTCTATCTATCTCTCTATCTATCTATCGATCTATCTATCTGTCTATCTATCTATCATCATCATCATCATCTCCATGAATCATCTATCTATCAATCGCCATCTATGTATCTATAACCCATCCATTATCTATCATCTACCTATTTATCATCTATCTATATCTCCCTATCCATCTATCATCTGTCTCTCTCCATCTCCTTGTCTTTCTCTGCCTCTCAGTCTCTCTAGTTCTATTTGGAATCTCTGCAATCCATCCCCACATCTTTATCTATCTCTGTTTGTGCCCCCGCCTTCAGGGTTCTGATTTTGGAGCTTTTCTCTCCTCCCTTCCATCATTCTCTCCACTCCTCTGCCCACTTTTCTGTCTCTTTATGTGTCTGTGAGTCTCTCAGTCTCCTTCCTCCGGCTCCTTCTCTGTGTGTCTTTGCTTTTTGTCTTCTCTTTATGTCTTTGCTTTTTGATGTTCCTGATTTCTCCCTGTGTCTCTCAGGAATCCTCTCATATGTGGGGTTATGTGGAATATGAGCCTCAGAATCCAGCCTGGGGACCCCAAGTACACACAGCATACAGGGGTTGGTGTTCTGGGGTCATGATATCCTGGGACGATGACTGTCCACTGCACGGAAGGCAGAGGTGTCAGAACAAACACGGCATCTGTAGGTGCCACAAGGCCTGAGGCCACAGGGGCTGACTCAGGACAGAAATATGGGTGTCCTTGGGTTCTCCTGGTAGAAACACTTTGTGGAGGTAAAACAGAAATGAAACTTATAACCTGTGCCAAGTCTCTGAGGAAAGTCAGCATGGAAGGACACCTGTGGGACATGTCTGTCCGTCTGGGTGTCCCCTTTAACTTTTTCTCTCCTTTCTACCTCCCTGTATGGCTCCTGTGTCTGTCCTCTGTTATGACACCTGGTCTGTACTTGTGTCTCCTGTTTCTCTGTCTTTGTTGGTACAGACCTCTCCAAGTCAGTCTCTCTCCATAAGAATCCCACACTCATCTTCCTCATGACCACCTGGGGCTTCCAAGTCCTGGATCATTCACTCTGTGTCCCAGTGACAATGAGAAGAATATCCGGACACTCTCACCTGTGATCACGATGTCCAGGGGGTCACTGGGAGCTGACAACACATAGGGGGAGTGAGTGACAGAACCGTAGCATCTGAAGGTCCCTGTAAGGGCAGACGTCGTGGGACGGATGGAATAGTTGGCCTGGGAACCCCCACCATGGAGCTCTCCAACAAGGCGCAGGGGCTGCTCAAAGTTCACCTCACTGTGCAGAAAGAAGTGCTCAAACACGATATCTGAAGAACATTGTAGGGTGACCGTCTCTCCTGATTTCACCAGGGGACCTGGGAGGGCCAGGAGGGAAGGTTTTCTGTGGACTCCTAGAAAGAGACGTTGTGAGTTTAGAAGGCGTCTCCCTTTGTCATCATATCCATGACACCTGGAACGAGTGAGGGTTCCCCTCCCGGCTGTCTGTCTGTCTCCTCCCTCTCTGTGTCTCCCTGTCTTTTATCCCCTGGTGCAGGTCCCTCCATCTGTGTCCCTCCCTCTTCTCTGTCCATCTGTCTCTAGTAGCCTCGGACGCCCTTCCCACTGGGCTCAGCCTCATCTCTTAGGCTGTTGTATGTGTTTCCCACTAATCTGTTTCCTACTATCTATGTGGGGGTGGAAGAGGAACCACGGCAGGCTGCATGTCCAGGCTCTTAGCAGCCTGGTTCAATCTGTTTTGGACAAACTGGAGTCCCTGGCAGGAGGAATGAACTGATCAGTAAGGCAGGCACCAGTGTCCACACTCCCTGTTCCTGGTGGGGATTGGGAGCCTCTCCTGCCATGCCTGTGCCTTCTCCATGGCCTCAGCTTCCACAGGGTGGCTCCTGGTGCTGGTTCGAGGAGCATCGACCCCTCCCTATGTGGATGGAGCCTGGTGGTGGCATCAGCGTCCCGCCCTTCCTGATCTCGGGGTTGCCAACCTTCTCCTTGTTTGGTTTCTTTAATTAATTGATTAATTAATTGATTTTTGAGACAGAGTGTCACTTTTTCACCCAGGCTGGAGTGCAGTGGTGTGGTCTTGGCTCACTGCAACTTCTGCCTCCCGGATTCAAGCGATCGAATCCAGTCGTTGGTTTACTTGCGCCCACCACCATGCCCGGCTATCGTTTGGTTTCTTAACGTGTCTTTCACCATGTTCCTGTGTTGGTTTCCTGTTGCTGTGGCAGAAAATTATCACAAACATGGCGGCAGGAGAGAATACACTGACCCCTTCCACTTTTAGAGTCAGAAATTGGATCCAGTTCTCCCTGGGCTAAAATCAAGGCGTCTACAGAACTGCGTTCCCTCTGGAGACTCAGCAGAGCGGTTCTCTTGACTTCTCCAGCCCGTAGAGGCCACCTGCCATTGTGGCTCGTGGCCTTCCTACACCGTCAAAGCCCACAGTGGCTGATGGAGTCTCCCACGACGCTGCTCTAATCCCCACTCTCCTCCTCCTCTCGTTTGGTGCCTTGTGATTCCACTGAGCCCAGTGGGACAGTCCAGGCCGTCTCCCCATCTCAAGGTCAACTCACAACAATCTGAGCTCCGTTTTCCCCTTCAGTCCCCTGCCCTATAGCATAAAGAGTCACAGGCTCCAGGGATTACAATGTAGCCATATTGGGGACAGTTATTCTTCCCATCACAGCACCCATTTGCCTGAGTTCAATCCCCCTTTACCCCAAAGACAGTCAGGTCCTGGGTGATGGGACCCTGGTGGACACCCCCAGCAGAAGATCTGGGATTCAGGAGGTGGGACAAGGAGAAGCCCAGACAGGAGCCCTCTGACCTGTGACCCTGATCGCCAGGGGGTCACTGAGTGCCGACCACTCAGTGGGGGAGTGCGGGTATGAACCCCGACATCTGTAGGTCCCTGCGTGTGCCGGGGTCACAGGGCCCATGAGGAAGCTCTCCTGGAATATTCTGCTGTGGAAGACGGGAACGTGGCTTCTGTCGTCTTTGTACAGAGTGAAGTTGGTAAAGTTGTTAAGTCCATCACGATAGTAACACCGAAGAGTTACGTGTCCTCCCTGAGGCACCACAGCGCTAGGCCGGGCAAACAAGAAGGTCTTGTCCTGACCACCTGGGGGAAAAGGAGGGGCCGCCTTAGAGAGGAGGATGTGGAGTCGCCCCTCCCTCCCTGTGCTCAGAATATTGTTCCCCTTTCCATGTTTCTAAGGCTCCTACCGCACCTGGGTGTCCAGGGCTACAGGAAGAACCCATCCCACATAGACATGGCATCTCCCTACAACAAAGGTGTCAGCTGAGAACTTTGAACAAGTACTGAATAAGGGACTCTTACTAGATTTTAACACTTCAAGATCACTCACATAAAACAACACAAAGTGGACACAGCATGGAGGGCATGTCCTTTGTGAATGGAATATCAGCCAGTGCATGAACTGAGTCCCCATCAGAGATTTGGAATGTCAGGGTCATGGCTGTGGTTTCCCCACCCCTTCTAGTAGAATGACAGCAGCCACACTGCAGCCCTGACCGCCATGGAAACACTGGAGGGTGTGAGTTACACCTTTGTCCTCAGAGGACCTGCTGTTCCTAGCACTGCTTCCCTCCCTTCCTCAGTCGCTGACACTACTTCCTCCCTGCAAACCTCAGCTTGGAGCACCCCAACCTCACCCCAGTCTTCACAGAGCTTGTCTCAGCCAAGGGTAAGAAAGGCCAGAGAGGACGAGGTCAGAAGTGTGAGCCGAGCACCCCAGGGTTCCCCCTTCTTAGTTTATGAGAGACTGTCTGATAGGACTTCCCTCCTGTTTCAGGAAAATCCTCTTAGGTGGGGAGATGACACCCTAAGGTTTGGGGAAGGACTTACCCGTGTGTGGACAGGCCCTCTGGACCAAGAAGAACCCTGGAAAGAAAGATCATGATGGATGATCCATCTGCAGGCAAACCAGGGCCTCCCGTGCTGCCCCCACGGGGCTGTGCGTCTGGGCAGCCAGGCCCTTGCTGGGCTGAAGGTAAACTCACCCTGGCTGCCTACCTGCCCCCGCAACAGGGATCTCAGCTGTGCAGAGACCCAGCCTCCTGATCCAGATCTGCACCCCAGGCCTAGATCTACACAACAGGCCCATATGTCCACTCCATGCTGATATCTCTACTCCAGGCCCGTATCCCCCCTCCAGGCCCATATCTCCGCTCCAAACCCATATCTCCCCGCCAGGCCCATATGTGCACTCCAGGCCCATATCTCCACTCCAAACCCATATCTCCCTTCCAGGCTCCTGTCTCCACCCCAGGCCCATATCTCCACTCCAGGCCGATATCTCCACTCCAGACCTGTATCTCCACTCCAGGCTCATATCTCCACTCCAGGCCCATCCCTCCATGCCAGGCTCATATCTCCACTCCAGGCCCATATCTCCACTCCAGACCCATATCTCCTTTCCAGGCTCCTATCTCCACCCCAGTCCCATATCTCCAATCCAGGCCCATATCTCCACTCCAGGCTCATATCACAATTCCAGGCCCATGTCTCAATTCCAGGCCCATATCTCCACTCCAGTCTCATATCTCCACTCCAGGCCCGGAATCCTCTCCAGGACCATATTTCTGCTGCAAACCCATATCTCCCCTCCAGGCTCATATCTCCCCTCCAGGCTCCTATCTCCACTCCAGGCCCCTATCTCCACCCCAGGCCCATATCTCCTCTCCAGGCTCATATCTGCACTCCAGGCTCATATCTCCACTCCAAACCCATATCTCCCCTCCAGGTTCATATGTCCCCTCCAGGCCCAGATCTCCAGTGTAGGTCCATATCTCCACTCCAGACCCATATCTCTACTCCAGGAACATATTTCCACTCCACGCTCCTATCTCCACTCCAGGCCCAGATCTCCAGCCCAGGCCCATATCTCCACTCTAGACCCGTATCTCCACTGCAGGCCCGTATCTCCACTCCACGCTCATGTCTCTACTACAGGATCCTATCTCTATTCCAGGTCCATATCTCCACTCCAGGCCCGTATCTCCACTCCAGGCCCATATCTCCACCCCAGGCCCATATCTCCTCTCCAGGCTCATATCTGCACTCCAGACTCATATCTCCACTCCAAAGCCATATCTCCCCTCCAGGCTCATATCTCCCCTCCAGGCCCGTATCTCCACTCCAGGTCCATATCTCCACTCCAAACCCATATCTCCCTTCCAGGCTCCTATCTCCACTCCAGACCCATATCTCTACTCCAGGAACATATCTCCACTCCAGGCTCCTATCTCCAGCCCAGGCCCAGATCTCCACTCCAGGCCCGTATCTCCACTCTAGACCCGTATCTCCACTGCAGGCCCGTATCTCCACTCCATGCTCATGTCTCTACTCCAGGATCCTATCTCTATTCCAGGTTCATATCTCTACTCCAGACCCAAATCTCCACTCCAGGCCAATATCTCTATCCCAGGCCCATATCTCCACCCAGGCCTAGATCTCCACTCCAGGCCCATATCTCCATTCCAGGCCCAGATCTCCACTCCAGGATCATATCTCCACTCCAGGCCCAGATCTCCACCCCAGGACCATATCTCCACCCAGGCCCATATCTCCATTCCAGGCCCATCCCTCCATGCCAGGCCCATGTCTCTATCCCAGGCCTATATCTCCACCCCAGGCCCATATCTCCACCCAGGCCCAGATCTCCACTCCAGGCCCATATCTCCACTCCAGGCCCAGATCTCCACTCCAGGATCATATCTCCACCCCAGGCCCATATCTCCACTCCAGGCCCAGATCTCCACTCCAGGATCATATCTCCACTCCAGGCCCAGATCTCCACTCCAGGATCATATCTCCACCCCAGGCCCATATCTCCACTCCAGGCCCAGATCTCCACTCCAGGATCATATCTCTACTCCAGGCCCAGATCTCCACTCCGGGCTCATATCTCCACCCAGGCCCATATCTCCACTCCAGGCTCAGATCTCCACTCCAGGATCATATCTCCACTCCAGGCCCATAACTCAACCTCCAGGTCCAGATCTCCCCTCCAGGCCCAGATCTCCACCCCAGCGCTTCCTCCGTCGATTCCCTTCCGGGACTCACCAAAACACGCCACGCTGACGACCATGAGCGACATGGTGCTGCCGGTGCAGACAGGTGGCCACGCCCCAGCTCAGCTCAGCAGCGCACAGGATGTTATCTGGCGCCCTGCCCATGCAGTTGACGTGCTGACCACATCATGGGAGGTGACGTACGCAGGCTCTTCCTACCTTGCATGAGGTGCAGAGGGTGCTCACTCAAGAGTGGAAAATGGCTTCCTGGAAATGGTTCTCACGAGAACTGACACCTTGTGTCCTTCACTATGACCAGCTCAAAACACGTCTCAGATCCAACCTCCCGGACACGAGGTGACTAAAATCTGTGCTGACGAGAAAGACTTTTCACGTATTTTTGTTGTTTTTATCTGTGTTTCAAACTCTTCTCCGTGTGTAATATGCAAAATATCTAATAGGTATTATGAACGTTGTCAGAGCAATTGTGACGAATAAACCATAAGGATGTTTCATGCTTGTATTTCTAGTATGACAGCAGAACCAGTTTAAATGATTTAAATACCCAGGGAAGGATTATGCAATTATTTACAATCTTAGAACTGTTCTTCATCAGCAAAACTCACAACATGTCAATTCTGGATTTTTGTCATTTTATCTACAATTTGTCTCATGACCTGAGATTCCAGAGTCCCAGCACATGGTTCGCTCTCTGTCTCTCTGCCTCCCGCATTTTAAATTGTATGGAAATATCCAGTAACATAATGCTATAAAAAATCAAGTGTCCCCCAGCACTTTGGGAAGCCGAGGTGGGCGGATCAACGGAGGTTGGGAGTTCGAGACCACCCTGGCCAACTTAGAGAAACCATGTCTCTGCTAAACATACAAAAATTAGCCATGCCTGGTGGCGGGCACCTGTAATCCCAGCTACTCAAGAGGCTGAGGCAGGAGAATCGCTTGAACCTGGGAGGCGGAAGTTGCAGTAAGCCGAGATTGTGCCACTGCAGTGCAGCCTGGGTGACAGAGCGAGACTCTGCCTGAAGAAATATAGAAAAAGCGGAGCAAATAACCTATAATAAGAAACTAGAGGACTCCAGCTACCAAATTGTAAGGGTTTGTAAAAGCCTACGGAATGTGCAGCATCCTCAAGAGAGCGAACGCAGAGAGCCCCTTATCGGAAAACAGTCTCTAAAATACATCCGTGTACACACAGTCCCCTTAGAACTGACAAAGGCTGCCGTGTGGTTTAAGGAGGAATAGAATGTCTTCTCCATAGATAACATGGGCCCAAGGGTTACGCATAGAAAAAAATAAATCTAAACGTACTCTCACACTATAAACCACTTCTTGTTTTTTATCTTGTTATTGTAAATTTTTTATGATTCATATTTAAAACTGAGAAATAAAAGTTAGATACAGTCGTCCTTCACTATTCGTGGGTGATTGGTTTTAGGATCTCCGCTCAGATACCACAGTCTGCAGATGCTCAAGCCTCTTACATAAAATGGTCCAGCGTTTGCATATAACCCATGTTCATCCTCCTGTGTACATGAAATCATCTCTAGATTACTTATAATTCCTGACACAGCCTACACACCATTCCATTTGTGTCCATTCAATATAGTTTTGCTTTTTGGAACTTTGTGGATTTTTTCCCTGAATATTTTTGCTTTATAGTTGGCTCAACAAACACCTGTAAACCCCACAGGTCTGGAGGAGCGACTGTGTATTTATGGTATGAAAGATGATGTGTGGACATGTGTCCCCGTGGAGATGAGACTAACAAGGCCTATGACTCTACAGATGTTTCATCTTGGAATGGCTCTGCCAGCTTTCCAGGTCTGCAGAGAGTAAGAATATCACTTGTTCATCTGATTCACGATCCTTGCAACCTCCTATGCACTGCATCGTTGGATGGAAATTGGACTTCCAGAGACAAATCAGGCTCCACCTGCTTCCAGAAGCTCAGAGTCCAGGGGTGAGAACCCAGTGGAGAACATACGGGGCTATATGGACATAGTAATGATAACACCAGAAACTTTCGGCGAATAAAGAGTCACATTATCTAAAGGATGAGGGCAGACGTGTTTATTTGAAGAGGAGAGAGCTACATTGAAATGATAAAAAAATTTATAAGTTTCACTGCTGACAGAAGGCTGAAAGATAGTCTAGGGGGAGGTGGAACAGCATGATGGAAGATGGAACAACACGTGTCTAAGTGCCGTGTTAAGAGGGAGCCTCTTGTATGTTTGGAACTGTGAGTTCCTCAGTGTGACTGCAGCCTCCAGTAGGACTAGGAAGTAAGCCAGTAAGGTTGGAGAGGTGGGTAGGGGTCAAGTGAAGTGGAGAATTGTGGGCTAAGCAAAGGAGTGTGTTTTCTCTGCAGCAGGCAGTGGGGACCTTAGACATTTGTAAGCAAGAGAGAGGCACGTTCAGATTCGTGGTGTGAGGAAGAGCGATGCCCTAAGATGCAGACTCACACCTTCGGATTCCTGCGGCTGGTACATTGGAGCTGTGAAGCCGGTTTTGAGACAGGGCTGTTGTCTCCCTAGAAGACCCCAGCAAGGCCTGACGGTGGTGCTCATGGATAGAAGACAACTTTCGATCTGGGCTCAGCATTTGGAAGCTCCGTGTACACGCTGGTATCTGCTGGGGGTCTCTTGGGCCTCTGAGAAGGGCGAGTGATGTTTCCCTGTGTGAGAACGCAGTGATCCAACTGTGCGTATGTCACCTCCTGAGGGTCTTGTTCATCAGAGTCCTGGAGAGAGGGAAATGTTGAGTGAGGGAGGGGCTCACATTCTTCAGGACTATTAGGGAATAAGATTCGATCCACGAGGCTGGGCCGAGGAGGACCTACCTCCCTGTTCACTGTTCTGTCCCCCGCAGGCTCTTGGTCCATTACAGCAGCATCTGTAGGAGACAAAAGTCATCAAAACAGCTGGGAGGGCCCGTCTGGGTCCTCATTTCATGTGCAGAGCCCAACACACAGCGGGAGACTGTAGGTGCCTGAGGTCCCTCAGCTGCCAACAGCCAGACTCAGACATTCTGTCTCTCTGAGCTGAAGGACCCATCCCATGAAGAGCTGTCAGTTCCCATCCCAGTGATTCTGCCTCCCACTTTCTGCCTGTCATGGAACCTTCTCCTGGATGTCAGTGGCTGCAGGGACATGTGGATACAGTTGAGAATCAGGCAATGGTCTGTGAGCTGAAGGCAGGGACAGGGTGTCTGGTGCTCTCTCTAGAAATCCCTGCCTCTGTGGCTCCTGCCTTGGGCCAGAGACCATCCTGCCGGTGAGAAACACACACCCGCGTGCTCCCATCCCGCTTCCCCACACGGCTCTGAGGTCTGTGGCCTCTGCTTCGTGAGACTTACTCTTTTTGTTGGAGCACCAGCGATGCAGGAGAAAGAAGAAGATGGTGAAGAGGATCATGACCACTGAGGTCCCAATCAGAACATGCAGGTGTCTGGGGTTACCTGGAGGAAGAAGAGACACGAATAAGAAGCTAATCATAGCAGTTCCTTGTTATGGATTGTCTCTCGTTTCTTGATTGACAGGTAACCATGTGGAATGTCTCCTTAGGACAAGCGGCCCGATGGCGGGAGACCCAGCTTCCTCCTGCTCTCTCAGTTATAGCTCTCACAGTAACCATGGAACCTGCTGAACATACAACTGCTTTAGTTTAGATGTTTGATCCCTTGAAACCTCACATTGAAATTTAACCCCCAGTGTGGGAGATTGGGCCTCTTGGGAGGTGTTTGGGTCATGGAGGTGGAATCACCATGAATAGATCAGTGTTTCCCACACGACGGGGTTAACAAGTTCTCCCTCTATTAGTACTCTGGACAGCTGGTTGTTAAAAAGAGCTTGGGGCCGGGCGCAGTGGCTCACGCCTGTCATCCCAGCACTTTGGGAGGCCAAGATGGGCGGATCACAAGGTCAGGAGATCGAGATCATCCTGGCTAACACGGTGAAACCCCGTTTCTACTAAAAACACAAAAAATTAGCCGGGCGTCGTGGTGGGCGGCTAAGTAGCTGGGTTAGAGGCATGAGCCACCATTCACAGCCTTGTATATTATGCTGTAATAGGTCCCTTCGTTTGCACCATGCCTCGTCTTTCTATCACTCCTCTGCCAGGTATTGATTTACATGTAGGAGAAATAAATCTCAGAAAGAAATTAATGAAGCAAGGAATAAACAACTAGGAAAAATCAAACCCAACAAGTCCTCCCTGCAAATGATTCTACCTCACAAACATATCCTGTATCCATCCACTTCATCTACTCAGTGTCTAAGTCAGCACCACGTTTCACCAGTGGGGCGGGAACCGCCTTTTCCACGGTCTCCTAGATTCCAGTTACGCACCTGGGCCTCCCTTATGTTCATGTCAGTCACTATTAATCATGTAGAGATTCCTAGTTAGCCCGAGGTGAATCCAAGGGCTGTGAGTATAAAACACACACTCCTTGTCCTCCTTAGTTTCCTGTGTGCCCAGTGTGCTCTTCTGTCCTTCCAGTGGTCTTGTAATTCTCCCCATCTCATCCCAGCGTTTCAGGCAGAACCTCTTCCTTCCACATAAGATTGTTTTCACCTTTGTGCCTTCACGGCTGATAGCTGTGTTTGGAAAATCTTTCCGCCAGTCTTCCATTTTTTTCATTAACATCACAAATATGTGATTAGTGAGACCTTCTCTGTCACCTGAAATTATACACTCAGCATTATCTATTATTTATTTTAAATTCTGGCTGGGTGCCATGGTTCACGCCTATAATCCCAGCACTTTGGGAGGCTGAGGCGGTCGGATGACTTTAGATTGGGAGTTGGAGATAGACTGGGCAACATGGTGAAACATCGTCTCTACCAAAAATCTACAAAAAGAATTGGCCAGGTGTGGTGGCGGGTGCCCGTAATCCAAGCTACTCGAGAGGCTGAGGCAGGAGAATCACTTGAACCCAGGAGGTTGCAGTGAGCCAAGATCGTGACACTGCACTCCAGTGTAGGGGATAGAGTGAGACTCTGTCTTAATAAAAAAAAAGAAAAAAAAAATAAACAAATAAATAGATTTTATGCACAGATATTTCCCAATAGATCAGCCATTTATAGGTCCACTTGTGCATTCATTTTCTTTCCTCTCGTTTACCCATCTGCAACGTCAGTGTCCCAAGAGCACAGGCCAAATGCATCCTGTTTACTATTTGTGGAAGGTAGGAGAATCCACCCCACCCCAAAAATGTCCCTGTCCTAGCCTTCATACCTTGTGAATGTGTGATTTTTACATGGAAAAGAGGAATGAAGATTGCAGATGGAATTATGGTTGCTAATCAGCTGAACTGAAAAGGAGGGTATCCTGGATGATATTAGGGAGATGATGATGGATTATCTTGGTGAATGCAATATAATCCCAAAGTCCTTAAAAGATGAGGAAGAAGGCAGAGAAAGAGGCGTGGACAAGGAAGAAGGGTCTGAGTGATGCCCTGTGAGTCGTGACCAGTCTTTGTGGGTTTTGAGGAAGGAGGAAGGGGACCAGGAGCCAAGGACCGTGGGAGCCTCTAGAAACTGGGACATGTGAAGAGCAGATTCTCGCCTGGAACCTTCGGAGGGAAGGCAGCCTTGCTGTCACCTTGATTTTAGCCCAGTGAGGTGCATTTCATCCTTTGAGCTATAGCACTGTAAGTTAATTAAAAAGCCGTTTTGTTTTCATCCACCAATTTTGTGGAAATTTGTTATGGCAACAGTAGGAATGGATTCTAACTGCACAGCCTGAGCATGGGGCCATGGCTGAATGAGTCAGTGAGTCGAAGTGTGCGTGCATGAGCTCTGTTCTCTGTTACTCAAGGCTCTTGCTCTGCTGAGTCAGCCAGGGTTGCCTCATGACCAACAGGAGCTCATTCCTTGGCAAGTGGAACTTCTTTAAAACACCTCACCCTCATTAGATGTTCCCTTCCCTTCCCTCTTTCAAGCCCCCAGGAATTTATCCTCCAGTTAGGAATGCAGGGAGAACAAACACTGCATTTTTCCTGAGAAGGATGTCAGATTTGCAATCATTCTTCCAGCTTGTAGGAGGTCTCAGCCGCAGAAGATTAGAGATTAAGAGACTTCACGGAGCCCTGTGCTGGGCCAAGATCCCTTTTGCTGTTGGAGTGTCTGGAGTTCAGAGAGATGGTGGAAGACAGGCCCACAATCAGAGCTGGGAGGTGCTGAGCCAAGGCTTGACTCCAAGGCTTCCACCTCCCCAGGTTTCCAAAAGCAGAGATAAGAGGGATTCTTTACTCACTGGTTTTGGAGCTTGGTTCAGTGGGTGAAGGCCAACTACTTGAAGGGTTTCCTAGAATAGAGACAGGAGAGAGGTGAGGAAAAGAGGGTGCCTGTCCTCTACTCAAGGGAAATCTTTGAGGTTGGTTCACGGCCAACACCGTGTTATCCAACAATGGGTTCTGGGAGTCCTGGGATCCTCTTCTCCATAATTTTTGTATGTGTTACCCATTATCTCGAGACTTTAAGATATAGAGGGAAAACAGGAACACACATTACCTGACTTAAAAATATGTTACAGAGTTATAGTAAACAAAACAGCATGATGTTGGCATAAAGAAAAGTGCATAGAACAATGGAGAAAAATGAAGAACACAGATATAATCTATGCGTCTACATTCAATGGCTTTTTTTTTTTTTTTTTTGAGATGGAATCTTGCTCTGTCACCCAGGCTGGAGTGCAGAGGTGCATTCTTGACTCACAGCAACCTCCGTCTCCTGAATTCAAGTAATTCTCTTGCCTCAGACTCTTGAGTAGTGGTATGACAGGTGCTGACCACCATGCTCAGCTAATTTTTGTACTTTTAGTGGAGACAGGGTTTTACTATGTTGGCCAGGCGGGCCTCTAACTCCTGATCTCAGGTGATCCGCCTACCTTGGCCTCTGAAAGTGCTGGGATTGCAGGTGTGAGCCACCATGCCCAGCCAATACAATGCATTTTGACAAAAGTGTCAAGAACCTACAATCAGGAAAGGACAGTCTTTTCAATAAACGATGTGGGGAAAACAGGTTATCTGCATGCAGGGAATGAAACTGCACCTCTACCTCTCACCATTCACAAAAGTCAAATCCAAATGGATTAAATACATGAGTCTAAATCCTAAACCTATGAAACACATAGAAGAAAATATTGGGGAAATGCTTCAGAACATTTGTCTGAGAAAAGGCATTTTGTTTAAAACCTCAGAAACACAAGTAATCAAAGCAAAAAATGGACCATAGGGATTACATCAAACTAAGCAGCTTCTGCACTGCAAAACAAGCAACCAACAAAGTGAAGAGACAACCCACAGAATGGGAGCAAATATTTGCAGACTATGCATCTGAGATGGGATTTATAACTGGAAATATAAGAAGCTCACATAACTCAATAAAACAAATAATTTAATTAAAAATGAGCAAAAGACTTGAACACACATTTCTCCACAAACAAAACATATAAATGGCCATTATTGAACTTGAACACACATTTCTCCACAAACAAAACATATAAATGGCCATCATGTGTATGAAAGTGTTCAGTATCACTCATCATCAGAGAAATACAAGTGAAAAATCACAATGAATTTTCATCTCACCCCATTAAAATGGCTTTTATCAATATGACAAGCAAAACAAATGCTGAGGGAACCTCTGATCTCCCCAAACTGAGCCCAGTCTCCCTCCTCTGGGTCTGTCCTGACCAGTTTCTCCATCTGCCTGGGTGCCTGGAGCCCTGACCGAGGACCACCACGCAGGCCATGCAGGAGAGTTTGGAGGTGCCCTCTCTGCCATCCTGCCTCCTGATCCCACCCTCACACCAAGGCTTGGTCTTCTCTCTGAACCTGTCCATGCTTCTCTCCATCATCAGCAGCAAGTTCCTCAGCTATGGCTCTGGGATCATAAGACATGGGACAGGCATGGGCTTTCCTCACCTGTGACAGAAACGGGCAGTGGGTCACTCGGGTGTGACCACTTGTAGGGTGTGGTACGGAAAGAACCGAAGCATCTGTAGGTTCCTCCATGGGTGGCAGGGCCCAGAGGGAAGTCGCCCTGGAATGTTCCGTTGACGCTTCGCACTGCAGAGAGACTAAGTTCACGGGCCTCCCCCTCCCTGGATAGATGGTACATGTCAAAGGAGCGCCGGGAGCTGCAGGACAAGGTCACGTTCTCTCCTGCCTGAACCGTGGGGCCCGGCTGGGCTGAGAGAGAAGGTTTCTCATATAGACCTGGAAGGAGAAGAGGCAGTTTCTTCATGGAGGTTCTTCCTTGTCACAGCTCCCCTCACATCTGAGCTGAGAACTCACTCTTCTGCTCTATGCTAATGCTCTCTCTCACTCTCCACCCCATCTCTCTTCATGTCTGTTTCCTCCTTCCACCTTCTCTGTCTCTCTAGGTCTCTGACCTCACTTCCCCAGCCCGTGGTGTGTTTTCCCTTTTTGTATTGTTTTCTTCTCTATGATCCTCCTTGGATTGTTGACTTGATCTTCCTTTTTCTTTAATTCTGAGTTTCTCACTTTCTGTTTTGTTCATAACCTTCTGAACATTTCTATCTATTATCTATCGATCTATCTATCTATCTATCTATCTATCTATCTATCTATCTATCTATCTGCTACCTGTCAATCTATCAATTATCTATCTGTAATCTATATCTATGTATCATTTATCTCTCTATCAATTGTCTGTCTCTCTATCTATCCACCATCTATTATCTATATCTATGTAACATCTGTCTATTCCCTCTCTATCTGTCTGCCTCTCTGTCTCTATGTATCATCTACATATCTATGTACCTATCTATGTGTCTATCTGTCTCTCTATCTATCTATCGATCTATGTATCTATCATCATCATCATCTCCATGTATCATCTATCTATCAGTTGCCATCTATGTATCTATAACCCATCCATTATCTATGATCTACCTATTTATCATCTATCTATATCTATCTATCTATCCATCTACCATCTGTCTCTCTCCATCTCCTTGTCTTTCTCTGCCTCTCAGTCTCTCTAGTTCTATTTGGAATCTCTGCAATCCATCCCCACATCTTTATCTATCTCTGTCTTTGTGCCCCCCGCCTTCAGGGTTCTGATTTTGGAGCTTTTCTCTCCTCCCTTCCATCATTCTCTCCACTCCTCTGCCCACTTTTCTGTCTCTTTATGTGTCTGTGAGTCTCTCAATCTCCTTCCTCTGGCTCATTCTGTGTGTGTTTATGTCTTTGCTTTTTGATGTTCCTGATTTCTTTTTGATGTCCCTGTGTCTCTCAGGAATCCTATCATATGTGGGGTTCTGTGGAATATGAGCCTCAGAATCCAGTGTGGGGACCCCAAGTACACACAGCATACAGGGGTTGGTGTTCTGGGGCCACGATATCCTGGGACGATGACTCTCCACTGCACGGAAGGCAGAGGTGTCAGAACAAACACGGCATCTGTAGGTGCCACAAGGTCTGAGGCCACAGGGGCTGACTCAGGACAGAAATATGGGTGTTCTTGGGTTCTCCTGGTAGAAACGCTTTGTGGAGGTAAAACAGAAATGAAGTTTGTAACCTGTGCCAGGTATCTGAGCAAAGTCAGCACAGAAGGACGCCTCTCTCTGGGACATGTCTGTGTGTCTGGGTGTCCCCTTTAACTCTTTCTCTCTTTTCTACCTCCCTGTGTGGCCCCTGTGTCTGTCCTCTGTTATGACACCTGGTCTGTACTTGTGTCTCCTGTTTCTCTGTCTCTGTTGGTACAGACCTCGCCAAGTCAGTCTCTCTCCATAAGAATCCCACACTCATCTTCCTCATGACCACCTGGGGCTTCCAAGTCCTAGATCATTCACTCTGTGTCCCAGTGACAATGACAAGAATGTCCAGACACTCTCACCTGTGATCACGATGTCCAGGGGGTCACTGGGAGCTGACAACACATAGGGGGAGTGAGTAAAAGAACCGTA
The DNA here is from genome assembly GCF_043159975.1 of Macaca nemestrina. Taxonomy (NCBI): domain Eukaryota; kingdom Metazoa; phylum Chordata; class Mammalia; order Primates; family Cercopithecidae; genus Macaca; species Macaca nemestrina. Next base: position 64,840,040 of record NC_092144.1, on the reverse strand, counting down.
GCATCTGAAGGTCCCTGCAAGGGTATACATCATGGAATTGATGGAATAGTTGGCCTGGGAACCCCCACCATGGAGCTCTCCAACAAGGTGCAAGGGCTCCTCAAGGGTCACCTCATGATGCAGAAAGAAGTGCTCAAACACGGTATCTGAGGAACATTGTAGGGTGACCGTCTCTCCTGATTTCACCAGGGGACCTGGGAGGGCCAGGAGGGAAGGCTTTTTGTGGACTCCTAGAAAGAGAGGTTGTGAGTTTAGAAGGCGTCTCGCTTTGTCATCATATCCATGGCACCTGGAACGAGTGAGGGTTCCCCTCCCGGCTGTCTGTCTCTTTCCTCCCTCTCTGTGTCTCCCTGTCTTTTATCCCCTGGTGCAGGTCCCTCCATCTGTGTCCCTCCCTCTTCTCTGTCCGTCTGTCTCTAGTAGCCTTGGATGCCCTTCCCACTGGGCTCATCCTCATCTCTTAGGCTGCTGTATCTGTTTCCCACTCATCTCTTTCCTCCTGTCTGTGTGGGGGTGGAAGAGGAACCATGGCAGGCTGCATGTCCAGGCTCTTAACAGCCTGGTTCAATCTCTTTTGGACAAACTGGAGTCCCTGGCAGGAGGAATGAACTGATCAGTAAGGCAGGCACCAGTGTCCACACTCCCTGTTCCTGGTGGGGATTGGGAGCCTCTCCTGCCATGCCTGTGCCTTCTCCATGGCCTCAGCTTCCACAGGGTGGCTCCTGGTGCTGGTTCCAGGAGCATCGACCCCTCCCTATGTGGATGGAGCCTGTTGGTGGCTTCAGCGTCCTGCCCTTCCTGATCTCGGGGTTTCCAACCTTCTCCTTGTTTGGTTTCTTTAATTAATTGATTAATTAATTGATTTTTGAGGCAGAGTGTCACTTTTTCACCCAGGCTGGAGTGTAGTGGTGTGGTCTTGGCTCACTGCAACTTCTGCCTCCTGGATTCAAGCGATTGAATTCAGTCATTGGTTTACTCGCGCCCACCACCATGCCCAGCTATCGTTGTTTGGTTTCCTAACTCGTCCTTGAGCTGGTTCCTGTGTTGGTTTCCTGTTACTGCTGCAGAAAATTATCCCAAACATGGCATCAGGAGAGAACACACTGACCCTTCTACTTCTGGAGACAGAAATTGGATCCAGTTCTCCCTGGGCTAAAATCAAGTCATCTACAGAACTGTGTTCCCTCTGGAGACTCAGCAGAGCGGTTCTCTTGACTTCTCCAGCCCGTAGAGGCCACCTGCCATTGTGGCTCGTGGCCTTACTCCACCTTCAAAGCCCACAGTGGCTGATGGAGTCTCCCACGACGCTGCTCTAACCCCCACTCTCCTCCTCCTCTCATTTGGTGCCTTGTGATTCCACTGAGCCCAGTGGGACAGTCCAGGCCGTCTCCCCATCTCAAGGTCAACTCATCAACAACCAGAGCTCCGTCTTCCCCTTCAGTCCCCTGCCCTATAACATAAATAGTCACACGCTCCAGGGATTAGAATGTAGCCATATTGGGGACAGTTATTCTTCCCATCACAGCACCCATTTCCCTGTATTCAATTCCCCTGTACCCCAAAGACAGTCATGTCCTGGGTGATGGGACCCTGACGGACACCCCCAGTAGAAGCTCTGGGATTCAGGAGGTGGGACAAGGAGAAGCCCAGACAGGAGTCCTCTGACCTGTGACCCTAATCGCCAGGGGGTTGCTGGGAGTCGACCACTCATTGAGGGAGTGCGGGTATGAACCCCGACATCTGTAGGTCCCTGCGTGTGCCGGGGTCACAGGGCCCATGAGGAAGCTCTCCTGGAATATTCTGCTGTGGAAGATGGGAATGTGGCTTCTGTCGTCTTTGTACAGAGTGAAGTTGTTAAACCCACCACGATAGTGACACCGAAGAGTCACATGTCCTCCCTGAGGCACCACAGGGCTGGGCCAGGCAGACAGGAAGGTCTTGTCCTGACCACCTGGGGGAAAAGGAGGGGCCGCTTTAGAAAGGAGGATGTGGTGCCGCCCCTCCCTCCCTGTGCTCAGAAGATTCTTCCCCTTTCCATGTTTCTAAGTCTCCTACCACACCTGGGTGTCCAGGGCTACAGGAAGAACCTATCCAGCATGGACATGCCGTCTCCCTACAAGAAAAGTGTCAGCTGAGAACTTTGAGCAAGTGCTGAATAAGCGACTCTTACTAGATTTTAATACTGCGAGATCACTCACATAAAACAACACAAAGTAGACACGGCATGTAGGGTGTGTCCTTTGTGAATGGAATATCAGGCCAGTGCATGAACCGAACCCCCATCAGAAGATTTGGAATGTCAGGGTCATGGCTGTGGTTTCCCCACCTCTTCTGGTAGAAGGACAGCAGCCACACTGCAGCCCTGACCGTCATGGAAACACTGGAGGGTGTGAGTTACACCTTTGTCCTCAGAGGACCTGTTGTTCCTAGCACTGCTTCCCTCCCTTCCTCAGCTGCTGACACCACTTCCTCCCTGCACCCCTCAGCTTGGAGCACCCCAAGCTCACCCTGCTCTTCACAGAGCTTGACTCAGCCAAGGGTAAGAAAGGCCAGAGGGGACGAGGTCAGAAGTGTGAGCCGAGCACCCCAGGGTCCCCCCTTCTTAGTTTATGAGAGACTCTCCGACAGGACTTCCCTCTTGTTTCAGGAAAATCCTCTTAGGTGGGGAGATGACACCCTAAGGTTTGGGGAAGAACTCACCCGTGTATGGACAGGCCGTCTGGACCAAGAAGAACCCTGGAAAGAAAGATCATGGTCGATGATCCATCTGCAGGCAAACCAGGGCCTCCTGTGCTGCCCCCATGGGACTATGTGTCTAGGCAGCCAGGCCCTTGCTGGGCTGAAGGTAAACTCACCCTGGCTGCCTACCTGCCCCCGCAGCAGGGATCTCAGCTGCCCAGAGACCCAGACTTCTGATCCAGATCTCCACCCCAGGGGTAGATCTACACAACAGGCCCACATGTCCACTCCATGCTGATATCTCTACTCCAGGCCCAGATCTCCAACCCAGGCCCATATCTCCACCCCAGGCCCATCCCTCCATGCCAGGCCCAGAACTCCACTCCAGGCCCAGATCTCCACTCCAGACCCAGATCTCCACCCCAGGCCCAGATCTCCACTCCAGACCCAGATCTCCACCCCAGGCCCATATCTCCACCCCAGGCCCAGATCTCCACTCCAGGCCCAGATCTCCACTCCAGGCCCAGATCTCCACTCCAGGCCCAGATCTCCACTCCAGGCCCATATCTCCACTCCAGGCCCATATCTCTACCCCAGGCCCATATCTCCACACCAGGCCCATATCTCCACTCCAGACCCAGATCTCCACCCCAGGCCCATATCTCCACCCCAGGCCCAGATCTCCACTCCAGGCCCTGATCTCCACTCCAGGTCCATATCTCCACTCCAGGCCCAGATCTCCACTCCAGGCCCATATCTCCACTCCAGGCCCATCCCTCCATGCCAGGCCCATGTCGCCTTTCCAGACCCAAATCTCCACTCCAGGCCCATATCTCTACCCCAGGCCCATATCTCCACTCCAGGCCCATATCTCCACTCCAGACCTGTATCTCCACTCCAGACCTGTATCCCAACTCCAGGTCCATATCTCCACTCCAGGCCCAGATCTCCACTCCAGGCCCATATGTCCACTCCAGGCCCATCCCTCCATGCCAGGCCCATGTCTCCATTCCAGACCCAAATCTCCACTCCAGACCCAAATCTCCACTCCAGACCCAGATCTCCACCCCAGGCCCATATCTCTACTCCAGGCCAAAATTTCCACTCCAGACCCCGATCTCCACCCCAGGCCCATCCCTCCATGCCAGGCCCATGTCTCTATCCCAGGCCCATATCTCCACCCCAGGCCCAGATTTCCACTCCAGGACCATATCTCTACCCCAGGCCCATATCACCACTCCGGGCCCATATCTCCGCTCCAGGCCCAGATCTCCACTCTAGGCCCAGATCTCCACTCCAGGCCCATATCATCACTCTGGGCCCATATCTCCACTCCAGGCCTAGATCTCCACTCCAGGCCCATCTGTCCATGCCAGGCCCATGTCTCCACACTAGGCCCAGATCTCCACTCCAGACCTGTATCTCCACTCCAGGCCCATATCTCCACTCCAGGCCTGTATCTCCACTCCAGGCCCAGATCTCCACTCCAGGCCCATATCTCCTCTCCAGGCCCATATCTCCACTCCAGGCCCAGATCTCCCCTCCAGGACCATATCTCCACTCCAGGCCCAGATCTCCCCTCCAGGCCCATATCTTCACTCCAGACCTGTATCTCCACTCCAGGCCCGTATCTCCACTCCAGGCTCAGATCTCCACTCCAGGCCCAGATCTCCCCTCCAGGACCATATCTTCACTCCAGGCCCAGATCTCCCCTCCAGGCCCATATCTCCACTCCAGGCCCAGATATCCATTCCAGGCCCAGATCTCCACTCCAGGCCCATATCTGTCCCCCAGGCCCATATCTCCACTCCAGGCCCATATCTCCACTCCAGACCTGTATCTCCACTCCAGACCTGTATCCCCACTCCAGGTCCATATCTCCACTCCAGACCTGTATCTCCACTCCAGGCCCATATCTCCACTCCAGGATCATATCTCCACCCCAGGCCCAGATCACCACCCCAGTGCTTCCTCCGCCGATTCCCTTCCAGGACTCACCAACACACGCCACGCTGAGGACTATGAGCGACATGGTGCTGCCGGTGCAGACAGGCGGCCGCGCCCCAGCTCCGCTCAGCAGCGCACAGGATGTTATCTGGCGCCCTGCCCATGCAGTTGACGTGCTGACCACATCATGGGAGGGTGACGTACGCAGGCTCTTCCTACCTTGCATGAGGCCCAGCGGGTGCTCACTCAAGAGTGGAAAATGGCTTCCTGGAAATTGTTCTCACTAGAACTGACACCTTGTGTCCTTCACTATGACCAGCTCAAAACACGTCTCAGATCCAACCTCCCGGACACGAGGTGACTGAAATCTGTGCTGACGTGAAAGACTTTTTATGTATTTTTATTGTTTTTATCTGTGTTTCAAACTCTTTTCCGTGTGTAATATGCAAAATATCTAATAGGGATTATGAACGTTGTCAGAGCAATTGTGACGAATAAACCATTAGGATGCTTCATGCTTGTATTTCTAGTATGACAGCAGAACCAGTTTAAATGATTTAAATACCCAGGGAAGGATTATGCAATTATTTACAATCTTAGAACTGTTCTTTATCAGCAAAACCCACAACATGTCAATTCTGGATTTTTGTCATTTTATCTACAATTTGTCTCATGACCCAAGAGTCCAGAGCCCCAACTCATGGTTCGCTCTCTGTCTGTCTCTCTGCCTCCCTCATTTTAAATTGTATGGAAATATCCAGTAACATAATGCTATAGAAAATCAAGTGTCCCCCAGGACTTTGGGAAGCCGAAGTTTGCGGATCAACGGAGGTCGGGAGTTCGAGACCTCCCTGGCCAACTTAGTGAAGCCATGTCTCTGCTAAACATACAAAAATTAGCTGTGCCTGGTGGTGAGCTAATGTTAGCTACTCAAGAGGCTGAGGCAGGAGAATCTCTTGAAGCTGGGAGGCGGAAGTTGCAGTGAGCTGAGATCGTGCCACTGCAGTCCAGCCTGGGCGACAGAGCGAGACTCCGCCTCAAGAAATATTTTAAAAAGCCTAGCAAATAGCCTATAATAAAAAAGTAGAGGACTCCAGCTACCAAATTTTAAGGGGTTGTGTAAGCCTACATAATGTGCAGCATCCTCAAGAGAGTGAACGCAGAGACAAACAGTGTCTAAAATACATCCGTGTACACACAGCCCCGTTAGAGTTGACAAAGGCTGCCGTGTGGTTTAAGGAGGAATAGAATGTCTTCTCCATAGATAACATGGGCCCGAGGGTTACGCATAGAAAAAAATAAATCTACACGTATTCTCACACTATAAAACACTTCTTGTTTTTTATCTTGGTATTGTAAATTTTTTATGATTTATATTTAAAATTGAGAAATAAAAGTTAGATACAGTCGTCCTTCACTATTCGTGGGTGATTGGTTTCAGGATCTCCGCTCAGATACCACAGTCTGCAGGTGCTCAAGCCTCTTACATAAAATGGCACAGCGTTTGCATATAACCCATGTTCATCCTCCTGTGTACATGAAATCATCTCTAGATTACTTATAATTCCTGACACAGCCTACACACCATTCCATTTGTGTCCATTCAACATAGTTTTGCTTTTTGAAACTTTGTGGATTTTTTCTCTGAATATTTTTGATTTATAGTTGGCTCAATAAACACCTGTAAACCCCACAGGTCTGGAGGAGCGACTGTGTATTGATAGTATGAAGATGATGTGTGGACATGTGTCCCCGTGGAGATGAGACTAACAAGGCCTATGACTCTACAGATGTTTCATCTTGGAATGGCTCTGCCAGCTTTCCAGGTCTGCAGAGAGTAAGAATATCACTTGTTCATCTGATTCCTGATCCTTGAACCCGCCTACGTGCTGTATCGTTGGATGGAAATTGGAGTCTCAGAGACAAATCAGGCTCCACCTCTTCCAGAAGCTCAGATTCCAGGGGCGAGAACCCAGTGGAGAACATATGGGGTTATATGGACATAGTAATGATAACACCAGAAAATTTAGGCAAAAAAAGACTCACCTATAGAATGAGGACAGTCACGTTTATTTGAAGACGAGAGAGCTACATAGAAATCACAACAAATTTTTATAAGGTTTACTGATGACAGAAGACTGAAAAATCGTCTGAGGGGAGGTGGAACAGCATGAGGGAAGGTGGAACAGCACGTGTCTAAGTGCCATGTTAAGACGGAGCCTCTTGTATGTTTGGAATTGTGAGCTCCTCAGTGTGACTGCAGCCTCAAGTAGGACTAGGAAGCAAGTCAGTTAGTTTGGAGAGGTGGGCAGGGGTCAAGTGAAGTGGAGAATTGTGGGTTAAGCAAAGGAGTGCATTTTCTCTCCAGCAGGCAGTGGGAACCACAGACATTGGTAAGCAAGAGAGAGCCAGCAGATTTGTGGTGTGAGGAAGAGCAATGCTCTAAGATGCAGAGTCGAGACTTCAGATTCCAGCTGCTGGCACTGGAGCTGTGAAGCCGGTTTTGAGACAGGGCTGTGGTCTCCCTAGAAGACCCCTCCAGGCCTGTCTGTGGTGCTCGTGGGCAGGAGACAACGATCTGGGCTCAGCATTTGGAAGTTCTATGTACACGCTGGTATCTGTTGGGGGTGTCTTGGGCCTCTGAGAAGGGCGAGTGATTTTTCCCCGTGTGAAAACGCAGTGATCCAACTGTGCGTATGTCACCTCCTGGGGGTCTTGTTCATCAGAGTCCTGGAGAGAGGGAAATGTTGAGTGAGGGAGGGGCTCACATTCTTCAGGACTAGTAGGGAATAAGACTATATCCATGAGGCTGGGGAGAGGAGGACCTACCTCCCTGTTCACTGTTCTGTACCCCGCAGGCTCTTGGTCCATTACAGCAGCATCTGTAGGAGACGGAAGAAGTCATCAAAAGAGCTGGGAGGGCACGTCTGGGTCATCATTTCATGAGCAGAGCCCAACACACAGCGGGAGGTCGTAGGTGCCTGAGGTCCCTCAGCTGCCAACAGCCAGACTCAGACATTCTATCTCTCTGAGCTGAAGGACCCATCCCATAAAGAGCTGTCAGTTCCCATCCCAGTGATTCTGCCTCCCACTTTCTGCCTGTCATGGAACCTTCTCCTGGATGTCAGTGGCTGCAGGGACATGAGGATACAGTTCAGAATCTGGCAATGGTCTGTGAGCTGAAGGCAGGGGCAGGGTGTCTGGTGCTCTCTCTAGAAAGCTCTGCCTCTGTGGCTCCTGCCTTGGGCCAGAGACCATCCTGCTGGTGAGAAACACACACCTACGTGCTCCCATCCCTCCTCATCGTTCCTCCCTACATGGCCCTGAGGTCTCTGGCTCTGGTTTTTGAGACTTACTCTTTTTGTTGGAGCACCAGCAACGAAGGAGAAAGAAGAGGAGGATGGTGAAGATGATGGTGGCCACCGAGTACCTAATCACAATAGGCAGGTGTCTGGTGATACCTGGAGGAAGATGGAAATCCAATGAGAAGCTCACCATAGCAGTTCCTCTTTGAGGATTGTCTCTCATTTCTTGGTTGCCAGGCAACCCCATAAAACATCTCTTTAGGACAAGCACCCACGTGGTGGGAGACCCAGCTTTCTCCTGCTTTCTCAGTTATAGTTTTCGTAATAACTACAGAATGTGCTGATGAGACACCTGCTATCGTATGGATATTTGACCCCCCCAAACTTCACTCTGAAATTTAACCCTGAGTGTGGGTGGTGGTGCCTATGGGGACGTGTTTGGGTCATGGGGGTGGATCCATCATAAATAGATTAATGTTCCCCCACACGACGGGGTTAGCAATTCTCCCTTTATTAGTACTCTAGAGAGTTGGTTCTTAAAAAGAGCTTGGAAGCTCCATCACACCCCGTTTCTCCCTGTCTTGCTGTGTGATCTCGGTGGTCTCTGCACATGTAGGACCCCTTCTCTTCTACCAGAGTAGGAGCAGCCTGAGACCACAGCCAGAAATAGATGCTGGTGTCCTGCTTCTTGTACAGCTTGCAGAACCGTGAGTCGACCAATTCTCTTTTCTGTAGAAGTTACCCAGGCTCAAGTGTTCTTTTACAGCCACAAAAAGGGACTAAGACGGCAACATCCTGAGATCAGGAGGAACGTCCCAGAACAGCCTGGGCTGTCTTCCTGTTCTTCCCAGAGGAGGACGTCATGCAGTGCTTTAGCTCAGTGCTTCCTGTGGCTCCAGGGTACAAAACCCAGGCTGGGCTGCTTTCTGGGTTCCCCCAGCTGCAATGCAAATGGGGTGACTCCATATGTCCCGAGCAGCTTTTCTGAGCCTTGGGGGACTGGCTCACACTGAAATGTAGGCTTCTGTTGTCAGTTGCTGGTTATCTGTTAGTAATGAACCTGCCTATGTCATGTATTCTCTGTGTGTTCTGTCTCCCTGGAGTGACGGTGAGTGATAGAAATTGGCATAGCCCCAGGTGCAGTACAGGAGGTGTTTAGAGTCTTCTCTGGGAAGACTGGACTGGGATCGATACACAGTGAATGTGCTTTACAATTTCTACGGCCACATCCCTCTTGACTCAAACACATTACATTTGACAAGAAAAGGCATAACATGAAATCAAGATCAAAAAAGTGAAGTAGAACTGTCATATATCCAACAGCCAGGAAATAATGATGAAGCTCGTGAAGAGCGTGCTCCTTTTTGTGATCTCGGGAGTCCTATATTAGGCTGCTGTTCTACCTGAGAGTCCGGAGGAAGGACAACCCCCTCCATCATCTATTGCTTCGGTACAACCTGTCCTTCTGTGAATTCGTATAAAAGGTGACCAGGAGATGGTGCTGGTGCTGGTCTCCGAGTCCAAGATCTGAACTCCAAAGAGTATTAGTTTTTACCTTCCCACGGTCTATCTGTGTCTCTTAATGTGATAGGAAGTAGAGGTGAGGTGGGGGATTTGGGTGAGGGGGCAAGTTTTATGCCATGAACATAGATTCCAATAGAATCCCAAGGGCTTTAAAAGATGAGGAAGAAGGCAGAGCAACATTCAGAGAAAGAGGTGTGGTGAGGAAGAAGGATCTGACTGATGTCATGTGAGAAATGTGACCAGCCTTTGTGGGCTTTGAGGAAGGAAGATGGGGACCAGAAGCCAAGGAATGTGAGAGCCTCTAGGAGCTTGGAAAAGTGAGGAAGCAGATTCTTGCCTGGAACCTTCAGAGGGAAGTCAGCCTTGACGTCACCTTGATTTTAGCCCTGTGAGATGACGCATTTCATAATTCTGAGCCACAGCACTGTCAGATATTTTTTTAAAATGTGGCTTCCATCCACGAAGCCTGTGGAAATTTGTTATGGCAACATAGGAAAAGGGTCCACACTGCACAGCCTGAGCATGGAGCAGTGGCTGAGCCAGTAAGTGGAAGTGTCATGTGCGTGGATGAACTCCGTTCTCTCTTACTGCAAGGCTCTTGCTCTGCTAAGTCAACCAAGGTTGGATCATGACAGACAGGAGCTCATTCCTTGGCAAGTAGAACTTCTCTACAAACACCCCACCCTCAAAAATGTTCCCCTTCCTTCCCCCTCTCAAGCCCCCAGGCATTTGTCCTTTGGTTAGGAATGCAGGCAGAACAAACACCACATTTATCCCGAGAACAACGTCTGATTTGCACTCAACCTTCTACCCTGAGGTCTCAGCAGCAGAAAATCAGAGGTTAAGAGATTTCACTGAGCCCTGTGCTGGGCTCAGATCCCTTTCGTTGTTGGAGTGTCTGGGGTTCAGAGACAGCGGAAGACAGGCCCAGAATCACAGAGCTGGGAGGTGCTGAGCCAACGCTTGAATCCAAGGCTTCGACCTCCCCGGGTTTTCAAAAGCAGAGGTAAGAGGGATCCTTCACTTACCAGTTTTGAAGCTTGGTTCAGTGGGTGAAGGCCAACTACTTGAAGGGTTTCCTAGAACATGGGACAGGAGAGAGGTGTGGAAATAAGGATGCCTGTGTTCTACTCAAAGGACATCTTTGAGGTTGGTTCCTGGCCAACATTCTGTTGTCTAATATTGGGCCCTGGGAGTCCTGGCATCCCCTTCTCCATAATCATTGTACGTGATGCCCACTATCTTGAGACTTTAAGGTATAAGGAGAAAACAGGAGTATCACACTACCTGACTTAAAAATATGTTACAGAGCTGTAGTAAACAAAACAGTATGACACTGGCATAAAGAAAAGCACATAAAACAATGGAGCAGAATGAAGAACACAGATGTAATCCACCTATTTACATCCAATGGACTTTGAGAAAGGTTCCAAAAATCTACAATCTGGAAAGGACAGTGGTTTCAATAAACGATGCAGGGAAAACTGGATAGCTACATGCAGAGGGATGAAAATGCACCTCTACCTCTCACCATATACAAAAATCAAATAAAAATGGGTTAACAACTTAAGGCCTGAACCCATTAAACATCTAAAAGGAAACACCGGGGAAATGCTCCAGGACATTTGTCTGAGGGAAGACATTTTGTTTAAACCTCAAAAACACAAGTAATCAGAACACAAAAACATAGACCATTGGGATTATATCAAACTAAGCAGCTTCTGCACTGCAAAGGAACCAACCAACAAAGTGAAGAAGAGACAACCCATGGAATGGGAGCAAATATTTGCAAACTATGCATCTGAGAGGGGATTAAGAACTAGAATATAAAAGAAGCTCAAACACCTCAATAAAATTACTAATTTAATTATAAAATTAGTAAAAGACCTGAACAGACATTTCTCAATGAACAAAACATACAAATGAACATTGCGTATATGAAAAGTGCTCAGTATCACTGATCATCAGAGAAATGCAAATGAAATCACAATGAGCTGTCATCCCACCCCATTACAATGGCTTTTATCTCAAAGACAGACAAAACAAATGCTGACAAGGTGGTGGAGAAACGAGAACCCTGATACACTGTTGACAGGAATATAAATTAGTACAACTTTCACAGAGGAGAAGAATATGGAAGTTCCTCAAAAAATAAAAAGAGGCTGGGTGCTGCAGCTCACCCTTGTAATCCCAGCACCTTGGGAGGCTGAAGTGGGTGGATCACTGGATGCCAAGAGTTCGAGACCAGCCTGGCCAACATGGTGAAAACCCGTATCTACTAAAAATACAAAAATTAGGCGGGTGTGGTGGCAGGTGCCAGTAATCCAACTACTCAGGAGGCTGAGGCAGGAGAATCACTTGAATCCTGGAGGTAGAGGTTGCAGTGAGCCCAGATGGTGCCATTACACCCCAGCCTGGGCAACAAGAGTGAAACTTCTTGTCAAAAAAACAAAAAGCATAAACCAAAACCTAAAAAGAGAACTTCCAGAGGATCTAGCAATTCCACTAGTGGGTGTAAATGCAAAGGAAAGGACTTCATGTATCAAAGTGACATCTGCACTCCCATGACTGTTCTAGCACCATTCACAGTAGCCAAGATGTGGAGTCAACCTACCTGCCCATCAGTGGGTGAATGGATAGAGAGAATGTAGTACATCCACACGGTGGAGACTACTCATCCATAGAGACAATAACATACTGACATTTGCAGCCACATGGGTGGAACTGGAGGTCATTACAAGGATTGCCATTTCTCACTAACCTGCAGGATGTAAAAGGTGAAGCTCATGAAGGTAGAGAGTAGAATGGTGGATGCCAGAGGTTAGGAAGGAAAGGATGGAGGGTAACAAAAAAAAGAATATAAATTTATTTATTTATCTATTTAGAGACAGAGTCTCTTGTGTCACCAGGTTGCAGTGCAGTGGCATGATCTCGGCTCACTGCAACCTCTGCCTCCTGGGCTTAAGCGGTTCTCCTGCCTCAGCCTCCCAAGTAGCTGGGATTACAGGCACGTGGCACTATGCCTGGTTAATTTTTTTTCATCTTTTTAGTAAAGATGGGTTTCCCCCATGTTGGCCAGGGTGGTCTCCAGCCCCTGATTTTGAATGATCTACCTGCCTTGGCCTCTCAAATTGCTGAGATTACAGGTGTGAGCCACTGCACCCGGCCTGTATAGGTATTTATGACCCCTAGATTTTACACTTAAAAATGGTAACGTTGGTAAATTATACAGGTATATTTAACCTCAATCAGCATTTTTTCAAATGAAAAGAAAAGGGTGTAAGGGTTGCTGGTGATGACATCTCTCTGTGGGTGAGAGGCCGGGATGGGCTTCTGGGAAATGGGTAAGGTTGAGGGGCTGAGGGAACCTCTGATCTCCCCAAACTGAGCCCAATCTCCCTTCCTCTGGGTCTGTCCTGACCAGTTTCTCCATCTGCCTGGATGCCTGAAGCCCTGACCACAGGCCTCCATGCAGGCAGTGCGGGAGGGTTTGATGTGCTGTGTCTGCCCTCCTGTGCCCTGACCCCAACCTCACACCGAGGCTTCATCTTCTCTCTGCATCTGTCCATCCCTCTCTCCATCATCAGCAGGAAGCTCCCCAGCTATGGCTCTGGGATCATAAGACATGGGACAGACATGGGGTTTCCTCACCTGTGACAGAAACGGGCAGTGGGTCACTCGGGTCTGACCACTCGTAGGGAGAGTCACGGAGAGAGCCGAAGCATCTGTAGTTCCCTCCGTGGGTGGCAGGGCCCAGAGGGAAGTCAGCCTGGAATGTTCCATTGACGCTCGGCACTGCAGGGAGACTAAGTTCATGGGCCTCCCCCTCCCTGGATAGATGGTACATGTCAAAGGAGCGCCGGGAACTGCAGGACAAGGTCATGTTCTCTCCTGTGGGAACCGTGGGGCCCGGCTGGGCTGAGAGAGAAGGTTTCTCATATAGACCTGGAAGGAGAAGAGGCAGTTTCCCTCAGGGAGGTTCTTCCTTGTCACAGCTCCCATCACACCTGAGCTGAGAACTCACTCCCCTGCTCTATGACCTAATGCTCTCTCTCTCTCACCCTCCACCCCCGACTCTCCCTGTCGTTCCCTCCCTATGTGGCTCCAGCCTGGTGGTGGCATCAGCAGTGCACCTTTGCTGATCTCGGGGTAGCCAACCCTCTTGTTTGGTTTTTAAACTTGTCCTTGACCTGGGTTCCTGTGTTGGTTTCCTGTTGCTGCTGTAGAAAATTATCACAAACGTGGCGGCAGGAGAGAACACACTGACCCTTCCACTTCTGGAGAACAGAAATTGGATCCAGTTCTTCCTGGGCTAAAATCAAGGCATCTACAGGGCTGTGTTCCCTCTGGAGACTCAGGGGAGAATCAGTTCCCTTGACTTCTCCAGCCCCTATAGGCCTCCTGCCTTTGTGACTCGTGACCTTCCTCCACCTTCAAAGCCCACAGTGGCTGATGGAGTCTCCCATGATGCTGCTGTAATCCCCACTCCCCTCTTCCTCCTCCTGTCATGAGGACCCTTGTGATTCCACTGAGCCCAGCGGGACAGTCCAGGCCGTCTCCCCATCTCAAGGTCAACTCATCAACAACCTGAGCTCCATCTTCCCCTTCAGTCCCCTGCCCTATAACATAAAGAGTCACAGGGTCCACGGATTACAATGTGGCCATCAATGGGGACAGTTATTCTTCCCACCATTCTTCCTCCCAGCACCCATTCCCCTGTATTAAATCCCCTTTACCCCAAATACAGTCAGGGCCTGGATGATGGGACCCTGACGGACACCCCCAGCAGAAGCTCTGGGATTCAGGAGGTGGGACAAGGAGAAGCCCAGACAGGAGCCCTCTGACCTGTGACCATGATCACCAGGGGGTTGCTGGGTGCCGACCACTCAGTGGGGGAGTGCGGATGAAAAACTCGACATCTGTAGGTCCCTGCATGTGCTGCAGTCACAGGGCTAATGAGGAAACTGTTCCAGAATATTCTTTTGTAGAGCTCAGGGACAGGCACCCCGTCTTCCTTGTACAGCGTGAAGATGTTAAACCCAGGACGATAGTGACACCAAAGAGTCACGTGTCCTCCCTGAGGCACCACAGCGCTGGGCCAGGCAGAGCAGAAGGGCTTGTCCTGACCACCTCGGGGAGAAGGAGGTGCCGCCTTAGAGAAGAGGATGTGGAGTCACCCCTCCCTCCATGTGCTCAGAATATTCTTCCCCTTTCCGTGTTTCTAAGGCTCCTCCCACACCTGGGTGTCCAGGGCTACAGGAAGAACTTATCCAGCATGGACATGGTGTCTCCCTACAACAAAAGTATGGGCTGAAAACTCTGAGCAGGTGCTGAGTATGGAACTCTTACTAGATTTTAATACTGCAAGATTGGTTACACCAAACAACACAAAGTAGACACGCGGCGGAGGGTATGACCTTTGTGAATGGAATATCAGCTAATGCCTGAACCATAATAAATAACTGAGCCCCATCAGAGGGATTGGAATGTCAGGGTCATGACTGTGGTTCCCCCACCTCTTCTGGTAGAATGACAGCAGCCACGCTGCAGCCCCGACCATCATGGAAACACTGGAGGGAGTGATTTACCCTCTTGTCCTCAGAGGACCTGCTGTTCCTAGTGCTGCTTTCCTTCCCTCCTCTGCCAGTGACACCATATCCCCTTCCCCCACACCCCAGCTTTGAGCGCCCGAATCTCCCCCTGGGCCACACAGAGCTAGACTCAGCCACGGGGAAGAACGGCTGGGGAGGGATAAGACAGAACTCAGGGCCGAGCATCCCAGGGTCTCCTCTTCCTAGTTCACGAGAGATTTCCCCAAAAGCTTTCCCACGGTCAGTCCATCAGCCGCCCTCTGTGCTGCCTGCCTCCCTTCTCAGGAAAATTCACTTGTATTGGTGGGGATGGCAACCCATCATTTGGGAAGGACTCACCCACGTGTGCCCGCACCCTCTGGTCCAAGAAGAACCCTGCAAAGAAAGATCATGATGAACTATTCATGTCTGCAGCAACCTGCCCTTTCCTCCCAGCCATTGGGCGCCTCGCTGGGCTGAACGTTCACTCAGCCTCACCACCCGCTTGCTCCAGAACACGGCTCCCTGTTGGGAGACCCCGAATCTGCAGGCCCGTAGTGTAACCCTGGTGCTCCTTCCCTTCCAGGACTCACCAAGACAGGCCAGGATGACGACCGTGGGCGACATGGACTTGGTGCAGCTTCTGCTGCCAGGATGCAGTGACTCTGCTCGACTGACCGGTGCAGGGGATGTGGTGAGGAGCCTGGATCATGAAGTTGACACATCGACCACAACATGTGAAGGGGACACAGGTAGGCTTCTTCTACCTCATATGAGGTTCTAGTGGGAGTCCAGTCAAGGGAGGAATGTGGCTTTCTGAAAACTGCAGACTAGACTTGTCACTTCCCGTCATGCATGACGGCCAGACTCAAAACACATCTCAGACCCACTTACCCCAGCCCGGGACGATTGAACTGTGCACTCACATGAAGGACTTTCGTTGTAATCTTTTTCTATTTGTTTGTTTTTCTCTGCGATTGAAACTCTCCTTCGTGTGCAATATGCAAAATACCTAATAGGTCTTACTATCATTATTGAGCAATTGTATTAAATAAATCATCATAATTTTCCATGCTGGTATTTCTACTATTAAACCAGAAACAGGTAAAATGATTTAAATCTCAGTAGAAAGACTGTGCAGTTATTTAGCATCATAGATTTCCATCTCATTAGCAAAAACACAACATGTTGATTGAGGATCTTGTCGTTTTATCTAGAGTTTGTCTTATGACCCAAGACTTTAAACTCACGGTTTCCTGTCTCTCTTTCTCTCTCTCTTTGGCTTTGCGCTTTTCTGCTCTCTATATTGCTTGTGTGTCTTTCTCTCTCTGACTCGAAGAAAAAATACCAGAATGATAACATCCTCCAACTTGATACCGGAACACTGCAGTAACTGAAGGTTCAAATCTACTCATTTACTGTGCTGTCATTCTTCCAAATGTCTCTTACAGCTGCCTTTCTGGACTTTGTGAGAACTTTTTCACTGTGTATTTTAAATTTGTAAAACTCCAACTTTTTAAAAAATGATGGGCCTCTCTGTTTTGCCCAGGGTGGCCTTTACTCATTTTGTAAGGCTGACATCACCCTAATACTAACGACAGAAAAGAACATTAAAAAAAGAAAACTACAGGCCAATATTCCTGATGAACGCAGGTGCAAAAATCCGCAGAAAATACGAACAAACTGAATCCCGCAGCACATCAGAAAGCTAATCCACTATGATCAAGTCGACTTGATTCTTAGGATGCAAGGTTGGTTGAACATACACAAATCAATACATGTGACTCATCACCTAAACAAAACTAAAAGACAAAAACCACATGATCTTCTCAATACATGTAGAGCATGCTTTTTACTCAGCATTTCTTCGTGTTAAAAGCCATGAACAAGCTAAGCATTGAAGAAACATACCTCAATATAATAAGTGCCACCTATGACGAACCCACAACCAACATCACACTGAATGAGTAAAAGCTGGAAGGAGTTCCTTTTATAAGTGAAACAAGACAAGAATGCCCACTCTCACCATCCTATTCAACATAGTACCTGAAGTCCTAGACAGAGCAATGAGGAAAAAGAAAGAATAATAAGGCATCCAAGTTAGACGACAGTAGTAGAGAGAGGTAGTCAAATTATCTCTGTTTGAAGATGATATAATTTCTATACCTGGAAACCCCATAGTCTTTGCCCAAAGGCTCCTGCATCTGAGAAACAAACTTCAGCACACTTTAAGGGTAGAAAGTCAGTGTACAGGCCTGGTCCTCACGCCTGTAATCCCGAAGGGGTGGCCTGCCTCTCCACACCTGTGGGCGTTTCTCGTTAGGTGGAACGAGAGACTTGAGAAAACAAATGAGACACAGAGACAAAGTATAGAGAAAGAAAAAGTGGGCCCAGGGTACCGGCGCTCAGCATACAGAGGACCCACGCCGGCACCGGTCTCTGAGTTCCCTTAGTATTTATTGATAATTATCTTTACCATCTTAGAAAAAAGGGAAGTGGCAGGATAATAGGATCATTGTAGGGAGAAGGTCAGCAGTAAGACATATGAATAAAGAACTCTGTGTCATGAATAAGTTTAAGGAAAAGTGCTGTGCCTCGATATGCATATGTAAACATCTCCATAAACCATTTTAGTGCATAAAGAGCAGCATTGAGCTAGCAAGTACCACGTTTCACCCTAAGGCGGTTTTCTCCTTTCTCAGTAAACAGAACATACAATCGGGTTTTACACCGAGATGTTCCATTGCCCAGGGACGGGCAGGAGACAGATGCTTTTCTCTATCTCAACGGCCAACAACCGCCAAGAGGCCTTCTTTCCTCTTACACTAGTCCACCTCAGCACAGACCCTTCACGGGTGTCAGGCTGGGGGACAATCAGGTCTTTCCCATCCCACGAGGCCATATTTCAGACTATCACATGGGGAGAACCTTGGACAATACCTAGCTTTCCTAGGCAGAGGTCCCTGCGAACTTTGGCAGTGTGTGTGTCCCTGGGTACTTGAGATTAAGAGAATGGTGATGACTTTTAACCAGCAAGCTGCCTTCAGGCACTTGTTTAACAAAGCACACCCTGCACAGTCCAAAATCCTTTAAACCTTGAGTCACCACAGCACATGTCTCTTGCAAGGACAAGGTTGGGGGTAGGGTCACAGATTAACAGCATCTCAAATACAGAACAAAATGGAGTCTCTTATGTCTACTTCTTTCTATATAGACACAGTAACAGTCTGATTTTTCTTTCTTTTCCCCACATAATCCCAGCACTTTGGGAGGCCGAAGAGGTTGGATCACCTGAGATCAGGAGTTCGAGACCAGCCTGGCTAACATGGAGAAACCCTGTCTCTAATAAAAATACCAAAATTAGCCTGGCATGGTGGCACGCACCTGTAGTCCCAGCTACTTGGGAGGTTGAGTCAGGAGAACGTCTCGAACCTGGGAGGAGGAGGTTGCAGTGAGCTGAGATTGCACCACTGCACTCCAGCTTGGGCGACAAGAGCGAAACTCCATCTCAAAAAAAAAAAAAAATTTTTAATCTCTGAGGAGAAAGGTATTTGTGGTGTACATCGTGATGTTTTTATATAGGTACACATTGTGGAATGGATGAAACAACCTCTTTATCATATTTATTTTTTCACATACTTGTTGTATGTTTTGTGTGTGTGGTGAGAACACTTAAAATCTAATCTCTTAGTAATGTTCAATACGCCACATGTTGTGATTAACTGGAGTCCTCAAGACATACAATAGATATCTTGACCTGATTTCTTCTAACTGAAATTTTGCATCCTTTGACCAACAACTCTTCAATCCCTCTCCTCCCCAGGTTCTTTTGACAACCATTTTACTGTTTCTCTGGGTTCCACTTCTTGCACTCCATATATGAGATCTTGGGGCATTTGTCTTTCTGTGTGTGGATTGTTTCCCTTGACATAATGTCCTCTAAGTTTATTGACATTGTCACAAATGACAGGACTTCCTTCTTTGTTGTAGAGGTTGTACAGTACTTCATTACATTCTTATTGTATACCACGTTTTCTTTGTCCATGCCCCCACAGATGGGCATTAAAGTTGATTCCACATCTTGACTGTTATGAATAATGCCGCTGTAAACATGGGAATGCAGCTATCTCTTCAATGGACTGATTCCACTTCCTTTGGATACATGGACGGTAGTGGGATTGCAGAAACACGGGAATTCTATGTTTAATTTTTTCAGGAACTTCCAGACTGTTTTCCATAATGGTTGTATTAATTTACATTCCCATCAACTGCATACAAATGTTCCCTTTTCTCCACATCCTCATTAACCCTTGTTATTTTTTATGTTTCTGATAATGGACTTTTTTTTTTTTTGACACAGTCTTACTCTGTCACCCAGGCTGGAGTGCAGTGGCAGAATCTCGGCCCACTGCAACCTTTGCCTCCTGGGTTCTAGGGATTCCCCTGCCTCAGTCTCCAGAGTAGCTGTGACTACAGGTGTGCACCACCAAACCCTGCTAACTTTTGTTTTTTTAGTAGAGATGAGATTTCGCCATATTGGCCAGGCTGGTTTCGAACTGCTGACCTCAGGTAATCTCCCTGCCTCGGCCTCCCAAAGTGCCTGAATTACAGGCATGAGCCACCGTGCCCAGACCATTAATGGTCATTCTAAGAGGTGTGAGGTGATATCTCATTCTAGTTTTAATTTTTATTTAGCTGGTGCTAATCATTTTTTTGTATAGCTTTTGGTGATTTGTCTTATTCTTAGAAATGTCTATTCAGATACTTTGCCTATTTTTTAATTGGATTATTTGATTTCTTATCA
Organism: Macaca nemestrina; assembly: GCF_043159975.1. Classification (NCBI taxonomy): domain Eukaryota; kingdom Metazoa; phylum Chordata; class Mammalia; order Primates; family Cercopithecidae; genus Macaca; species Macaca nemestrina. The sequence goes on along the minus strand of NC_092144.1, from coordinate 64,820,211 downwards.
TTGAGTTGTTTGAGTTTCTTATATATTTTGGATATTAATTCCTTATTAGATGTATGCGTGCAAATATATTCTCACATTCCATAGGTTGTCTTTTCACTTGTTGAGTTTTTTTTTTTTTTTCTTTGCAGAAACTTTCAATTTGATATAATTTCATTTGTCTACTTTTGCTTGTGTTGCCTGGGCCTTTGGGATAATATCCAAATAGGTTTTGTCCAAGCTAGTGGAGTTTTCCCTTGATTTCTTTTAGTAGTTTTTTGTTTTTTAGATGGAATCTTACTCTGTTGCCCAGGCTGGAGTGTAGTGGTGTGATCTCGGCTCACTGTAACCTCTACCTCCTTGGTTCAAGTGATTCTCCTGTCTCAGCCTCCTGAGCTGCTGAGATTACAGGCACCCACAACCACACCCAGCTACTTTTTGTATTTTTAGTAGAGACGGGATTTCACCATGTTGGCTGGGCTGGTCTTGGAATCCTGACCTTAGGTGATCCGCCCACCTTGGCCTCCCAAATTGCTGGGATTATGGTCTTTCATCTTACATTTAAGTCATTAATCTATCTTGAGTTGACTTTGTATGTTTTGTGAGATAAGTATCCGCTTCCATTCTTCTTCATGTGGACACGAAGTCTCCTAACCCTATTTATTAAAGAGGCTGTTCCTTCTCCATTGTGTATTCTTGACAACATCCCCAAAATTGTTTGACCCTAAATGCATGCATTTTTTTTCCTGTGCTATGAATCACTTCCATTGGTCTATGTGTCTGTTTTTATGCAAGTACTATGTTGTTTTAATTACTGTAACTTTGTATTGTAGTTTGTGTTTAGGTAATGTGATGCTTCCAACTTTGTTCCTTTCCCTCTAGATGGCTTTGGTTATTTGAGGTCTTTTTTGGTTCCACATGAATTTTAGGATTGTTTTTTCTACTTCTGTAAAAAAAAGTCTTTGGATTTTTGATAATGGTTGCATTGAATCACTTTGGATAGAATGGACATTTTAACAGCATTAATTCTTCTAATCTGTGAACATGGAATATCTTTTGATTTATTTGTTTTTTCTTGAGTTTTTTCATCAATGTTTTATAATTTTTTATATACGGATCTTTGTACTCTGTGGATGAATTTATTCCTGCATGTTTTGTTTTCTGTAATTATTGTAAATGGGCTTATTTTCTTGGAAAATGTTTTGGATAGTTTGTTGTTAGTGTGTGGAAACTCTGTTGTTGTTTTTGATGATACCCATCCTAAGGGGTATGAAGTGGCATCTGCTGTAGCTTTGGTTTGTATTTTCCTAATGATTCATGATGTTGAGTATCTTTTCATGTGTATATTCTTTGGAGAAATGTCTGTGTAAGTTCTTTGCCCATTTTTGAATTGAGTTTATTGTGGTCGAGTTTTAGGAGTTCTGTGTATATTGTGGATGTTAATCCCTTACAGGTGATATGATTTGAAAACATTTTCTCCCATTCTGTGGGTTGTCTTTTTACTTTGATAATATTGTCTTAAATGTTTTTTTTTTTCCCTTGGCATATGAAGTAACTGATGATGTCTTTTGAGGCACAATTTTTCAAAATTTTTATAAAGTCTAATTTGTGTACTTTTTCTGTAGTTGCCTGCGCCATTGTTGTCACATCCAAAGAATCACTGCCAAATCCAACCTTGTGAAGCTTTTCCTCTGTGTTTTCTTCTAAGAGTTTAATACTTTTGGGTGTCAATATTGAGGACTAACAAAAGCTTTTTAACTTTCCTGGCACCATCTCAGTTATTGTTCTAATCCCAAGATGGATCATTTCAATTAAAACATTTAAAGAATGACCTCACCTGAATGTGTTTGAACTTGCTCTTCTCCCTTTCAAATCGACTTCCTCACTTACATAGTTTGTGTGAAAATGTCCACAAATAAAACATAAAATGAAATCAAACCTTTTCATAGACTCTTCATCTAAAATGGAATAGTAAATGCGGTGACATTTCATTTCCTCATCTTGAATTATTTACATTTCTAGGTGAACCCATCCATTCTTCTGTGTGTGTGTGTGTGTGTGTGTGTGTGTGTTTATTATCTGTCTACATATAATGTAAACTACATAAAATAAGAGATATTTACTAATTTACAAGTGAGACTTCAGGAATTAAGAATGGCTTGCCATTTTTAGTGTGTTATTATTATTCATATTGAGACGAACAGAATCGCCTCAGGAACATGGCCAGAGGTTTATAGTCCAGGAGAACTGCAGCATGACTCAGGTACATTTTACCTGCAATGACATCTATTGCAGGTCACCAGCGTCCATCACAATTGATTGGGGACAAGTGTAAGACAAGAATATTTGCAGTTTCCCCAGACTGACACAGTTGCAGGTCCCGTGAAGTAGTGAGTCCTGAGACACCTCCAATAAGAGCTAGAAAAGGTATCATTTCATGAGGAGCTGCAGCCTACCCATTTTAGACAAATGGAGCAAAATTAGAGTATCACATCTTTTCCTTTCTCCTTCACAGAGTCTGGGTGAACAGAATAAAGGAGTTAGTAGAATATAAGATTCCAATTCTCTGGCATGAGAAAATGGACAAGGAAAGGAAGATCCATCTTTATCATATCTCAGACATGCTTGGACACAGAATCCAAGCACAAAAAACAAACACATACTTCTTCCCATCCACACTGGGATCCAGGGTCTTCTCCCTCCTCTCAGGCCAGAACTGAGTCTCCATTCCCTACTTGTAGTTACCAGAGATGAAGCCCAATTCTCCTCTGTCTCAAGCTTTGAAGGCCAACTTTAGTGTGTTCACCGTGGAAGAGTGAAGGTGAGGTCAGAGGTTTGGGAAACGGTCAAGAATTGAGGTGAGAAGAGTGCATGGAGGCATCGCCCTGGGCAGTTTGGTGCCCCCATATTCAGAGCCTGTCTGATCCGGGACAGTTCCCAACGCTGTGAGCACCAACTCCGGATATTCTGGGCAATGACCCAAGGGACAGCCTCTTATGAATACCGGCTGTTTTCCTCTAGTGTCTGCTGTGAAACCAGGATGTACAACATGACCGCGTTTAACCCAACTATGGGCTTAGGGTTTTGCTACACACCAAATCTCAGTGGCCAATTTCCACTCTGTTTAGGTGGAAAAAGAAGGGGTTTGTTCCTGCACACCTCACTCCTGTGTTCCTCTTTCAGTCTCAAAGCTCAGATGAAAACAATGAGTGTCACTTACTGTCAATCCTCTTCCCTGCCTTTTCCACATTCATCAGTATTACTGTTTACATTGAGACTAAAGATGGCCAATCACCATTTTTCTTTGGAAAAATCAACCCGATGTTGTACCTACTTTTTTAGAGGTGGAATCAGCCTACCTTAAGATGCCGACTACATTTTACTGAATGGACTTTTGTGGATCCCCTCGATGTATACAGTGGGACTTTGAGGTATCATCTCTGTCTGTAGCAAATTAATATTTTCCCAAGGACAGAGTTTCCTCACAATTATTCGGGATGGACTAGCGGATATTGTGGTAGAACATGAAATGTGGCAAGAACATGAAAAAAAGTCACAGCTGATACAACACACGGGAAACCCATCTGGCCAATCTCCCACAGACAGAATGTCTAGGTTTCTTCACTTTCATGAAAATTGTTTCTTAGGAGGCTTGCTTAATGTAGTTCTGCAGCCATTTCTGAGTTGTAATTACCTTATTTACAACAGGTGAAATTGTTCTGATGCATTAATTTACAAGCATTTTTATGTCAGATTATTTGCAGTGTAAAACATCTCGAAGATTTGACTACCTAGTTTTCTGTGAATCAGTACTGGCTACAAAGTATCTTTGTGCAGATGGGCTAAGAAGGTACCTACACTACTTGAATTCCAAAGACTTGGAAAAGACCAACATATGAACATTCTGGCTGTTGACATTTGATTTGAACTTCTCTCTGGGGCAAAAATTGAATTTTCTCTCTTAATGTATTAAGACTCCAAAACTATGTTCAAAATTTAAAATTAACAGCCAAGAGTGTAATTTATACTGGAGTAGTTTGGAGATGTGACAGGTCAATGTATAAAAAGAAGCCTTGAGACTACCAAGAAGGCAAAAGTCACTATTTTAATCATGGCCTCAGAACAAAGCTGTGTTTGCAATAACATGGCATTTAAACAACTCATTAATAAAAATAGTAATCTATTAATTTCATAGTGTTTCAAAATTATTTCTTCTAAATTTGGAATATGTGCATTAAAGGACATATGAGTTTCAAAAGATTTAATAAAACATGTAACAAAATTTTGACACTTCTTGAAAGATTTTAACTTTGTGGTTGTCTCTGTGGTGATAAGTGTCATTGCTACAGAAAGTAACACTTTAAATTTGGGTTATTTTAGACATTTGGGTTCATATATATATATAGAAATTAGATCACAAAGATTAACATAAGGCGAACTGTGGGAAGAAAAGCCAACAGTTCAAGAGAAGAAGCTGAGAAAACAAGTCAAAAGTTAGAGGAGAAGAAGAAAGAGAAGAGGAGGAAGAAAGAGAAGAAGGGGAGAATGAAGAGGAATAAAAAAGAAGAAGAAGGAGGACAAGGGAACATGAATAAGAACAACAACCACCAAAAAAAAAAAAAAAAACCCCACACACAGAGTGGAACATTAGATGTAATAATGAGGAGAATGGAGAAGATACACAGTCCAAGATCCCGCAGAGACCTGGAAAGAATTTTATGTGGGTTGTCTGTGAGTGGGTCCAAGTGTGTCATTGAGAGTTCCCTTGTGTGCTTCACCTATCCTCTTTGACCTTCAGAAAATGTTCCCTGAATATTGAAGAAAGGTATTCCTTGTATATTTTGCAAAGCTCCCACAAAGACTTGGGTCTCCATGCATCTCAGATCCACGCTGGCAATGGTTGCAGTGGGGGTTGCAGCCAGAATCCGTTCACTAGGAGTCCACCATTCACTCCTGCCAGCTTCAGTCACGTTTCTTCCATTTCCACCTGTGTCCCCGCATGGCTGAACCAGGTCTTAGCCAGCATTGCCAAAAGAGCCAGGAAGACCAGACCAGCCACAGCCATTCTGATGGAATTCTCTACAGTATAGTCCTGGAGAACAGGGGCTGGAGGGTGGGGGCAAGATCAGAGACTTTTCCATGTGGGCTAGGCCCTCCCTCCCCAGGAGCTCTGAAATGGAGCTATTTCTCCATCTCACCTTCACAAAATTCTTCCTGTCTAGAGCCCCTCTTCTCCCTATATCATCCTGAGCACCTTCAGAAGCCTTTTGCCACAAACAGAAATTTCTTTTGAAGATACACATTTTTTTTTTTTTACATTTCAAAATAGTTCCCAAACTAATTCTCCAAAGCAATAAATGTTTGTGTGTATTGCTGGGCAGGTTATGCATACAAGGAAAGAAAGCACAGTGAGTCAGATTTGGCAGAGGAAACGTATGTGGAAATTATATCATTTATTCTCTTTATAAAATTAAGTACAAAATGGAAAACACTGATAAAGAAGAATGAGCTGTAGAGAAAGAAAACATCTGAGATGCTTGTTTCCAAGATGGCTGACTAAGTGCTTTTTTGGCATATGTCATCCTCCTGGAAGAATGAGCCGAATCCAGAACCAAAAACATGTGATCATCTCAATAGACATAAAGAAAAGCATCTTTAAAAAAATTCAACGTCCTTACCTGATGAAAACCCTCAAAAAATTAGGCATAGAAAGAATATACCTCAAAGTAATAAAAGCCATAGATGACACATCTAGAGTCAACATCATACTGAGCAGGGAAAAGTTAAAATGACTGACTCCTCTGAGAACTGGCACAAGACAAGGACACAGACATGCACCACTCCCTATCAATATAGTACTGGAAGCCCTGTCAGAGCTATCAGGCCACAGGAAGAAATAAAACATGACTAAATTAGAAAAGAGGAAGTGCAATTATTTCTATTGCTGATGCTATGATCTTAAATCTAGAAAATCCTAAAGATTGAAAAAATTCTTATGATTGAAAAGTGAACTCAGTAAAGTTTCAGAGTAAAAAATCAATGTGTAAAACCCGGTAGCATTTCTCTACACCTATAATGATCTAACTGAGAACCAAATCAAGAAGGCAACCCATTTACAATAGATACACAAAATTAAAACACTGAGGAATACACTTAACCAAGGTGGTGAAAGATCTCTACCAGGAAGAGTGTAAGACACCCATGAAAGCAATTATAGATGATACCAAAAAAGAAAAAAATTCCATGCTCATGGATCATAGGAATTAATATTGTTAAAATGCAATCTACAGATTTAGTGCAATTCTTAAATGAAAATAGTAACACCAGGTCTCACAGAATTAGAAAAAGCAATCCTAAAATTCATACAGAACCAAAAAAGAGCCTCATAGACAAAGCAGTTCTAGGCAAGTGTAGAAACTTGGAGTCATCAGGCTCTCTGACTTCAAATTATGCTCTAAGGGTATAGTAACTTAAACAGCACGGTGCTGGTATAGACACAGAAACAGAGATCAATAGACCAGAATAGAGAGCCCAAAAATACAGCCTCGTATCTACAGTGAATGATCATGGACAAAGTCAACAAAACATACACTGGGGAAAGATATGCTTTTCCATAAATAGTGCCGAGAAATCTAAATAGTCATAGGCAGAAGAATAAAACTGGACTCATATCTGTCATTATACACAAAAATTAATGTAAGATAATTAACGGCTTAAATGTAAACCCAGAACTATAAAATCACAGGTGGAAATGCAAAGAGAAACTCTCCTGGACATTGGTCTAGGCAAAGAATTCATCAGTAAAACCTCAAAACCACAGGCAACAAAAATAAAACTAGACAAATGGGACTTAGTAAACGAAAGAGCTTCTGAACAGCAAAGGAAATAATAGCAGAGTGAACCGACGACCTGCAGAATGAAAGAAAATGTTTTTAAACTGTGCATCCGACAGGGGACTAACATCCACAATTTCTAGGCAACTCAAACAACTAATCACAGCCCTCAAATAATAGCATTCAAAAGTGGACAAAGGGATGTTTACACAGATTTTTCAAAAGAAGACATATGAATGGCCAAACAGCATATGAACAAATGTTCAGCATCACGACGCATCAGAGAAATGCAAATTGAAACCACAATGAGATATCATCTTACAGCAGTCAGAATGGCTATTACTGAAAATGTGAACCAATATAACAGATGTTGGTAAGGAAGCAGAGAAAAGGAAACTCTTATACACTGTGGGTCAGAATGTAAATTAGTATAGCCTCTGTGGAAGACAGCATGGAGATCTGTCAGAGAACCAAGAATAGAAACACCATTCGACCTAGCGGTCCCACTGTGGGGTGTCTACCCAAAGGAGAAGAAGCACTTATGTCAAACAAACACCTGCACCTGTATGTTTATTGCAGCACTGTTTGCAACAGCAAAGACATGAAATCAATCTAAGTGACTGTGAAAGAACGATTGGATTAATAAAGTGTGGTGTGTATAAACAATGAAATAGTATTTGGCCATAAAATATAAAATCCTGTCATTTGGAGTAACATGGATGGAACTGGAGGCCATTATTTTATGTGAAACAACTCAGAAAGACAAACACCACATCTTCTCACTCTAAGCGGGAGGTGAGTAGTGCATACACCTGGATGTAGAGTGTGGAATGACGGACAGTGGAGGCTTGGAAGGCTGGAGGGTGGTGGGACCTGGGTGCGTGATGAGAAATTGCTTAACGAGTACAATGTACAGCATTTGGGTGATGGATATAGTCAAAGTCCTGACTTCACCACTCTGCAATATATTCATGTCACAAAGTTACACGTGTACCCCATAAATGTATGCAAATAGAAAAGAAAGTCTGTACACAGTAATCAATTGTGATATCTAGATATAGTCAACATTAAATTTAAAGCAGAATAATTAGTTAAAACATTGTGTACACAACAGTGAAGAGAGCATTTATCATCTACGCCACAGGAAACTGTCAATATTAGTGCACAGAAAAAGAAAACAACTGAAAAAGAAAGAGCAGTTTTGTGACAGGGTAAAAACTGACAACAGTTTTAGAATGCTCCTAACTTGAGTTCCAAAAGGAAAGAATGAGAAAACAGGTCAGAAGCAATCTTTAAAGAGGCAATTGTTGATTATTTGGAGGAAGTAGACACATCCATCAATCCATGGGTTCAAGAAATGCAGTGAATGCCAGGCAGAATGAATTAAACACACCTCACGTTCAACGTTACAGAAAAGCTGCAAAAAAGCATAACCAACCCTTAAACTTAGCCGGAGGAAAAGGATCAGCTGGTAAGGATTCAAAGGGAGCCAAACATTGTCTTCCCCACAGAAAAAAAGGAAAACATAAGCCAGTAGAACAGCATCTTTACCCAGCTAAGATACCATCACCAGCCACCGACAATTCCTTACATAGTACTGTCCAAGATCAACACAGGAAAGAAACAGCACTGAAAGATAAAAGGGCAAAGAAAGCTTTTCTCACTGACCCTAAAGGAAATTCTGATGACTGTGTCTCAAAGAGAAGGAAAGTGAAACCAGATTGGGTGTCGAAGACTCTGACGATAACTAAGAGTAGAGAAAGAACTTAAAATATGGCTATGCCTAAAATGAATATGGACCATACAGTCATGTATGAAAACATGCCCCTGTGTAATTTCTGGAAAAGATAGAATTACATATACCACAAAACATCATATAAGTAAATACAAACATATGTAATAAATATACTCTAAAATCCTGTTCTTACACAGGAAGAGTGGAAATATGTTTTTATATTTGCAGTTTAATCTCTGAAATGATGAATTTCAGTTTTAAAAATATGTAACAACTTCAGGATGAGTACACCATACATGTATTCCTAAACGACATAGATCAAAAATAGAATGTTTGAAATAGAAAACCACCAAAGAAGTCCGTGGGAAAAAGGGAATCAGGAAAACACAACGTAATAATAACACAAATATGATTGGAAGAACTGCTCAAACACGAACAAAAGATTGTCAGCAAATCTTGTTTTCTAAGGTGCGTTGTTGAAATTTACAAAGGACACATGTCAGTGTTAACAATTCACAGGGTTTGAAATTAAACAATGTAGAAATATACCAAGCAATCACTAACTGTTGGAAATGTGGTGTAGTTATAATAAAATTAGACAAAATAAGTCTTTGGGAAAAATCAGTGGAAAACATTAAGCATAAAATTTAGGAAAAAAGCAGGTAAATTTATAGTATTTTTAATTTACCAGGAATATATAATCAATTTACACTTAATCACTCCCAGTAATATTCCTGCAAATATACATGGAGGAAGTGTCGCCGAAGTAAACGGAGAGATAGACACATCCACGGCCACAGTGGGGTGTTTAACACTCTTCTCTCAGTTGTTGATAGAAGTGTTTCAGGCAGTTAGAGAGGATTTAGAAAGAGAATTGCTGGACTTGACCTAAGGTACAAGTTCACTTGCAACCACAGGACTCACACTCCTTACAAGCCCAAGGGCACTTAGAAATCTCACTGGATTCTGAGCAGCCCTCACCATACGGCAGGTCCACGGACTTCTTGGAGCACACCAAGCCCATTCTCACATTAGGGTCATCCCCAGCGTCCTAAGTACATGAAACTTCCTTTCAACACGCTCCCCAGGGCTCACTCCCTCTTGTCTCTAAGATCGGAGTTTAAATGTGATCTCCTTGGTGAGTTCTCAGTGAGATGTTCCCTCCTGTACACTCCAAATGACAACGTTCCATGTTCCTTCATTTCATTCTGTGCACGGCACTTTCACCAGGTGCTGAGGATTCACTCATTCATTCACTCATGCATCCATTCTACAAGTTCATTCACTCATTCATCCATTAACTCATTCATTTGTTCATCCATCATTCATTCATCCATTCACTCATTTATCCATTCACTCACTCATTCATCCATTCACTCACTCATTCATCCATTCGCTCATTCATTTATTCACTCACTCATTCATTCATTTACTCATTCATCCATTCACTCATTCATTCATTCGCTCATTCATTCATTCATGTTCTGCCTCTCTCTCCCACCCCACAGCAATGTGAGCATCATGAACCAAGGAACTTGGCCACACTGTTTACTCCTGGCCATGCAACAGAGATAACTGATGGTAGCTGTGAAATAAATATTAGATGAATGAGTTAATGAAGAGGTCATTTACTGGGTGAGCTCAGTTCTCTCTAATCTAATGCCCTCCCCTGGCTGACTTCCCTGAGTTGCCGCCTCGGCTGAGTGCAGTCCCTTCACTGGCACATGGAACCTCAGCCAGCAGCACCTAGATGGTTCCATACTTTGTTCTTTCCTTCTCCTCTTGCTCCCTAAAGATGATCAATCTCCATGACAGGGCTGGAGAGCAGACAAGCCACACATTCGTTCTGGGGAGAGAGTAATATGGAGTACAAGGCATTCCACATTTAGGAAGAGAACTCAGTTACGGAAGGTCAGAAATGAAAAGTTCCTACAGACTAACACCCAGGTTGGTGGCCACAGCCCTCAATGCTGATGGAGAATCACTGGAAGTCTGCAGGGAAGATGTCTGGCTTGAGGCCACTGAGTGGAGAAGTGGCACATCCTTCTCAGCCTTCAGTGCTGAGCCTCTGTCCCCTCAGGGATCCACTGACCAAAGAGAAGAGCCTCTTCTCATCTCCTGGGATGGAGCTTGGCTCCCTGGATGGAGGAATGGGCCTCTTTCCACCTGCCATGTTGTCATCTAGCTTGGAAATCCTGGGAATCCCAGGAGGCCCTCCCCGAGTCCTCAGAGAAGGCTCCCCCACTGAGGCTCCAAGGTGTGGAGGGAGCAGGAGACATCCAGGGTGGAAAATGCCTCCCATCAAGAGACATGGAGGCTCCCCCAAAAATGGTTGCATCTGTGCCTCCCACGTGGAAATCACTCTTTGGTGAGATGTGGGGGCTTCTGGAAATGGGGAATGGTGGGCGGCCAATGCTACCTCTAGTCTTTCCAATCTGAGCCTGGCCTTTCACGCTGCCGAGTCAGCACTGATGCTGCTTAGATGTGTCCCATGTAGGCCTCTGTACAAAGACCGGGAAGTGTTTTTTGTGGCCTGTGCTCTATCTGCAAGCTTCATGTAGGGTTGCAGTTACCGCCCCAAATCCTGATGTGATCTGTCTGCCTTGCTCTGTCTGTCTGTCTATCTCTTTCTGTATGTTTGCTCTGTGTCTTTTCTGTCCAGTATCTCTGGCTGGCACCACCATGGCCATCTGAGGTTCCCCTGAATGTGGCCATTGTCGTCTGTCTGAGTCCCACTATTTGGGGAAGAGATTGGTTTCCTCACCTGTGACAGAAATGGGCAGTGGGTCACTCGGGTCTGACCACTCATAGGGAGAGTCACGGAAAGAGCCAAAGCATCTGAACGTCCCTCCGTGGGTGGCAGGCCCCAGAGGGAAGTCGGCCTGGAATGTTCCATGGACCCTCGGCACTGCAGGGAGCCTCAGTTCATGGGCCTCCCCTTCCCTGGATAGATGGTACATGTCAAAGGAGCTCCGGGAGCTGCAGGATCAGGTCATGTTCTCTTCTGCATGAACAGTGGGGCCCGGCTGGGCTGAGAGAGAAGGTTTCTCATATAGACCTGGAAGGAGAAGAGGCAGTTTCCTCAGGGAGGTTCTTCCTTGTCACAGCTCCCCTCACACCTGAGCTGAGAACTCCCTGCACCTGCTCTAGTGACCTAATGCTCTCTTTCTTACCCTCCACCCCATGTCTCTTCATGTCTATTTTCTCCTTTCACCTTCTCTCTCTCTCTCTGTCTCTCACCCTTCACTCCGTCTCCCTTCATGTCTATTTCCTCCTTCCACATTCTCCATGTCCCTAGGTCTCTGACCTCACTTCCCCATCCCTAGCCATGTTTTTTTTCTTTGTACCATTTTATTCTCTCTGACCCTCCTTGGATTGGTTGACTTGATCTTCCTTTTTCTTTAATTCTGAGTCTCTCACTTTCTGTCTTGTTCAAAATTTTCTGCATATTTCTATTATCTATGTATCCGTTATCTATCTGTCTATCTATCTATCTATCTATCTATCTATCTATCTATCTATCTATCATCTATTTAACTATTTGGTGTGTATCTACAAATTATTTATCTATCTATCATCTATATATATGTATCATCTCTCTATCAATTAACTATCTATGTATCCATCAATCAGCTATTATCTATATCTATGTATCCTCTCTCTCTCTCTCTGTTACCTGTCTGCCTCTCTATCTCTATGTATCATGTATCTATCTCTTTGTCTATTTATCATCATCATTATCATCTCTATGTATCATCTACCAATCAGTCATCATGTATGTATCTATAACCTATCTATTATCTATCATCTACGTATTTATCATCTATCTATCCATCTGCATCTCTCTGTCTCCATCTCCTTGTCTTTCTCTGCCTCTCAGTCTGTCTCGTTGTCTTTGAAATATCTGCAATTCATCCCCCACATCTCCATCTTTCTCTCTCCTTGTGCCTCTCCCTCAGGACTCTGATTTTAGGGCTTTTCTCAGCTCCCTTCCATCATTCTCTCCACTTCTCTGCCCTCTTTTCTCTCTCTCTCTTTTTAAAAATTATACTTTAAGTTCTGGGTTACATGTGCCAAACGTGCAGTTTTGTTACATCGGTATACATGTGCACTGGTGGTTTGCTTCACCCAACAACCCGTCACCGTCACCTACATTAGGTATTTCTCCTACTGTTATCCATTCCCTAGCCCCTCACCCCCTGACAGGCCCTGGTATGTGATGTTCCCCTCCCTGTGTCCATGTGTTGTCATTCTTCAAGTCCCACTTATGAGCGAGAACATGCGGTGTTTGGTTTTCTGATATACCTAAAGGATTATAAATCATTCTACAATAAAGACACATGCACACATATGTTTATGTCGGCACTATTCAAAATAGCAAAGACTTGGAACCAACCCAAATGTCCATCAACGAGAGACTGGATTAACAAAATGTGGCACATATACACCATGGAATACTATGCGGCCATAAAAAGGATGAGTTCACGTCCTTTGCAGGGACGTGGATGAAGCTGGAAACCATCATCCTTGTTTCTCTGTCTTTATGTGGCTGTGAGCTTGTCAGTCTCCTTCCTCTGGCTCATTCTCTGTGTGTTTATGCCTTTGCTTTTTAATGTCCCTGATTTCTCTCTGTGTCTGTCAGGAATCCTATCATATGTGTGGTTGTTTGGAATATGAGCCTCAGAATCCAGTCTGGAGACCCCAAGTACACACAGCACACAGGGGTTGGTGTTCTGGGGCCACGATATCGTGAGAAGGTTACGGCTCCCCTGAACACGAGGCAGAGGTGTCAGAATCAACACGGCATCTGTAGGTGCCACAAGGCCTGAGGTCCCAGGGCCCAACTAAGGTGAGAAATAAGGGTGCTCTTGGGTTCTCCTGGTAGAGATCACTCTGTGGAGGTAACACAGAGATGAAGCTTCTAACCTGTGCCAGGTCTCTGAACAAAGTCAGCACGGAAGGGCACCTCTCTCTGGGACATGTCTGTCTGTCTGAGTGTCTCCTTTACTTCTTTCCCTCTTTTCTAACTCCCTGTGTGGCCCCTGTGTCTGTCCTCTGTTATGACACCTGGTCTGTACTTGTGTCTCCTGTTTCTCTGTCTCTGTTGGTACAGACCTCCCCAAGTGAGTCTCTCTCCATAAGAATCCCACACTCATCTTCCTCATGACCACCTGGGGCTTCCAAGTCCTGGATCATTCACTCTGTGTCCCAGTGACAATGAGAAGAATGTCTGGACACTCTTACCTGTGATCACGATGTCCAGGGGGTCACTGGGGACTGACCATTCATAGGGGGAGTGAGTAAAAGAACCATAGCATTGGTAGGTCCCTGCAAGGGCAGGCGTCATGGGACCCATGGAGATGTTGGCCTTGGAGCCCCCATCATGGAGCTCTCCAACGAGGCATAGGGGTCCTCAGAGATCCCCTCTCTGTGCAGAAAGAAGTGCTCAAACACGGTATCTGACCAACATTGCAGGATGACCGTCTCTCCTGATTTCACCAGGGGACCTGGGAGGGCCAGGAGGGAAGGTTTTCTGTGGACTCCTAGAAAGAGAGGTTGTGAGTTTAGAAGGCGTTTCTCTTTGTCATCCCATCCATGGGACCTGGAATCAGTGAGGCTTCCCCTCCCCGGGTCTGTCTCTCTCCTCCTCCTCTGTGTCTCCGTGTTCTTTTCTGTGCCCATAACCCCTGTTGCAGGTGTCATGTTATGTGGCGCTCTGCCCATGCAGTTGACATGCCGACCACATCATGGGAGGGTGACGTATGCAGGCTGTTTCTACGTTACATGATGCCCAGCGGGCCTCCAGCCAAGAGCAGAAAATGGCTTCCTGGAAATTGTTGTGACCACCTTGCGTCATTCACTATGACCAGCTCAAAACACGTCTCAGATCCAATCTTTCGAACACAAGATGATTGAATTCTGGGTTACATTAAAGACTTTTGATGTGCTTTTGTTGTTTTTATCTGAGATTCAAACTCTTCTTCATGTGTAATATGCAAAATATCTAACAAGTATTTTTTTTTTTTGAGACGGAGTCTCACTCAAGTATTATTAACATTATCAGAACAATTGTGACAAAAAGTCATTCTAATTTTCCTGCTTGAGTTTCTTGTACTAAACCAGTGACACAAGAAGTGCTTGAATCTGGGAGGCGGAGGTTGCAGTGAGCTGAGCTCGTACCACTGAACTCCAGCTTGGGTGACAGAGGAAGAGTCTGTCTCAAGAAAGAAAGAAAGAAAGAAAAAAAGGAAACTAAATAACCTATAACAACAAACAGATGACTCAAGTTACCACATTTTAAGGGGTTCTCCAAGGTTATATAAAGTACAGCATCCTCATGAGAGGGGATACAGAGAACCACGGGGCAGAAAATTGTGTCTAAAATACATCCGTGGACACACAGCTCCTTTATAGTTGACAAAGGCTGCCATGTGGTTTAAGGTGGAATAGAATATTTTTTCAACAAATAACACAGGACCACAGGGTTACAAGTAGGAAAAAATAAATCTGAACTTATCTTCACATTATAAAAACACTTCTTATATTTTATCTTGTTGTTATACTTTTTTTATGCTTTATTTATTTATTTTTTTTTGAGACGGAGTCTCGCTCTGTGGCCCAGGCTGGAGTGCAGTGGCCCGATCTCAGCTCACTGCAAGCTCTGCCTCCCAAGTTTATGCCATTCTCCTGCCTCAGCCTCCCGAGTAGCTGAGACTACAGGCACCCACCACCTCGCCCGGCTAGTTTTCTGTAATTTTTTTAGTAGAGACGGGGTTTCACCATGTTAGCCAGGATGGTCTCGATCTCCTGACCTTGTGATCCACCCATCTCGGCCTCCCAGAGTGCTGGGATTACAGGCTTGAGCCACCGCACCCAGTCTTTTATGCTTTATTTTTAAAATTGGCAAATAAAAATTATATACAGTCGTCCTTCACTATTCCTGGGTGATTGGTTCCAGGATCCCCATTCAGATGCCAAAATCTGCAGATGCTCAAGCCTCTTGCATGAAATGGCACAGTGAAGCTGGGCGTGGTGGCTCGCGCCTGTAATCCCAACACTTTGGGAGGCTGAGTTGGGTGGATCATGCGATCAGGAGTTCGAGAACAGCCTGCTCAACATAGTGAAACCCAGCCTCTGCTAAAAATACAAAGAAAAAAAATTTATCTGCATGGTGGCACGTGCCTGTAATCCTAGCTACTGGGGAGGCTGAGGCAAGAGAATCACTTGAACCTGGGAGGCAGAAGTTGCAGTGAGCTGAGATCGTGCCACTGCACTCCAGCCTGGGTGAGAGAGTGAGACTCCGAAAAACAAACAAACAAACAAAACAAAACAAAACAAAAAAGGCATAGCAATTGCATATAACCCATGCACACCCTCATGTATACATGAAATCATCTCTAGATTATTTATAATTCCTGACACAGCATACATACCACTCCATTTGTGTCCATTCAACATAGTTTTGCTTTTGAAACTTTGTATATTTTCTCTGAATATTTTTGATTTATAGTTGGTTTAATAAACACCTGTAAACCCCACAGATCTAGAGGAGCGACTGTGTATTTATGGTATGAAAGATGATGTGTGGACATGTGTCCCCATGGAGATGAGACTAACAAGGCCTATGACTCTACAAATGTTTCATCTTGGAATGGCTCTGCCAGCTTTCCAGGTCTGCAGAGAGTAAGAATATCACTTGTTCATCTGATTCACGATCCTTGCAACCTCCTATGTGCTGCATTTTTGGATGAAATTGGAGTCCTGGAGACGAATCAGGCTCCACCTGCTTCCAGAAGCTCAGAGACCAGGGGTGAGAACCCAGTGGAGAACAGATGGGGTTACATGGACATAGTAATGATAACACCGGAAACTTTCGGCAAGAAAAGAGTCACATTACTGAAACCATGAGGGCAGACATGTTTATTTGAAGAAGAGGCAACTACATTGAAATTATTTTTAAAAATTTGTAAGTTTTACTGCTGATAGAAGGCTGAAAGATAGTCTGAGGGGAGGTGGAACAGCATGAGGGAAGGTGGAACAGCACATGTCTAAGTGCCGTGTTAAGAGGGAGCCTCTCGTATGTTTGGAATTGTGAGTTCCTTGGTGTGACTGCAGCCTCCAGTAGGACCAGGAAGTAAGCCAGTAGGTTGGAGAGGTGGGCAGGGGTCAAGTGAAGTGGAGAATTGTGGGCTCAGCAAAGGAGTGTGTTTTCTCTGCAGCAGGCAGTGGGGACCTTAGACATTTGTAAGCGAGAGAGAGGCACGTTCAGATTCGTGGTGTGAGGAAGAGCAATGCCCTAAGATGCAGACTAACACCTTCAGATTCCTGCTGCTGGTACATTGGAACTGGCAAGCTGGGTTTGAGACAGGACTGTTGTCTCCCTGGAGGACCCCCTCAAGGCCTGACTGTGGTCAACTTTCGATCTGGGCTCAGCATCTGGAAGCTCTATGTACACGCTGGTATCTGTTGGGGGTCTCTTGGACCTCTGAGAAGGGCGAGTGATTTTTCCCTGTGTGAAAACGCAGTGATCCAACTGTGCGTATGTCACCTCCTGAGGGTATTGTTCATCAGAGTCCTGGAGAGAGGGAAATGTTGAGTGAGGGAGGGGCTCACATTCTTCAGGACTATTAGGGAATAAAGCAGTATCCACGAGGCTGGGCCGAGGAGGACCTACCTCCGGATTCACTGTTCTTTCCACTCCAGGCTCTTGGTCCATTACAGCAGCATCTGTAGGAGACAAAAGTCATCAAAACAGCTGAGAGGGCATGTCTGGGTCCTCATTTCATGTGCAGAGCCCAACACACAGGGGGAGGCCGTAGGTGCCTGAGGTCCCTCAGCTGCCAACAGCCAGACTCAGACATCCTGTCTCTCTTAGTTCAAGGACCCATCCCATAAATAGCTCTCAATTTCCATCCCATTGATTCTGTCTCCCACTTTCTGCCTGTCATGGAACCTTCTCCTGGATGTCAGTGGCTGCAGGGACATGAGGATACAGTTGAGAATCAGGCAATGGTCTGTGAGCTGAAGGCAGGGACAGGGTGTCTGGTGCTCTCTCTAGAAATCCCTGCCTCTGTGGCTCCTGCCTTGGGCCAGAGACCATCCTGCCAGTGAGAAACACACACCTGCGTGCTCCCATCCTGCTTCCCCACTCGGCCCTGAGGTCTGTGGCCTCTGCTTCGTGAGACTTACCCTTTTTGTCGGAGCACCAGCGATGCAGGAGAAAGAAGAAGAAGATGGTGAAGAGGATCATGACCACTGAGGTCCCAATCAGAACATGCAGGTGTCTGGGGATACCTGGAGGAAGACGAGGCACCAACAAGAAGCTAATCATAGCAGTTCCTCTCTATGGATTGTCTCGCATTTCTTGATTGACAGGTAGCCATATACAACGTCTCTTTAGGACGTGTACCCACATGGTGGGAGACCCAGGTTTCTCCTGCTTTCTCAGTTATAGCTCTCATAGTAATCATAGAATGTGCTGAATATACAACTGCTTTAGTTTAGATGTTTGACTCCTTCAAACAGCACATTGAAATTTAACCGCCAATGTGGGAGGTTGGGGCTATTGGGACGTATTTGGGTCATGGAGGTGGATCCATCATGCATAGATTAATGCTGTCCCATACGACAGGGTTAGCAAGTTCTCCCTCTATTAGTTCCTGGAGAACTGGTTGTTAAACAGAGCTTGGAAACTCCATTGCACCCCTTCCCCTTGCTCCCTCCCTTGCTGTGTGATCTCTGTGGTCTCTACACACACAGACCCTTCTTCCCTTCTGCCAGAGTGGGAGCAGCCTGAGGTCATTACAAGAAATAGATGCTGGTGTCATGCTTCTAGTACAGCCTGCAGAACTGTGAGGCAAATAAATCGCTTATCTTTAGAAGTTACCCAAGCTCAAGTGTTCTTTTATAGCAACAAAAATGGCCTAAGACATTAGCATCGTGAGATCAGGAGGAACGTCCCAGAACAGCTGGACTGTCTTTCTGTTCTTCCTAGGGGAGGACGTCATGCAGTGCTTTAGCTCAGTGCTTCCTGTGGCTCCAGGGTACAAAACCCAGGCTGGGCTGATTCTCGGGTTCCCCCAGATACACTGCATATGGGGTGATTCTATATGTCCTGAGCAGCTTTTCTGAGCCTTGGGGGACTGGCTCACATAGAAATAAATGCTTCAGTTGTCACTTGCTGCTTTTGTGTTAGTAATGAACCTGCTTATGTCACGTATTCTCTGTGCGTTCTGTCTCCCTGGAGTGACGGTGAGTGATAGGAACTGGCATAGCCCCAGGTGCAGTACAGGAGGTGTTTAGAGTCTTCTCTGGGAAGACTGAACTGGGATTCATGCACAGTGAATGTGCTTTAGGATTTCTACATGCACAGCACTCCTGACTCAAACAACTTACATTCTCCAAGAAAAGGAAAGAAAAGTGAAATCAAGATCAAAAACACGAAGCAGAATTCTCTTATGTCAAACAGCCAGGAAATAGCGTTGAAGCCCGTTGGAAACGTGCTACTCTTTGTGATCTCGGGAGTCATATATTAGGTTGCTGTTCTACACGAGAAGCTGGGGGAAGGACAATGCCCTCCACCATCTATTGCTTCAATACAACCTGTCCTTCCGTGGATTAGTAGGAAAGGGGACCAGGAGCTAGTGCTGGTGCTGATCTCTGATTCCAAGATCTGAACTCACTGCAAGTAGTATTAGTGTTTACCTCCCCATGGTCTATCTGAATCTCCACAGGTGATTGGAAGTAGGGGTGAGGTGGGGGATTTGGGTGAGGGGGCCAGCATTTTGCGATGAGCAGAGCACTTCCTCTATTGCAGGACCTGTGCTGGTGGGATCAGGGAGTTTTCATATTTTCTATATTATTTCACGCTCACAGAAAGCAAATGGGGAAGAGGTTTTAGGCTGATTGCCTAATGGATAAGATAAACGATCAAAGAAGTAATTATAGAGAAATAGGAAAATGATGATGGTAATCCAGGTGCCATTGTCATTCATGTGTGTTACATTATATTTATGCATTTCTTATTTTTATTCTTTGAGACGGAGTCTCCTTGAGTCACCCAGGTTGGAGTGCAGTGATGTGATCTCGACTCACTGCAACCTCCACCTCCTGGGTTGAAGTCATTCTCCTGCTTCCTCCTCCAGAGTAGGAGCTGGGATTACAGGCATGCACCAACATGCTCAGCTAATATTTGTATTTTTATTAGAGATAGGGTTTCACCATGTTGGCCAGGCTGGTCTTGAACTCCTGACTTCATGGAATCCACCTGCCTTGGCCTCCTGCAGTGCTGGGTTAGAGGCATGAGCAACCGTTCACAGTCTTGTATATTATGTTGTAATTAGGTCCCTTCATTTCTACCACCCCTCATCTATCTGTCACTCCTCTGCCAGGTATTGATTTACATGCAGGAGGAATAAATCTCAGAAAGAATTTAATTAAGCAAGGATTAAACAACTAGGAAAATCAAACCCAGCGAGTCCTCCCTGCAAATGATTCTACCTCACAAACATATCTTATATCCATGTCCTTCATTCATTTAGTGTCTAAATCAGCACCACATTTCACCAGTGAGGTGGGAATTGCCTTTTCCACAGTCTCCTAGATTCCAGTTACGCACCTGGGCCTCCCTTATGTTCATGTCAGTCACTATTAATCATGTAGGGATTCCTAGTTACCCTGAGGTGAATCCAATGGCTGTGAGTATAAAACACACACTCCTTGTTCCTCTTTAGTTTCCTGTGTACCCAGTGTGCTCTCCTCTCTTTCCAGTGATTCTCCCCATCTCATTCCCAGCGTTTCAGGCAGAGCCTCTTCCTTCCACATAAGATTGTTTTCACCTTTGTGCCTTCAAGGCTGACAGCTGTGTGCGGAAAATCCTTCCGCCAGTCTTCCAGGGATTCAATCCATCTTTTTCATTAATGTCACAAATATCTGATTAGTGAGACCTTCTCTGTCATCCAAAATTATACACTCAGCATTATCTATTATTTATTTTAAATTCTGGCTGGGCACAGTGGCTCACACCTGTAATCCCAGTACTTTGGGAGGCTGAGATGGTCAGATCACTTGAGGTTGGGAGTTTCAGACAAGCTTGGCCAACATGGTGAAACATCCTCTCTACAAAAAATATACAAACAGAATTAGCCGGGCATGGTCGTGGTTGCCTGTAATCCCAGCTACTCGAGAGGCTGAGGCAGGAGAATCACTTGAACCCAGGAGGCACAGGTTGCAGTGAGCAGAGATGGTGCCACTGCACTGTAGCCTGGAAGACAGAGGGAGACTCCGTCTTGATAAACAAACGAACAAGCAAATAGATTTCTTGCACAGATGCTTTCCAATGGATCATTCATTTATTGGTACACTTGTGCATTCATTTTCTGCCCTCCCATTTAACCATCTGCAATATCAGTGTCCCAAGAGCAGAGGCCAAATGCATCTTGTTTCCTGTTTGTGGAAGGCAGGAGAACGCTGTCCCACTCCAAAATGTCCCTGTCCTAGCCTCCATAGCTTGTGAATATGTTATTTTACATGGAAAGGAGGAATGAAGATTGCAGACAGAATTACGGTTGCTAATCAGCTGAACTTAAGACAAGGGTATCCTGGATGATTTCAGGGAGATTATGATGGATTTTCATCTTGGTGAACCCAATAGAATCCCCAAGTTTTCCAAAGATGAAGAAGAAGGGAGAGCAGCATTCAGAGAAAGAAGTGTGGTAAGGAAGAAGGGTCTGAGTGATGCCATGTGAGATGTGACCGGTCTTTGTGGGTTTTGAGGAAGGAGGAAGGGCACCAGGAGCCAAGGGATGTGGGAGCCTTTAGAAGCTGGGACAAGTGAGAAGCAAATTCTTGCCTGGAACCTTCAGAAGGAAGGCAGCCTTGCTGTCACCTGATTTTAGCCCAGTAAGATGCATTTCATCCTTTGAGCTACAGCACTGTAAGATAATTAAAAAACCATTTTGTTTTCACCCACGAATCTTGTGGAAATTTGTTATGGCAACAGTAGGAAAGGATTCCAGCTGCACAGCCTGAGCATGGGGCCATGGCTGAATGAGTCAGTGAGTCGAAGTGTGCGTGCATAAGCTCTGTTCTCTGTTACTGCGAGGCTCTTGCTCTGCTGAGTCAGCCAGGGTTGCCTCATGACCAACAGGAGCTCATTCTTTGGCAAGTGGAACTTCTCTAAAACCCCTGGCCCTCATCAGATGTTCCCTTCCCTTCCCTCTGTCAAGCCCCCAGGAATTTATCCTCCAGTTAGGAATGCAGGGAGAACAAGCACTGTATTTTTCCTGAGAAGGATGTCAGATAGGCAGTCATTCTTCTAGCTTGTAGGAGGTCTCATCTCCATAAAATTAGAGATTAAGAGATTTCACTGAGCCCTGTGTTGGGCCCAGATCCCTTTCACTGTTGGAGTATCTGGAGTTCAGAGATGGTGGAAGACAGGCCCACAATGTCAGAGCTGCGAGATGCTGAGTCAACGCCTGAATCCAAGGCTTCCAACTCCCCAGGTTCCCAAAAGCAGATATAAGAGGGTTCTGTACTCACCAGTTTTGGAACTTGGTTCAGTGGGTGAAGACCAACCATTTGAAGAGTTCCCTAGAACACGAGACAGGAGAGAGGTGAGGAAATGAGGCTGCCTGTCCTCTACTCAATGGAAATATTTGAGGTTGGTTCATGGCCAACACTCTGTTATTTAATATTGGGCCCTGGGAATCCTGGGATCCTTTTCTCCATAATGTTTGTATGTGATGCCCACTGTCTTGAGAGTTCAAGGTATAAAAAGAAAACAGGAGCATCACTCTACCTGATCTAAAAATATGTTACAGAGCTTTAGTAAGCAAAACAGCATGGCATTGGCATAAAGAAAGGCACATAGAACAACGGAGCAGAATGAAGAACACAGATATAATCCATGCATTTACATCCAATGGTTTTTTTTTTTTTTTTCTCTTTTGAGACGGAATCTCGCTCTGTCACCCAGGTTGGAGTGCAGAGGTGCAATCTCGGTTCACTGCAACCTCAGCCTCCTGGGTTCAATCAATTCTTTTGCCTCAAACTCCTGAGTAGTGGTATTACAGGCGCTGACCACCATGCTCAGCTAATTTTTGTATTTTTAGTACAGACGATGTTTCACTATGTTGGCCAGGCTGATCTTGAACTCTTGGCCTCAGGTGATCCACCTGCCTCGGCCTCCCAAAGTGCTGGAATTGCAGGTGTGAACCACCGTGCCCAGCCCATCCAATGGACTTTGACAAAGGTGCCAAGAACTTACAATCAGGAAAGGACAGACTTTTTAGTAAACCGTGCAGGGAAAACTGGATATCTACATGCAGAGGAATGAAACTGCACCTCTACCTCTCACCATACACAAAAATCAAATGAAAATGGATTATAGATGTGAGTCTAAGGCTGAACCTATGAAACACATAGTAGAAAGTCTTGGGGAAATGCTCCAGGACATTTGTCTGAGGAAAGACATTTTGTTTAAAACCTTAAAAACACAAGTAATCAAAGCAAAAAATAGACCATTGGGATTACATCAAACTAAGCAGCTTCTGCACCGCTAACCATTAACCAACAAAGTGAAGAGACAACCCACAGATTGGGAGCAAATATGTGCAAACTATGCATCTGAGACGGGATTAATAACTAGAAATATGAGAAGCTTAAACAACTCAATAAAACAAATGATTTAATTAAAAAGGAGCAAAAGACCTGAAATTTCCCCGCATATGAAAAAGTGCTCAGTATCACTTATCATTAGAAAAATGCAAATTAAAATCAAAGTGAGTTGTCATCTCACCCCATTAAAATGGCTTTTAGGCCGGGCGTGGTGGCTCACGTCTATCATCCTAGCACTTTGAGAGCCTGAGGTGGGCGAATCACCTGAGGTTGGGAGTTTGAGACCAGCCTGACCCACGTGGAGAAACACTGTTTCTACTAAAAATGCAAAAATTAGCCAGGCATGGTGGCGCATTCCTGTAATCCCAGCTATTCGGGAGGCTGAGGCAGGAGGATCACTTGAACCCGGGAGGTGGAGGTTGCGGTGAGCCGAGATCGCGCCACTGCACTCCAGCCTGGGTGACAAGAGCAAAACTCCCTCTCAAAATACATAAAATAAAATAAAATAAAATAAAATAAAATAAAATAAAATGGCTTTTAGCTGCAAGACAGGCAAAACAAATGCTGGCAAGGTGGTAGAGAAAGGAGAACCCTGGTACCCTGTTGGTAGGAATGTAAATTAGTACAGCCATTACGGAGAAAAGTATGGAAGTCCTTTAAATAACTAAAAAGAGATTGGGCGCAGTGGCTCCTACCTGTAATCCCAGCACTTTGTGAGACTGAGGTGGGCACCTCACTTGAGGTCTTGAGTTTGAGACCAGCCTGGCCAACATGGGGAAACCCCATCTGTACTAAAAAGTACAAAAAGTAGCCAGGCATGGTGGCATGCACCTGTAATCCCAGCTACTAGGGAGGCTGAGGCAGGAAAATCGTTTGAACCCAGGAGATGGAGGTTGCAATGAGGCAAGATCACATCACTTGAACTCCAGCCTGGGCACAGAGGGAAACTATCTCAAAAACCAAAACCAAAACAACAAACGAAAAACTAAAAAGAGAACTTTCATAGTATCTAGCAATTTCACTACTGGGTTTATATCCAAAGGAAAGGAAATCAGTATATCGAAGTAATATCTGCGCTCGTATGATTGGTCCAGCACTGTTCACAGTAGCCAAGACATGGAGACAACCTACCTGCCCATCAGTGGGTGAACGGATAGAGAGAATGTAGTACATACACACAGTGGAGATTACTCATCCATAGAGACAGTAACACCCTGACATTTGCAGCCACGTGGATGGAACTGGAGGTCATTACAAAGATTCCCATTTCTCACCCATAGGCGGGAGATAAAAGGTGATCTCATGAAGGTAGAGAGTAGAATGGTGGCTACCAGAGGCCCGGAAGAAAAGGGAGGAGGGTTAAAAATATATATATATATATGCACACACATATATATACACATATACACCCACACATATATATACACATATACACACACACATATATACACATATATGTATATACACACACACACATAAATATATAAATGTATTTATGACCACTTGACTTTACACTTAAAAATGGTAAAAGTGGCTGGGCGTGGTGGCTCATACCTGTAATCCCAGCACTTTGGGAGGCCGAGGCAGGCGGATCACGTGGTCAGGAGTTCGAGACCAACCCGACCAATATGGTGAAACCCTGTCTCTACTAAAAATACAAAAAGTAGCCTGGCCTGGTGGTGCACGCCTGTAGTAGCGGCTACTCAGGTGGCTGAGGCAGGAGAATTGCTTGAACCCAGGAGGCAGAGGTTGCAGTGAGCCAAGATTGCGCCACTGTACTCCAGCATAGGGGACAGAGGTAGACTCCGCCTCAAAAAAAAAAATTGTTAAAAGTGGTAAACTATATAGGTGTATTTAACCTCAATAAATAATTTTTCAAACAAAGAGGAAACAGTCCTAGGGTTTGCTGGTGATGACATCTCTCTGTGGGTGAGAGGCCAGCGTGGGCTTCTGGTGAATGGGTAAGGTTGAGGGGCCGAGGGAACCTCTGATCTCCCCAAACCGAGCCCAGTCTCCCTCCTCTGGGTCTGTCCTGACCGCTTTCTCCATCTGCCTGGGTGCCTGGAGCCCTGACCGCGGACAACCACGCAGGCCACGCAGGAGGGTTTGGAGGTGCCCTCTCTGCCATGCTGTGCCCTGATTCCCCCCTCACACCCAGGCTTCGTCTTCTCTCTGCATCTGTCCATGCTTCTTTCCATCATCAGCAGGAAGCTCCTCAACTATGGCTCTAGGATCGTAAGACATGGGACAGGCATGGGCTTTCCTCAGCTGTGACAGAAACGGGCAGTGGGTCACTCGGGTCTGACCACTCGAAGGGTAGGGCACGGAAAGAACCGAAGCATCTGTAGGTCCCTCCATGGGTCCCAGAGGGAAGTCGGCCTGGAACGTTCCATGGACACTGGGCACTGCAGGGAGCCTAAGTTCATGGGTCTCCCCCTCCCTGGATAGATGGTACATGTCAAAGGAGCGCCAGGAGCTGCAGGACAAGGTCACGTTCTCTCCTGCCTGAACCATGGGGCCTGGCTGGGCTGAGAGAGAAGGTTTCTCATATAGACCTGGAAGGAGAAGAGGCAGTTTCCTCAGGGAGGTTCTTCCTTGTCACAGCTCCCCTCACATCTGAGCTGAGAACTCACTCCCCTGCTCTATGACCTAATGCTCTCTGTCACCCTCCACCCCGTCTCTCTTCATGTCTGTTTCCTCCTTCCACCTTCTCTGTCTCTCTAGGTCTCTGACCTCACTTCCCCAGCCCGAGGTGCGTTTTCCCTTTTTGTATTGTTTTCTTCTCTCTGACCCTCCTTGGATTTGTTGACTTGATGTTACTTTTTATTAATTCTAAGTTTCTCACTTTGTGTCCTGTTCATAACTTTCTGCATATTTCTATATGTTATCTATTGATCTATTCAGTGTCTATCTATAAATTATCTGCCATCTATATCTATGTATCATCTATTTATCTCCCTATCAATTGTCTATCTATCCGTCAATCATCTATTATCTATATCTATGTATCATCTCTCTCTCTCTCTGATTTCTCTCTCTGTTTGCCTCTCTATCTCTCTCCATGTATCATCTATTTATTTATCTTCATCATCGTCATCTCTATGTATCATCGATTAATCAATGAAACAAGCAATCATCATTTATGTATCCATAACCTATCTATTATCTATCACCTAACTATTTATCATCTCTCTATATCTATCTATCCATCTATCATCTGTTTTTCTCTGCCTCTTGGTCTCTCTAGTTCTCTTTGGAATCTCTGTAATTCATCCGCACATCTCCCTTTCTCTGTCCTTGGGCCTCTCCCTCAGGACTCTAATTTTGGAGCTTTTCTCTGCTCCCTTCCATCATTCTCTCCACTTATCTGCCCTCTTTTCTCTTTATGTGTCTGTGAGTCTCTCAATCCCCTTCTTCTGGTTCATTCTCTGTGTGTTTATGTCTTTGCTTTTGATGCCCCTGATTTCTCTCTGTGTCTCTCAGCAATCCTATCATATGTGGGGTTATGTGGAATATGAGCCTCAGAATCCAGTGTGGGGACCCCAAGTTCACACGGCATACAGGGGTTGGTGTTCTGGGGCCACGATATCCTGGGACGATGACTGTCCCCTGCACACAAGGCAGAGGTGTCAGAATCAACACGGCATCTGTAGGTGCCACAAGGTCTGAGGCCACAGGGGCCAACTCAGGTCAGAAATGTGGGTGTCTTTCGGTTCTCCTGGTAGAGAACACTTTGTGGAGGTAACACAGAGATGAAGCTTCTAACCTGTGCCAGGTCTCTGAACAAAGTCAACATGGAAGGACGCCTCTCTCTGGGACATGTCTGTGTCTGAGTGTCC
This sequence comes from Macaca nemestrina, assembly GCF_043159975.1. Lineage (NCBI taxonomy): Eukaryota > Metazoa > Chordata > Mammalia > Primates > Cercopithecidae > Macaca > Macaca nemestrina. Next base: position 64,793,212 of record NC_092144.1, on the reverse strand, counting down.
CCTTTAACTCTTTCTCTCTTTTCTACCTCCCTGTATGGCCCCTGTGTCTGTCCTCTGTTATGACACCTGGTCTGTGCTTGTGTCTCCTGTTTCTCTGTCTCTGTTGGTACAGACCTCCCCAAGTGAGTCTCTCTCCATAAGAATCTCATGCACATTTTCCTTACAATCACCTGGGCCTCCAAGTCCAGGATCATTCACTCTGCGTCCCAGTGACAATGAGAAGAATGTCCGGTCACTCTCACCTGTGATCACGATCTCCAGGGGGTCACTGGGAGCTGACAACACATAGGGGGAGTGAGTGACAGAACCGTAGCATTGGTAGGTCCCTGCCAGGGCAGGTGTCACTGGACTGATGGAGACATTGGCCTTGGAGCCCCCATCATGGAGCTCTCCCACGATGCTGCTCTAATCCCCACTCCCCTCATCCTTCTCCTCTCGTGTGGTCCCTTGTGATTACACTGAGCCCAGCGGGACAGTCCAGGCCGTCTCCCCATCTCAAGGTCAACTCATCAACAACCAGAGCTCCGTCTTCCCCTTCAGTCCCCTGCCCTATAGCATAAATAGTCACAGGCTCCAGGGATTAGAATGTAGCCATCATTGGGGACAGTTATTCTTCCCATCACAGCACCGATTTCCATGTATTCAATCCCCCTTTACCCCAAATAAAGTCAGGGCCTGAGTGACCAAATCCTGACGGACACCCCCAGCAGAAGCTCTGGGATTCGGGAGGTGGGACAAGGAGAAGCCCAGACAGGAGCCCTCTGACCTGTGACCATGATCGCCAGGGGGTTGCTGGGAGCCGACCACCCACTGGGGCAGTGCGGGTGTGAACCCCCACATCTGTAGGTCCCTGCATGTGTGGGATCAAAGTGCCATGAGGAAGCTGTTCCAGAATATTCTGTTGTAGGGCTCAGGGACAGGCACCCCGTCTTCCTTGTACGGACTGAATCTGTTAAACCCAAGATAAGAGTGACACCAAAGAGTCACGTCCTGGAGACATCATAGCACTGAGCCAGGCCGACAGCAAGGGCTTGTCCTGACCACCTTGGGGAGAAGGAGGCCCCGCCTTAGAGAGGAGGACTTCCCCACCCTCCGTGTGCTCAGAAGATTCTCCTCGCTTTCCACGTTTCTATGGCTCCTACCTCACCTGGGTGCCCAGGGCTAAAGGAAGGACCCATCCCGCAAAGACATGGTGTCTCCTTGCCACAAAGTGTTAGCTGAGAACTTTGAGCAAGTGCTGAGTAAGCGACTCCTAGATTTTAATACTGCAAGATTACTCACATAAAACGACACAAGGTAGACATGGGGTGGAGGGCATGTCCTTTGTGAATGGAATATCAGCCGATGCCTGAACGAAAATAAACAGCTGAGCCCCCATCAGCGGATTTGGAAAGTCAGGGCCATGGCTGTGGTTTCCCCACCTCTTCTGGTAGAATGACAGCAGCCACACTGCAGCCCTGACCGTCATGGAAACACTGGAGGGTGTGAGTTACACCTTTGTCCTCAGAGGACCTGCTGTTCCTAGCACTTCCCCCCTCCACACCCCAGCTTTGAGCACCCCAGTCTCACCCTGGTCCCCACAGAACTTGACTCTGCCAAGGGAAAGACAGGCTGGGGAGGGCGAGGTCAGAACGGTTGGTTGAGCATCCGAGCGCCCCCTCTTCCTAATTGATGAGAGACTCCTGGACAGGATTTCCCTCCTGTTTCAGGAAAATCCTCTCAGGTGGGGAGATGACACCCTAACGTTTGGGGAAGGACTCACCCGTGTGTGGACAGGCCCTCTGGACCAAGAAGAACCCTGGAAAGAAAGATCATGATGGACGATCCATCTGCAGGAAAACTAGGCCTCCCTTGCTGCCCCCACTGGGCTGTGAGTCTTGGCAGCCAGGCTTTTCCTGGGCTGAAGGTAAACTCACACTCACTGCCTACCTGCCCCCAAGAACAGGGCTCTCAGCTGTGCAGAGACCCAGCCTCCAGGCCCAGATCTCCACTCTAGGCCCATATCTCCACCCCAGGCCCATATCTCCACTCCAGGCCCAGATCTCCACTCCAGGCCCAGATCTCCACTCTAGGCCCAGATCTCCACCCTAGGCCCATATCTCCACTCCAGGCCCGTAACTCCACCTCTAGACCCATATCTCCACTCCAGGCCCATATCTCCACTCTAGGCCCATATCTCCACCCCAGGCCCATATCTCCACTCCAGGCCCATATTTCCATCCCAGGCCCATATCTCCACCCCAGGCCCATATCTCCACTCCAGGCCCGTAACTCCACCTCTAGACCCATATCTCCACTCCTGGCCCAGGTCTCCACTCTTGGCCCAGATCTCCATGCCAGACCTGTATCTCCACTGGCCCATATCTCCACTCCAAGCTCATATCTCCACTCCAGTCCCATATCTTCATTCCAGGCCCAGATCTCCACCCCAGGCCCATATCTCCACTCTAGGCCCATATCTCCACTCTAGGCCCAGATCTCCACTCCAGGCCCAGATCTCCACTCTAGGCCCATATCTCCACTCTAGGCCCAGATCTCCACTCCAGGCCCAGATCTCCACTCTAGGCCCATATTTCCATCCCAGGCCCATATCTCCACCCCAGGCCCATATCTCCACTCTAGGCCCATATCTCCACTCTAGGCCCAGATCTCCACTCCAGGCCCAGATCTCCACTCTAGGCCCATATCTCCACCCTAGGCCCATATCTCCACTCCAGGCCCGTAACTCCACCTCTAGACCCATATCTCCACTCCAGGCCCATATCTCCACTCTAGGCCCATATCTCCACCCCAGGCCCATATCTCCACTCCAGGCCCATATTTCCATCCCAGGCCCATATCTCCACCCCAGGCCCATATCTCCACTCCAGGCCCGTAACTCCACCTCTAGACCCATATCTCCACTCCTGGCCCAGGTCTCCACTCTTGGCCCAGATCTCCATGCCAGACCTGTATCTCCACTGGCCCATATCTCCACTCCAAGCTCATATCTCCACTCCAGTCCCATATCTTCATTCCAGGCCCATATCTCCACTCCAGGCCCAAATCTCCACTCCAGGCCCATATCTCCACTCCAGGCTCATATCTCCACTCCAGGCTCATATCTCCACTTCAGGCCCTTATCTCCACTCTAGGCTCATATCTCCACTCCAGTCCCATATTTCATTCCAGGCCCATATCTTCACTCCAGGCCCAAATCTCCACTCCAGGCTCATATCTCCACCCCAGGCCCATATCTCCACTCCTGGCCCATATCTCCACTCCAGGCCCATATCTCCACTCCCGGCTTATATCTCCACTTCAGGCCCATATCGCCACTCCAGGCCCATCACTCCACCTCCAGGCCCGTATATCCACTCCAGGCCAAGATCTCCACTCCAGGACCATATCCCCACTCCAGGCCCAGATCTCCACTCCAGGCCGAGATCTCCTCTCCAGGCCCACATCTCCACTTCAGGCCCATAACTCCATCTCTAGACCCATATCTCCACCTCTAGGCCCAGATCTCCACTCCAGGCCCGTAACGCCACCTCTAGACCCGTATCTCCACCTCTAGGCCCATATCTCCACCTCCGGGCCCAGATCTCCACCCAGTGCTTCCTCCGTCGATTCCCTTCCAGGACTCACCAACACACGCCATGCTAACGACCATGAGCGACATGGTTCTGCCGGTTCAGACAGGCGGCTGCTCCCCAGCTCAGCTCAGCAGTGCACAGGATGTTATCTGGCGCCCTGCCCATGCAGTTGACGTGCTGACCACATCATGGGAGGGTGACGTACGCAGGCTCTTCCTACCTTGCATGATGCCCAGCAAGCCTCCAGCCAAGAGCAGAAAATGGCTTCCTGGAAATTATTGTGACTACAATTGCCACCTTGCTTCATTCACTATGACCAGCTCAAAACACATCTCAGATCCAATCTTTCGAACACAAGATGATGGAATTCTGGGTTACATTAAAGACTTTTGATGTATTTTTGTTGTTTTTATCTGAAATTCAAACTCTTCTTCATGTGTAATGTGCAAAATATCTAACAGATACTATTAACATTATCAGAGTAATTGTGACAAAAAGTCAGTCTAATTTTCCTTCTTGAATTTCTAGTACTAAACCAGAAGGAGTGAAAATGATTTAAATTCCCAGTGAAGGATTATGCAGTTATTTATGCTCTTAGAATCCTACTTTATTAGCAAGAAACACAACATGTAAATTCTGGATTTTGTCGTTTTATCTAGAATTTGTCTCATGACCCAAGATTCCAGATTCCAAACTCATGGTTTGCTCTCTCTCTGTCTCTCTCCCTCCCTGGTTCGCTCTCTCTCTGTCTCTCTCCCTCCCTCATTTTAAATTTTACAGAAATATCCAGTAACAATACGATAGAAAATCAAGCTTCCCCCAGCACTTTGGGAGGCAGAGGTGGGTGGATCACTTGAGGTCGGCAGTTCAAGACCAGACTGGCCAACATGGTGCAACCCTGTCTCTGCTAAAAATACAAAAGTTAGTGGGGCTTGGTGGTGGGCACCTGTACTCCCAGCTACTCAAGCGGCCTAGGCACGAGAATTGCTTGAACCTGGGAGGCGGAGGTTGCAGTGAGCTGAGCTTGTGCCACGGAAATCTAGCTTGGGTGACAGAGGAAGAGTCTGTCGCAAGGAAAAAAAAAAATAGCAAACTAAATAACCTCTAATAACAAATCAGAGGACTCAGGTTACCAAATTTTAAGGGGTTGTATAAGTTTACATAAAGTGTAGCATCCTCATCAGAGGGGATATAGAGAGCCACTGGGCAGAAAAGACTGTCTAAAATACACCCTTGGATGCACAGTCCCTTTGCAGTTGACCCAGGCTGCCATGTGGTTTAAGGTGGAATCGAATTCTCAACAAATAACACAGGGCCATAGGGTTACACGTAGGAAAAAATGAATCTAAACTTATCCTCACACTATAAAAACACTTCTTATGTTTTATTTTGTTGTTGTAAATTTTTTATGCTTTATTTTTAAAATTGACAAATAAGAATTATATACAGTCGTCCTTCACTATTCCTGGGTGATTGGTTCCAGGATCCCCATTCAGAGACCAAAATCTGCAGATCCTCAAGCCTCTTGCGTGAAACGGCACAGTGAAGCTGGGCGTGGTGGCTCACGCCTGTAATCCCAGCACTCTGGGAGGCTGAGTTGGGTGGATCACGAGGTCAGGAGTTCGAGACCAGCCTGTCCAACATACTGAAACCACGTCTCTACTAAAAACACAAAAAAATTTATCTGTGCATGGTGGCACATGCCTGTAATCCTAGCTACTGGGGAGGCTGAGGCAAAAGAATCGCTAGAACCTGGGAGGCGGAGGTTGCAGTGAGCTGAGATTGCGCCACTGCACTCCAGCCTGGGTGAGAGAGTGAGACTCCGTCTCAAAAAAAAAAAAAAAAAAAAAAAAAAAAAGCATACTAATTGCATATAACCCATGCACATCCTCCTGTATACATGAAATCATCTCTGGATTACTTATAATTCCTGACACAGCCTACACCCCACTCCATTTGTGTTCATTCAACATGGTTTTTTGGTTTTTGAACTTCGGGGATTTTTTTCCCCAAAATATTTTTGATTTATAGCTGGTTCAATAAACACCTGTAAACCCCACAGATCTGGAAGAGCGACTGTGTATTCATGGTATGAAAGATGATGTGTGGACGTGTGTCCCCGTGGAGATGAGACTAACAAGGCCTATGACTCTACAAATGTTTCATCTTGGAATGGCTCTGCCAGCTTTCCAGGTCTGCAGAGAGTAAGAATATCACTTGTTCATCTGATTCACGATCCTTGGATCCTCCCATGAGCTGCATCTTTGGACGGAAATTGGAGTCCCAGAGACAAATCAGGCTCCACCTGCTTCCAGAAGCTCAGATTCCAGGGATGAGAACCCAGTGGAGGACAGATGGGGCTATATGGACATAGTAATGATAACACACCGGAAACTTTTGGCAAGAAAAGAGTCACATTACTGAAACCATGAGGGTAGACATGTTTATTTGAAGAAGAGGCAACTACATTGAAATTATTTTTAAAAATTTATAAGTTTCACTGCTGACAGAAGGCTGAAAGATAGTCTGGGGGGAGGTGGAACAGCATGTGTCTAAGTGCCGTGTTAAGAGGGAGCCTCTCGTATATTTGGAATTGTGAGTTCCTCAGTGTGACTGCAGCCTCCAGTAGGACTAGGAAGTAAGCCAGTAGGTTGGAGAGGTGGGCAGGGATCAAGTGAAATGGAGAATTGTGGGCTAAGCAAGGGAGTGTGTTTTCTTTCCAGCAGGCAGTGAGGACCTTAGACATTGGCAAGCAAGAGAGAGGCATGTTCAGATTCGTGGTGTGAGGAAGAGCAATGCCCTAAGATGCAGACTCACACCTTCAGATTCCTGCTGCTGGTACATTGGAACTGGCAAGCTGGGTTTGAGACAGGACTGTTGTCTCCCTGGAGGACCCCCTCAAGGCCTGACTCTGGTGCTCACGGGCAGGAGACAATGATCTGGGCTCAGCATTTGGAAGTTCTATGTACACGCTGGTATCTGTTGGGGGTCTCTTGGGCCTCTGAGAAGGGCGAGTGATTTTTCTCTGTGTGAAAACGCGGTGATCCAACTGTGCGTATGTCACCTCCTGAGGGTCTGGTTCATCAGAGTCCTGGAGAGAGGGAAATGTTGAGTGAGGGAGGGCCTTCCTATTTTTCAGGCCTCTTAGGGAATAAGACTATCCATGAGGCTGGGGCAAGGAGGACCTACCTCCCTGTTCACTGTTCTGTCCCCCACAGGCTCTTGGTCCATTACAGCAGCATCTGTAGGAGACAAAAGTCATCAAAACAGCTGAGAAGGCACGTCTGGGTCCTCATTTCATAAGCAGATACCAAGATACAGGGGGAGGCCATAGGTGCCTGAGGTCCCTCAGTTGCCAACAGCCAGACTCAGACATTCTGTCTCTCTGAGCTCAAGGACTCATCCCATGAATAGCTCTGAGTTCCCATCCCAGTGATTCTGCCTCCCACTTTCTGCCTGTCATGGAACCTTCTCCTGGATGTCAGTGGCTGCAGGGACATGAGGATACAGTTGAGAATCAGGCAATGGTCTGTGAGCTGAAGGCAGGGACAGGGTGTCTGGTGCTCTCTCTAGAAATCCCTGCCTCTGTGGCTCCTGCCTTGGGCCCGAGACCATCCTGCTGGTGAGAAACACACACCTGCGTGCTTCCATCCCGCTTCCCCACGGGGCCCTGAGGTCTCTGGCCTCTGCTTCGTGAGACTTACTCTTTTTGTTGGAGCACCAGTGATGCAGGAGAAAGAAGAGGAGGATGGTGAAGGGGATGACGACCACTGAGGACACAATCAGAACATGCAGGTGTCTGGGGATACCTGGAGGAAGACGAGACACCAATAAGAAGCTAATCATAGCAGTTCCTCTCTATGGATTGTCTCGCATTTCTTGATTGACAGGTAGCCATATACAACGTCTCTTTAGGACAAACAGCCAGATAGCAGGAGACCCAGCTTTCTCCTCCTCTCTCAGTTATAGCTCTCATAGTAACCATAGAATGTGCTGAGGATACCACTGCTTTAGTTTAGATGTTTGACCCCTTGAAACCTCACATTGAAATTTAACCCCCAGTGTGGGAGGTTGGGCCTCTTGGGAGGTGTTTGGGTCATGGAGGTGGATCCATCGTGAATAGATCAATGCTGTCCCAAGGAGACAGGGTTAGCAAGTTCTCCCTCTATTAGTTCCTGGAGAGCTGGTTGTTAAAAAGAGCTTGGAAACTCCATCGCTCCCTCTTCCCCTTGCTCCCTCTCTTGCTGTGTGATCTCTGTGGTCTCTGCACACACAGACCCTCCTTCCTTTCTGCCAGAGTGGGAGCAGCCTGAGGCCATCAGAAGAAATAGATGCTGGTTCCATGCTTCTAGTACAGCCTGCAGAACGGTGAGGCAAATAAATCGCTTATCTTCAGAAGTTACCCAGGCTCAAGTGTTCTTTTACAGCAACAAAAACGGACTAAGACAGCAACGTCCTGAGATCAGGAGGAACGTCCCAGAACAGCCTGGGCTGTCTTCCTGTTCTTCCTAGAGGAGGACGTCATGCAGTGCTTTAGCTCAGTGCTTCCTGTGGCTCCAGGGTACAAAACCCAGGCTGGGCTGCTTTCTGGGTTCCCCCAGCTGCAGTGCAAATGGGGTGACTCCATATGTCCCGAGCAGCTTTTCTGAGCCTTGGGGGACTGGCTCACATTGAAATATAGGCTTCTGTTGTCACTTGCTGCTTATGTGTTAGTAATGAACCTGCCTATGTCATGTATTCTCTGTGTGTTCTGTCTCCCTGGAGTGACGGTGAGGGATAGAAAGTGGCATAGCCCCAGGTGCAGTACAGGAGGTGTTTAGAGTCTTCTCTGGGAAGACTGGACTGGGATTGATACACAGTGAATGTGCTTTACAGTTTCTACAGCCACAACCCTCTTGACTCAAAAAAATTACATTCTCCAAGAAAAGAAATAAAAAGTGAAATCAAGATCAGAAAAGGTGAAGTAAATCTGACTTAAATCAAACAGCCATGAAATAATGATGCAGCCCAGGAGTAACGTGCTACTTTTTGTGATCTCCTGAGACATTATTAAGCTGTTGTTCTACCTGAGAGGCAGTGGGAAGCACAACCACCTCCATCATCTATTGTTTCAATACAGCCTGTTCTTCTGTGAGTTAGTACGAAATGTGACCAGGAGATAGTGCTGGCGCTGGTCTCTGAGTCCAAGATCTGAGCTCACTCCAAAGAGTATTGGTTTTTATCTCCCCATGATCTATCTGAATCTCCACAGGTGATTGGAAGTAGGAGTGAGGTGGGGGATTTGGGTGACAGGGCAAGTTTTATACCATGAACAGAGCACATTCTCTATTCCAGGGCCTGCGTTGGTGGGTTCAGGGGGCTTCCACATTTTCCATATGATCTCAAGCTCACAGAAAGCCAAATAAGGAAGAGGTTTTAGCCTGATTGTTTAATGGATAAGATAAAGGGTCAAAGAATTAAAGACAGAGAAGTAGAAAAACGATGGATGGTATTCAGGTGCCTTTGTAATTTGTGTGTTATATCATATTTATGTATTTTTTATTTTTATTTTTTGAGACAGAGTCCCCCTGTGTCGCCCAGGCTGGAGTGCAGTGGCGCCATCTCAGCTCACTGAAACCTCTGCCTCCAGGGTTGAAGCCATTCTCCTGCTTCAGCCTCCCTAGTAACTGCGATTACAGACATGTGCCAATGCACCGGGCTAATTTTTGTATTTTTAGCACACACAGGGTTTCACCATGTTGGCCAGGCTGGTCTCAAACTCCTACCCTCAAGGGATGCACCCGCCTTGGCATCCAAAAGTGTTGGGTTACAGGCGTGAGCCCCCATGCACAGTCTCACATATTATGTTATTATACTAGGTCCTTTCATTTGCACCACCCCTCATGTGTCCATTGCTCCTCTGCCAGGTATTGATTTAGATGTAGAAAAAAAGTACATCTCAGAAAGAAATTAATGAAACAAGGATTAAACTACTAGGAAAAATCAAACCCAGCAAGACCTCCCTGCAAATGATTCTACCTCACAAACATATCTTATATCCATCTTTCATTCATTTAGTGTGTAAATCAACTCTACATTTCACCAGTGGGGCGGGAATTGCCTTTTTGACAATCTCCTAGATTCCAGTTACGCACTGGGGCCTCCCTTATTTTCACATCAGTCACTGTTAATCACTTAGGGATTCCTAGTTAGCCCTGAGTTGAATCCAAGGGCTGAGAGTGTAAAACACACACTCCTTGTTCCTTCTTAGTTTCCTGTGTGCCCAGTGTGTTCTCTGTCCCTCTACAGTGGTCTTGTAATTCTCCCCATCTCATTCCCAGCGTTTCGGGCAGAGCCTCTTCCTTGAACTTAAGAATGTTTCCACCTTTGTGCCTTCACAGCTGAGAGCTCAGTGTGGAAAATCCTTCTGCCAATCTTCCAAGGGTTGAATCCATTTTTTTCATTAAGGTCACAAATATTATCTGATCAGTGAGACCTTCTCTGTCACCTGATATTATACACTCAGCATTATCTATTATTTATTTTAAATCCTGGCTTGGCACAGTGGCTCACGCCTATAATCCTTGCACTTAGGGAGGCCAAGGCGGTCAGATTACTTGAGATTGGGAGTTTGAGACAGCCTGCACAACACGGTGAAACCTCATCTCTACTAAAAAATATACCAAAAAATTTTAGCTGAGTGTGGTGGTGCATGGCTGTAATCCCAGCTACTCAGTAGGCTGAGGCAGAAGAATTGCATGAACCCAGGAGGCAGAGGGTGCAGTGAGTTGAGATTGTGCCACTGCACTCCAGCCTGTGGGACAGAGTGAGACTCTACCTCAAAACAAAACAAAAACCAAAAAAACAGATTTGGTGCACAGATGCTTCCCAATGGATCATTCATTTATTGATCCACTTGTGCATTCATTTTCTGCCCTCGTTTTTAACCATCTGCAATATCAGTGTCCCAAGAGCAGAGGCCGAATGCATCCTGTTAACCATTTGTGGAAGGCAGGAGAATGCTGCCCCACCCCAAAATGTCACTGTCTTAGCCACCATAGCTTGTGAATATATTATTTTACATGAAAGGAGGAATGAAGATTGCAGATGGAATTACGGTTGCTAATCAGCTGAACTGAACAGGAGGGTATCCTAGATGATTTTAGGGAGATTATGATGGATTATCTTGGTGACCCCAGTAGAATCCCAAAGTCCTTAAAGATGAGGAAAAAGGCAGAGTAGCATTCAGAGAAAGAGGTGTGGGTGAAGAATAAGAGTCTGAATGATGCCATGTGAGACGTGACCAGCCTTTGTGGGCTTTGAGGAAGGAGGAAGGGGACTAGGGGCCAAAGAACGTGGGAGCCTCTAGGAACTGGGAAATGTAAGGAGCAGATTCTTGCTTGGAACCTTAAAAAGAAGTTCAGCCTTCCTGTGTCTTTGATATCAGCCCAGTGAGATGCATTTCATACTTCTGAGTTACAGCACTGTGAGATAATTAAGAAAAACATGCTTTCATCCACAAAGCTTGTGGAAATTTGTTATGGCAACAATAGGAAAAGATTCCACACTGCACAGCCAGAGCATGGGGCATTGGCTGAACAAGTGAGTGTCATGTGCATAAATGAACTAAATTCTCTGTTACTACAAGTTTCTTGCTCTGCTGAGTCAACCAGGGTTGCGTCATGAGAGACAGGAGCTCTTTCCTTGGCAAGTAGAGCTTTTCTAAAAACATCCCACCCTCATCAGATGTTCTTTTCACTTCCCTTTCTCAAGCCCCCAGGCATTTATCCTGCAGTTAGGAATGCAGGCAGAAAAAATACTGCATTTTTTTTTTTTTTCTGAGAAGGGTGTCAGATTTGCACTCATCCTTCTAGCTTGGAGGTCTCAGGTGCAGAAAATTAGAGATTAAGAGACTTCACTGAGCCTTGTGTTGGCCCCAGATCCCTTGTGCTGTTGGAGTGTCTGGAGTTCAGAGACAGCAGAAGACAGGCCCACAATCCCAGAAGGAGCTGAGCTAACACTTGAATCCAAGGCTTCCACCTCTCCAGGTTTCCAAAAGCAGAGACAAGAGGGGTTCTTTACTCACCAGTGTTGGAGCTTGGTTCTGTGGGTGAAGACCAAGTACTTGAAGAGTTTCCTAGAACACAGGACAGGAGAGAGGTGTGGAAATGAAGATGCCTGTCTTCTACTCAATGGAAACCTTTAAGGTTGGTTCATGCCCAAACATTCTGTTATCTAATGTTGGGCCCTGGAAGTCCTGGTGTACCCTTCTCCATAATCATCGTATGTGATGCTCACTGTCTTGAGACTTCAAGGTATGAGGAGAAAACAGGAGCATCACACTACCTGACTTAAAAATATGTTACAGAGCTGTAGTAAGCAAAACAGCATGACATTGGCATAAAGAAAGACCCATAGAACAATGGAGCAAAATGAAGAACACAGATGTAATCCACCCATTTACATCCAATGGAGTTTGACAAAGGTTCTAAAGGTCTAAAATCAGGAAGGGACTGTCATTTCAATAAATGGCACAGGGAAAACTGTATATCTACATGCAGAGGGATGAAACTGCACCTCTAACTCTCACCATACACAAAAATCAAATGAAAATGGATTAAAGACTTAAGGCCTAAACCCATTAAACATTTAAAAGGAAACATTGGGGAAATGTTCCAGGACATTTGTCTGAGGAAAGACATTTTGTTTAAAATCTCAAAAACACAAACAATCAAAACAAAAATAGACGATTGGGATTACATCAAACTAAGCAGCTTCTGCACCGCAAAAGAAGCAACCAACAAAGTGAAGAGACAACCCACAGAATATTTGCAAAGTATGCACCTGGAGGGGATTAGCAACTAGAATATATGAGAAGCTCAAACACCTCAATAAAACAAATAATTTAATTATAAAATTAATGAAAGATCTGAACAGACATTTCTCAACGAACAAAACATGCAAATGGATATTGTGTATATGAAAAAATGCTCAGTATCAACTAATCATCAGAGAAATGTGAACTGAATTCACAGTGAGCTATCATCTCACCCCATTACAATGGCTTTTTATCAGAAAGACAGACAAAACAAATGCTGGTAAGGTGGTAGAGAAAGGAGAGCAGCAAGAATGTTTTCATCCAAGAAGCTTCTGGAAATTTGTTATGGCAACAATAGGAAAAGATTCCACAGAGCCAGAGCATGGGGTTTTGGCTGAACGAGTGAGTGAGTGGAAGTGTCGTGTGCATAAATGAACTAAATTCTTTCTGACTGCAAGTCTCTTGCTCTGCTGAGTCAACCAGGGTTTCATATGGTACACTGTTGATATGAATGTAAATTAGTACAGCCATTACAGAGGAGAAGAGTATGGAAGTTCCTCAAAAAATAAAATGAGGTTGGGCATGGTGGTTCATGCCTGTAATCCCAGCACATTGGGAGGCCGAGGTGGGTAGATCACTTGAGGTCAGGAGTTGAAGAGCAGCCTGGCCAATATAGAGAAACCCCGTCTCTACTAAAAATATTAGCTGAGTGTGGTGGTGGGAGCCAGTAATCTCAGCTACTCGGGAGACTGAGGCTGGGGAATCGCTTGAATCCTGGAGGTGCAAGTTGCAGTGAGCCCAGATGGTGCCACGGCACTCCAGCCTGGGCAACAAGAGTGAAACTCTGTCTAAAAAAAAACCAAAAACCATAAAACAAAACGTAAAAAGTCAACTTGCACAGGATCTAGCAATTCCACGACTGGGTGTAAACCAAAAGGAAAGGACTTCAGTGTATCGAAGTGATAGCTGCACTCCTATGACTGTTCTAGCGCAGTTCACAGTAGCCAAGATGTGGAGTCCACCTACCTGCCCCTCAGTGGGTGAATGGATAGACAGAATGTAGTACATACACACACTGGAGACTACTCATCCATAGAGACAATAACATCCTGACATTTGCAGCCACGTGGATGGAACTGGAGCTCATTACAAGTATTTCCATTTCTTACTCATATGCAGGAGCTAAAAGGTGGATCTCATGAAAGTAGAGAGTAGAATGGTGGCTACCAGAGGCCAGGCAGGGAAGGGTGGAGGGTAAAAAAAAAAAAAAAAAAAGTACTAATTAATTAATTAATTAATTTTGAGAGAGTGTCTCTCTCTGTCTCCCAGGCTGCAGTGCAGTGGCATGATCTTGGCTCACTGCAACCTGTGCCTCCTGCAACTAAGTGCATCTCCTGCCTAACCCTTCCAAGTAGCTGGGACTACAGGCATGTGCCACCATGCTCGGCTAATTATTATTATTATTTTGTATTTTTAGTACAGATGGATTTTCCCCACGTTGGCCAGGGTGGTCTTGAGTCCCTGATCTCAAATGATCCACCTGCCTTGGCCTCTCAAAGTGTTGGGATTACAACCGTGAGCCACCGTGCCCGGCCTATAAATGTATTTATGAACAGTAGACTTCACACTTAAAAATGGTAAAGGTGGTAAATTATATAGGTATATTTCACCTCAATAAATACTTTTCCAAATGAAAAGAAAAGGGTGTAGGGGTTGCTGGTGATGACATCTCTCTGTGGGTGAGAGGCCGGGATGGGCTTCTGGGAAATAAGTAAGGTTGAGGGGCTGAGGGAACCTCAGATCTCCCCAAACTGAGCCCAGTCTCCCCACCTCTGGGTCTGTCCTGACAGCTTTCTCCATCTGCCTGGGTGCCGACAGCCCTGAACGCGGGCCTCCATGTGGGCTGTGAAGGAGGGTTTGGAGGTGCCCTGTCTGCCATCCTGCGCCCTGAACCCACCCTCACACCCAGGCTTTGTCTTCTCTCTGCATCTGTCCATGCTTCTCTCCATCATCAGCAGGAAGTTCCTCAGCTATGGCTCTAGGATTACAAGACGTGGGGCAGGCATGGGGTTTCCTCACCTGTGACAGAAATGGGCAGTGGGTCACTCGGGTGTGACCACACATAGGGCAGGGCACGGAAAGAGCCAAAGCATCTGTAGTTCCCTCCGTGGGTTGCAGGGCCCAGAGGAAAGTCAGCCTTGAATGTTCCACTGACCCTCGGCACTGCAGGGAGCCTAAGTCCATGGGCCTCCCCATCCCTGGATAGACGGTAAATGTCAAACGAGCTCTGGGAGCTGCAGGACAAGGTCACGTTCTCTCCTGCCTGAACCGTGGGGCCCGGCTGGGCTGAGAGAGAAGGTTTCCCATATAGACCTGGAAAGAGAAGAGGCAGTTTCCTCAGGGAGGTTCTTCCTTGTCACAGCTCCCCTCACACCTGAACTGAGAACTCACTCCCCTGCTCTATGGCCTAATGCTCTCTCTCACCCTCCACCCCGTCTCTCTTCATGTCTGTCTCCTCCTTCCACCTTCTCTGTCTCTGACTTCACTTCCCCATCCCTATCTATGTTTTCTCTTTTGTACCATTTTATTATTTCTGACCTTTCTGACCCTACTTGGATTGGTTGACTTGATCTTCCTCTTTCTTTAATTCTGAGTCTCTCATTTTCTGTCTTATTCATAACTTTCTGCATATTTCTATTATCTATTGATCGATCTATCAATTATCTATGTATGTATCTATCATCTATCGTCATCTGTGCATCTATGACCTCTCTCTCTGTTATCTATCATCTATCAATCAAGTATGTATGTATCTATCCATCTATCTATCATCACGTGTCTGTCTTTCTGTCTCTCTATGTCTCTTTATGTATCATCTGTCTATCTATCTACTTCTCTATCTATATCGTCTATCAGTCATTCATCATCTATTTATCTATCACCTATCTCTCTGTTATCTATCATCTATCTCTTATCTTTCATCCATTTATATCTATCTATCATCTGTCTTTCTCCTTCTCCTTTTCTCTGCCTCACAGTCTCTCTAGTTCTCTTTTGGCATCTCTGCAATCCATCTCCACATCTTTATCTTTCCCTGTTTTCGTGCCTCTCCCTCAGGGCTCTGATTTTAGGGCATTTCTCTGCTCCCTTCCATCATATGCTCACTGCTCTGCCCTCTTTTTCTATCTCTTTATATGTCTGTGAGTCTCTCAATTCCCTTCTTCTGGCTCATTTTGTGTGTGTGTTCATGTCTTCGCTTTTTGGTTTCCCTGATTTCACTCCGTGTCTCTCTGTGGGCTTTTGTTCTCAGTAATCCTATAACATGTGGTGTTATTTGAATATGAGCCTCAGAATCCAGTCTGGGGACTCCAGGAACTCACAGCATACAGGGGTTGGTGTTCTGCTCCCTCACCTGGGGCCATGGTGTCCTGGGACGATGACAGCTCCACTGCATGGAAGGCAGAGGTTTCAGAATAAACATGGCATCTGTAGGTGCCACAAGCCTGGGGCCACAGGGCCCAACTCAGGCCAGATAGACGTGTCTCTTTGGGTTCTCCTGGTAGAGAACACTTTGTGGAGGTAAAACAGAACAGAACCTTCTAACCTGTGCCTGGTCTCTGAACAAAGTCGGCATGGAAGGACGCCTCTTCTGGGACATGTCGTCTCTCTGTGTGTCTTCTTTACCTCTTTATCTCTTTTCCTAACACGCTGTATGGTCCCTGTGTCTGGCTTCTACGTTATGATGTGCGGTCTGTACTTGTGTCTCCTGTTTCTCTACCTCTGTTGGTACAGACCTCATGAAGTCACTTTCTCTCCATGAGAATCCCACACTCATCTTCCTCATGACCACCTGGGGCTTCCGGTGCTAGATCATTCACTCCCTGTCCCTGCAAGGGTGAGAGGCAGGTCTGGATTCTCTCACCTATGATCACGATGTCCAGAGGGTCACTGGGAGCTGACCACTCATAGGGGGAGTAAGCGACAGAACCAAAACATCTGTAGGTCCCTGCAAGGGCAGGTATCATGGGACCCATGGAAGAGTTGGCCTGGGAACCCCCATCATGGAGCTGTCCAGTGAGGTGCAAGGGGTCCTCAGTGATCCCCTCTCTGTGCAGAAGGAAATGCTCAAACCTCATATCTGACCAACATTGCAGGACGACCATCTCTCCTGATTTCACCAGGGGACCTGGGTGGGCCAGGAGGGAAGGCTTTCTGTAGACTCCTAAGAAGAGAGGTTGTGAGTTCAGATGGCGTCTCCCTTTCTCATCCCATTCATGGGACCTGGAATAAGTGAGACTTCCCCTCCATGGTGTCTATCTCTCTCCTCCCTGTCTGTGTCTCCATGTTCTTTTCTGTGCCCATAACCCTGGTGCAGGTCCCTCCATCTGTCTCCCTCCCTCTTCCCTGTCTCTCTGTCTCTAGGACCCCTGATTCCCTTCCCACTGGGCACAGTGTCATCTCTTAGGCTGTTGTATCTGTTTCCCACTAATCTCTTTGCTGGTGTTTATGTGGGGCTGGAAGAGGAACCACGACAGGCTGCATGTCCAGGCTCTCAGCAGCCTGAATCAATTTCTTTTGGACAAATGGGAATGGCTGGCAGGAGGTGTGAACTCATCAGTAAGGCAGGTACCAATGTCCCTGTTCCTGATGGGGGTTGGGAGCCTCTCCTGCCATGTCTGTGCCTTTTCCGTGGTCCCAGCTGCCATAGGGTGGCCCCTAGTGCTGGTTCCAGGAGAATCAACCCCTTCCTCTGTGGATCGAGCCTGGTGGTAGCATCAGTATTCCACCTGTGCTGAAATCAGTGTAGCCAACCTTCTCCTTGTTTGGTTTCTTAACTTGTCCTTAACCTGAGTTCCTGTGTTGGTTTCCTGTTGCTGCTGTAGAAAATTATCACAAACATGGTGGCAGGAGAGAATACAATAACCCCTTCTACTAATGGAGAACGGAAATCTGACCCAGTTCTCTCTGGGCTAAAATCAAGGCATCTGCAGGGCTGTGCTTCCACTGGAGACTCAGGGAGAATCAGTTCCCTTGACTTCTCCAGCCCTTAGAGCCACCTGCCTTCATGGTTCGTGGCCTTCCTTCACCTTCAAAGCCTGTAGTGAGTCTCCCTCCCACTATGCTGTTCTAATCCCCACTCTCCTCATCCTCCTCCTCTCATGTGGTCCCTTGTGATTACACTGAGCCCAGTGGGACAGTCCAGGACGTCTCCCCATCTCAAGGTCAACTCATCAACAACCTGAGCTCCATCTTCCCCTTCAGTCCCCTGCCCTATAACATAAAGAGTCACAGAGTCCACTGATTACCATGTAGCCATAACTGGGGACAATTATTCTTCCCACCACAGTACCTATTTTTCTGTACTGAATCCCCCTTTACCCTAAAGACAGTCAGGTCCTGGGTGATGGGACCCTGGTGGACACCCCCAGCAGAAGCTCTGGGATTCAGGAGGTGGGACAAGGAGAAGCCCAGACAGGAGCCCTCTGACCTGTGACCGTGATCACCAGGGGGTTGCTGGGAGCCGACCACTCAGTGGGGGAGTGCAGGTGTGAACCCCGACATCTGTAGGTCCCTGCGTGTGCCGGGGTCACAGGGCCCAGGAGGATGTCCTTCCAGAATCTTCTGTTGTAGAGCTCAGGGGCAGGCACCCCATCTTCCTTGTACAGACTGAAGATGGTAAACCCAAGATGAGAGTGACACTGAAGACTCACGTGTTCTCCTTGAGGCACCACAGCGCTGGGCCAGGCAGAGAGGAAGGGCTTGTCCTGACCATCTGGGGGAGAAGGAGGCACAGCCTTTAGAGAGGAGGATGTGGAGCAGCCCCTCCCTCCCTGTGCTCAGAAGATTCTCCCCACTTTCCACATTTCTAAGGCTCCTACCACACCTGGGTGCCCAGGGCTACAGGAAGAACCCATCTCGCATAGACATGGCATCTCCGTACAAGAAAAGTGTCAGCTGAGAACTTTGAGCAAGTGCTGAATAAGTGACTCTTACTAGATTTTAATACTGCAAGATTACTCACATAAAAAAACACAAAGTAGACACAGGATGGAGGGCATGACCTTTGTGAATGGAATATCAGCTAATGCATGAACCAAAATAAACAACTAAGCCCTCATTAGAAGATCTGAAATGTCAGGATCATGACTGTGGTTCCCCACCCCGCTTCTGGTAGCATGACAGCGGCAACACTGCAGCCCCGACCATCATGGAAACACTGGAGGGTGTGAGTTACGTTCTTGTCCTCAGAGGCTGGCTGTTCTTGCACTGCTTCCCTCCCTTCCTCTGTCGGTGACACCACTTCTTCCCCACACACTGCTGCTTTGAGCACTCCAGTCTCCCCCAGGGTCCCCACAGACTCAGCCAAGGGAAAGAAAGAACAGGGAGGGCTAGGACAGAACTGTGGGCCAAGCTTCCCATGGCTTCCTTTTCCTAGTTCATGAGAGATTCCCACATGGCTTCCCATCGTCATCCCATCAGTCAACCCCTTGTGCTGCCTGCCTCATGTTTCAAGAAAATCATCTTATGTGGGGAGATGACAACCTAAGGTTTGGAGAAGGACTCACCCACATGTGACCAGGCCCTCTGCAGCAAGAAGAACCCTATAAAGAAAGATCATGATGGATGATCCATCTGTACATCACCTCCAGGCCCATATCTCCACTCCAGACCCATATCTCCACTCCAGGCCCATATCTACAGTTCCAGGCTCATATCTTCACTCCAGGCCCATATCTACAGTTCCAGGCCCCTATCTACACTCTAGGCCCATATCTCCACCTCCAGGCCCGTATCTCCATTCCAGGCCCATATTTGCATTCCAAGCCAGTATCTCCACTCCAGACCCATATCTCCACTCCAGGCCCATATCTACAGTTCTAGGCTCATATCTTCACTCCAGGCCCATATCTACAGTTCTAGGCTCATATCTTCACTCCAGGCTCATATCTCCACTCCAGGCCCATATCTCCACCTCCAGGCCCGTATCTTTATTCCAGGCCCATACTTGCATTCCAAACCAGTATCTCCACTCCAGGCCCATATCTCTATCTCCAGGCCCATATCTCCATTCCAGGCCCATATCTAAAGCTCCAGGCCCATGTCTCCACTCCAGGCTCATATCTCCACCCCAGGCCCATATCTCCACTCCAGGCCTATATCTCCACTCCAGGCCCATATCTCCACTCCAGGCTCGTATCTCCACCTCAGGCCCATATCTTTACCTCCAGGCCCAGATATCCACCCCAGTGCTCCCTCCCTCGATTCCCTTCTGGGACTCACCAACACATGCCATGCTGATGACCATGAGCGACATGGTGCTGCCGGTGCAGACAGGCGGCCGCGCCCCAGCTCAGCTCAGCAGCACACAGGATGTTGTGAGGGGCTCATGCAGTTGACATGCTGACCACATCATGAGAGGATGACGTACACAGGCTCTTTCTGCCTTGCATGAGGCCCAGTGGTTGTTTGCTCAAGAGTGGAACATGGCTTCCTGGAAATTGTTCCGACTAGAATTGACACCTTGCATCCTTCACTATTGCCAACTCAAAACACGTCTCAGATCCAATCTCTCATACAGGAGATGATTGAATTTTGTGCTGACATGAAAGACTTTTGACGTATTTTTGTTGTTTTCTTCTGAGATTCAAACTCTTCTCCATGGGCTATTTTTTGCCCATTCAATATGATGTTGGCTGTGGATTTGTCATAGATGGCTCTTAATATTCATTTGGAAACAAGTTGTTAAATCTCCATGTTTTTCTGTAGTTTTAAGAGATGATCTTGGTATTTTTTTCCATTTTTATTGTGTGCCTTGTTATGATTTCGATTCTTTGAGTTTATTGAGACTTGCTTTGTGGCCAATCTTAGAATATGATATGTTTTTGTGTGTGTGCAGATAAGAAGAATCTATATTCTGCAGTTGTTGGGTGGAATACTCTGTAGATGTCTCTTACATTCAATTGGTCCAGTGTTGTCTTTAAGACCAGAATTTCTTTGTTAGTTTTCTGTTTTAGTGATCCATCTGATGTTGTCAGTGGGATGTTGAAGTCCCTTACTATTATTATGTGGCTAACTCTTTTCATAGGTGAAGAATAACTTGTTTTATGAATCTGTGTGCTCCAAAGTTGGGTGCATATATATTTAGAATAGTTAAGTCTTCTTGTCAAATTGAACCCTGTATCATTTTGTAATGCCCTCCTTTGTCCTTCCTGATTGCTGTTGATTTAAAGTGTGTTTCATGTGATATAAGGATAGGAATGCCTTCTCTTTTTTTTGTTTCCTGGTTGCCTAGTAAATATTTCTCCATCCTTCTACTTTGAGCCGCCTGTGGGTGTCATTTCATGTGAGATGGGTCTCTTGAAGACAGCAGGCAGTTGGCTCTTGGCTTTTTATCCATGTTGCCACTCTATGCCTTTTACGTGGGGAATTTAGGCCATTTACATTCAGGGTTCATATTGATATATGAAATTTTGGTCCTGTCATTATGTTGTTGGCTGTTTTATAGACTTGATAGTGTAATTGCTTTATATTATTTGTGAGCTATGGCTTGAGTGTGTTTTTGTGGTAGCAGGTTTTTATCTTCTGTTTCCTCTTGAGCACTCCACTAAGGATCTCTTGTAATGGTGGTCATGGTGGTCTAGTGCTAACAAATTCTTTTAGTGCTTCCTTGTCAGAGAAGGATTTTATTTCTCTTTTGCTTATGAAGCTTAGTTTGATGGGATATGATATTCTTGGTTGGATTTTCTTTTCTTTAATAATGCTGAAACAGGCTCCTAATCTCTCTGGCTTATACGATTTCCACTGAGAGTTCTGCGGTTAGCCTGATTGGGTTCCTTCTGTAGGTGACCTGCTCCTTCTCTCTAGCTGCCTTTAAGATTTTTTTTCTGTTGTGTTGACCTTGGAGGATCTGATAACTGTGTGTATTGGGGATGGTCACCTTGTGTTATATCCCACATGGGTTTTCTGTATTTTTTTTTTTTTGAATTTATATGTCTTCCTCTCTAGCAAGATTGGGAAAATTTTCATGGAAAATGAATGGAAATTTCATGGAAATGAATGTCCTCAAATATGAACTATGTCCTCAAATATGTTTTCTACATTGCTTACTCTTTCTTCTTCTCTTTCAATAATTCCAATGAGCCATATATTTTGTGTCTCTACATAATCCTATATTTCTCAGAGATTTCATTCAGTTTTTAAAAATCTTTTAAAAAATTTTTGTCTGACTGGGTTGATTCAAAGATCTATTTTTCAAGCTCTGAGATTATTTCCCTAGCTTGATCTCTTCTGCTTTTGTTGCTTCTGATTGTATTGTGAAATTCTTGAAGCGAAGTCTTCAGTTTCAGGAGTTCAGTTTGGTTCTTTCTTAAAATGGATATTTCATATTTCACCTCAGGTGATCTGCCCACCTCGGCCTCCCAAAGTGCTGGTATTACAGCTCCTAGATCATTTTGCTGGATTCTTTGGATTGGTCTTCATCTTTCTCCAAGATTTTGGTGAGTTTCCTTAGTATCCAGATTCTGAATTCTGTGTCTGTCATTTCAGTCATCTTAGTATGGCTAACAATTGGATTTCTGGGGAACTATCGAGTTGCCAGAGTTCTTGTATTGATTCTTCTTCATGTGTGAGGCTGGTGTTCCTTTAACTATGATGTAAGTTAAGCATAGTCAGTTGTCTTTATTTCTGGGTATTTTGAGAGGACTGGGACTCATATAGAATCTTTATTTGTGGCTGAGTCTTTGCCTTAGTTTTCACAGGTGCTGTATACTGGCAAAATATTTTGGTGTTGTGTTTTGGTCTGTGATTCAGTGGGTGGTGCTTAAGAATGTTGGCTGGCAGATAGTTTGTTACTCAGCCACATGGCTCCTTCGTATTTTTGTGCAGCTCTCCCCAGCACTCTGTGGTGAGGGCGGAGAAATGACCCCCTCACCTAGTCCACTCCTGAGCTTTTGAGGAGCCCCCTTTAATGACCAGCTCCAAGACTGTATTTTCTTTGTTAGGTGTTCTAGTCAAAGGTGTGGGTGTGATGTCAAAATCACCTCACACCACAAGACGCCCAGCTAATTTTTGAATTTTTAGTAGAGACAGAGTTTTGCCATATTGGACAGGCTGGTCTCAAACTCCTGACCTCAAGTGATCCACCTGCCTCGGCCTCCCAAAGTGCTAGGATTACAGGTGTGAGCCCCTGCACCCTGCCAGGGGTTCTTGAGTTGACACATCAATCATCCACTTGGACTGGTGATTGGTAATTCTGATATTGGTCCTTTTCCTAGGGTGGAATTCTCATCCTCCTTCCACGGCCCTAACTTCAAACTTTAGGGAGCAATGAGTTGGATTATTGCTCTGATTTTGAAGGGGAAGCTGATTTGTATTTAAATATTCATTTTTTAATTTTCTTAAATTTTTTGACCAATTAAAAAATTTGTTTTCAGCTAAGTTTATATGAGAAACTAACTCATATAAAACTCAGAGATGGTCTTCTCCTGATATATCCATTTTATATTTTTATGATTGCCTTTTAAATTATATTGAATGCTTGTAATTCCAGGGACATGTCTTTCAGAACAGTATTTATTCTTATCTACATGTTTTGGAGAGTGCACTAAGGGACATTGAAGTTTATTTCCTGAAAAGAGTTTAATTTTAAAATGTATTTTATTTAATAATTCAATGATTTTGAATGTCTAGGTATTTCAGAGATTGTTTTAGACAATTGGTTTTCTTGTGATATGTGACCACTTCATCTAAGCTGAATAATGTCTTCATAATGTCCACTTAGAATCTTTTGAATTCTGTAGCATCTGTACTGATGTCATTGTTTCCTTTCTGATATTGGTAACTTTCCTGGGGTAGGATTCTTATCTCCCCCTGAGGTTCTGCCTCTAAAATTCAGGGAACAATGAGTCAGATTAGTACTCTGATTTCAAAGGGAAAGCTGATCATCTACCATTTTTTATTTATGTAAATGGACACATTAACATCCCTTGCCTGAACCTTAGTTTCCTTGTTTGGAGCATTTTGCTATAAATCTCACTTCTCAGAGTGATTGTGGGGCTTGATGTGGCTGGGGTATGGGATGAGCTCAAATATAATTTATTTCCAGATCAGGTTAAGGCATGAAGGGGTTGGGACTTGTTAGAATCCTGTTGTTGGACTCCACAGTAAGGGTAGACATTTGAGGCACTCAATCAAAAACCTCAGTTGTTCCTAGCACTGAGAAATTTAATAGAAAGTTTCTAAAACATTACTCATGGTCTTATGCACAAAAAATAAAGTGATAGCACCGGAAGTAGACAGAGAATCATAAGAGAAAAGAGAGAGCAAAGCTCAGTGGTCACCAGTGCCTGGGACCATCAAGGGGTTATTAAGGAGGAAGTTTCCACTTCTGTGTGGAACAGAAGAGGCTCCCTAGGGTCCTCACAGACAGGGAGTGAGTCAAGACTCTGGGCGAGGCTGGAAGCTCTGGTTCTCCTTGAGTTTTTTTTTTTTTTTTTTTTTTTTGAGACAGAGTCTTGCTCTGTCCCCCAGGCTAGAGTGCAATGGCGTGATCTTGGCTCACTGCAACCTCTGCCTTCTGGGTTCAAGCAATTTTCCTGCCTCAGCCTCCCAAGTAGCTGGGACTAAAGGTGCCTGCCACCACGCTCAGCTAATTTTTATAATTTTATTAGAGATGGGGTTTCACCATGTTTTCCAGGCTAGTCTTGAACTCCTGACCTCAGGTGATCCACCTGCCTTAGCCTCCCAGAGTGCTGGGATTGCAGGCATGAGCCACCACGCCTTCTCTGAGATTTTACAGATGGGCTCTGGGACATCTCTGCTCATTGACCGGAGCCCCTGGTCAGCACTGAGCCACCTCCTCCGTGTGTGTATTTGGGACTTTGAAACATGAGTCCAACAGAAAGGACCAAGGAAGTGTATTTTTTATTTTTAGTTTTCGAGATGGAGTCTTGTTCTGTTGCCCAGGCTGGAGTGTGGTGGCCCAATCTCGGCTCACTGCAGCCTCCGCCTCCCAGGTTCAAGCAATTCTCCTGCCATAGCTTCCCGAATAACTAGGATTACAGGCATGCCCCACCATGCCCAGCTAATTTTTAAAATTTTTAGTAGAGATGGGGTTTCACCGTATTGACCAGGTTGGCCTAGAACTCCTGACCTCAGGTGATCTGCCCACCTCGGCCTCCCAAAGTGCTGGTATTACAGGCATGAGCCACTGTGCCTGGCCTCAGACTCATGTTTCAAAGTCCCAAATACACATTTGCCCACCTATTCCAGTTATTTAATCCAGATGTATGCTCAGAACTGAAGAGATGGAGAATCAATAGTTCACTTCAGGGAATGTGGCAGTTGGAAACAAAGAAAAATGCATTACATGACAGTGGACCAGAGCACATGATCACAGGGGTGTGGACGCAAACCCACCATGGGGGATGTGCCCTCACGTCACAGGGAGCAAAAGGAAGGGAGGGGCAGTCACAGAGGGTCCACAACAGCAGGATGGAAATCACCACCATTTAATGGAGGTTTAATAGAGGAAGCATTCTCTACAGGCACCCAGATATCTTCCTGCACCTGACCCATACCTCCCCTTCTCGACCTTCTCAGTAGACAGTTTCCCGAATGATGGTCCAGACTTTCTTTCAGAACCTTTTGGGACCATCAGATTCATTGCCAAGGCTCTAGCACTCTGACGGGTGTATTGTTCTCTCTTGTGTTTACCTCCTGGTTGCATCTTGGGAGTTTCTCTGGCTGTGCCAATCCTAAAACAGCAGAATCCCAAGGACCACCAGGACCAAGCCAGCCACGGCCATGCGGATGAGATTCTCCACGGTGTAATCCTGGGGGTGTGAGGCTGGGGATGGTGGACAAAGAGGTCACAGAGGTCAGGGTAGATCATCATGACCCAGGACCCCTGGATGTCCACCCAGGATGCCCACCTCCCCTTCACAGGACCTGACCCTCTGTGCCAGCCCCATAACGGAGAGCATCTCCTCACTCACTAGTCTTGGAGTCTGTCTGGTTTTGTGACGGGCTGAGGGTCTCAGCTCCTCCTGAGAATCAACCAAAAAAAGAGGGGAGGTGTGTGAGGAGTTGAAGAGACTTAAGTCAACATGTCCCTCAGTTACTGCATTCCTTTGTGTCTACATTTCTCCTAACTGTTCTGTAGTTATGTGATAGAACCTTTTCCTGATGCGGCAGAGGTGCATACATACATATATGCACAGGAATAAATATGTGTATATACATAATTGAGATATAATAGTGTGTGTATGTAAATATATAATGCTTATGTATTAGAAGATATATCATAGTGTGTGTATATACAAATGTGTAATACATAATATATATTATGAGATATATAATATGTGTGCATGTAAATATAAAATGCATAGTATGTATTATAAGATATATAATAGTGTGTGTATAAATAAATATATAATACATAATATATAATAACATATATAATAGTGTGTGTATACATATAAATATGTAATAAGATATATAATAGTGTATATATCTAAATATATAATACATAAAATATAATAAGACATATAACAGTGTGTGTATATCTAAATATATAATACATTATATATTATAAGATACACAATAGTGTGTATATATAAATATATAACACATAATATATGATATATAATAGTGTGTATATATAAATACGTGATGCATAATATATAATAAGATATATGATAGTATGTGTATCTCTAAATATATAATACAATATATAATAGTGTGTTAATATATGTCATATATAAATATGTAATATATTTATATATAATATATAATATATAAATATCATATATTTATTTAATATAACATATCAAATATATTTATTAATATATAAATATATTTATTATATTAATGATATATTTATTTAATATAATATATCAAATATTTATATATTTTATATATTATATATTAATATATAATATAAATATATATACTTTATGTATTTATATATTGTATATAAATATATTTATATATTTATATGTTATATATAAATATATTGATATATATAATAAATATATTGATATATATATTTATGTATAACATATATGTTAATATATAAATATATAATAAATAATATATAAGATATATAATAGTGTGTATATATGTAATGCATAATATATATTATAAGATATATAATACTGTGTGGGTGTATATACATAAATATATAATACAAAATATATAATAAGATATATAATTGTGTATACATAAATATATAATACACAGTGCATAATAAGATAGATAATAGTGTGTGGGTATATATAAATATATAATACATAATATATATTATAGGATAGATAATAGTGTGTAGGTATATATAAATATATAATACATAGTATACATTATAAGATAGAGAATGGTGTGTGGGGTATGTATAAACACATACATACAAATTTGAAGTGAGAAGAGTATTATAAAATTTAGAAACAAGTTTGTCCTCCATTTTCTTGTGGTTAATGTAATTATTATCAATAAATCAGAAGAGATCATTTGGGAAAGGATTGAAAGGGAGTGTGTCAGGGGTAAGTTAATGGGAACTAAAATTAGCATACTCAAACCAAGAACTTTCTCATCTATACTTAACTAATTTTAGAAGATAGAAAGGAATCAAAGCCTTTCAAATTATTCAAGTAGTAAAACAATCCTTAAAATTCACAATGTCCACAGTTATTATGAATATAACTTCAAAAGCCTGCTGATATAAATGTATAAAGTTTAATTTTAAATGTATTGGATAAACAGACATTATTAATAAGAAGTTATTCTCCATCATGAATGCACATATTTAATTTAATCCCAAAGAAAATCAGAACACAGTCATTTTACATCATAACGCTACCTACCAAATTAAATGTGTAAATTATAAATGCCAGCATTGCTTTGAAATCTTCAGAAACAGAAAGAGAAACAATAGATACGTGGACGTAAAAAATAAAGGACAGAAAGGAATTGCGCACGAGGTTTGCTGTTGAATATTTGCCTGCATTGCTGCAGTGAGCAGGTGCACAGTCTCCCCTTAGTCTCAGGTATGCACTGAGTGTTACGGGGCCGCTGGGGGAGCCCAGGTGGGGAGTGGGTGGAGCCTCCATCTTCTATCCTCAGTCTAAGTATGATTCCTCCAAGGTTCCTCCGTATCTCATTTCAGTCCTCCCTGGCCTTTAGCCCCATCTGAGGTCTCTGGGGTGGGAGCCCAGGATTAGGAGGTCCCTGACAATTTCCACCCTCTTATGGGCTGGGCCCTCTCCCTTTACTCCCCTCTTTCCTTAGCATCCTGAGCTCTGCTGGAGGCAGGGCCTGAGCTGAGCCTTTGAGCTCAGAGAGGACAAGGTCAGGGCCCTCACCTGAGACCACGAGCTCCAGGGGGTCACTGGGGTGAGACAGCAGGTAGGGGAAGAATCTGTGTGAGCTGTAGCACCTGTAGGTCCCCGCGTGGGCTGAGGTCACAGGACCCATGGGGAATTCAGCCTGGTGCTGCTGAGCTCGGTGCTCTGATCTCAGACGCAGCAGGTGATGGGCTGCCCCCTCCTTGGTCAGAAGGAAAGTGTCCATCGGGCTCCGTGACTGACACAGCAGGGTCACGTTCTTTCCTGAGGCTACTGTGGGGCCCGGCTGCACTGAGAGGAAGGGTCTGTCAGGGATCTGTCCTGGAGAGAAGAAGGATGGGTGAGGGGCTGTCCCACCTTGTTCTGAGCTGAGACTTCCCCAGGCCTCTCTCTGGGGCCCTCAGTCTCTCTGTCTCTGTCTTCTCTGAGTCTCCCCCTCCCCACCCATCCCCTGTCTCTCTCTGTGTCTTTCTCCCTTAGGACCCCCACCCCTCATCCTGGCCATCACCACCTGGGCTCCCCCAGCAGGGCCTGAGCAGAGCCTGGGTCCCTGACTGAACCCGCTGGGCTCCTCACCTGCGATCAGGATGTCCAGGGGGTCACTGGGGGCCGACCACTTGGAGGAGAGGTTGTGTGCACCGTAGCATCTGTACTGGCCCCCGTGGGACACCCTCACAGGGCCCAGGGTAAAGTTGGCCTGGGAGAGCCCAACCTGGGGCTGCTGGCCAGAGCCCTGGAGGAGGTCATGTCCCTGCTCCTTGTACAGAGCAAATCTGTCGTAGCCGACATCAGAGCGACACTGCAGGGTCAGATTCTCTCCAGGGGCCACGACAGGGCCCTGCAGGGTCAGGAGGGAGGGCTTCCTAGACACGCCTGGAGGAAAACAAGAGTTGGGACTAGGAGGACTGGTTCCTCCCACACCCCTTCCTTCTCCCGTTCTGGCCCTGCAGGTCTCACTGTCTCTCACACTCAGTCTCTCTGGGCTCAGGAGTCCCAAACTTCCCTTGTTCCACCCTCCTACGTGGGTCTCCCTGAGAGTGAGTTCTCAAAAATAAATCGGGCAAGGAGCAGATGTCTGTACCTGAGACCAGGATCTCCATGGTATCACTGGGTTCCGACCACACCCGGGTGATGTTCCTGTAATATCCATGGCATCTGAACAACCACCGGTGACTGGGGGCCACAGGGCCCACAGGGAACAGGGCCAGGAACAGCCCGTTGGAGAGTTCCTGTGAGTCCAGCATCCAGGAGAGCTTGTTTTCTCCTTCCTCAATCAAAATGAACCTCTGAAATCCCAGCCTTGAGCTACACTGGATGGTCACGTTCTCTCCTGAGGTCACCACAGGGCTTGGCAAGGCTGAGAGGGTGGGTTCTCTGTAGGCTCCTAGGAAAGAAGGAGACACTGTCTTAAATGGGACTCATGCCTCCCACATCATCCCCCAGGGCTGAGTTATTAGAACGAAGATGCCCCTGAGAGCTGACCTCCTTCCTGAGGGCAGAGCCTGGGGCTGGGACCCCTGAGTGTCCTCTTACCTGTCACCACCAGTTCCAGCGGGTCACTGAGCTCTGACCAGCCTGCAGAGCTGAGATAGTGACAGCGGTATGTCCCTGCATAGTGCTCTCTCATGGATGGGATGAAGAAGTTGGTCTTGTTCCTGGGCTCTGGTGGGCTCTGTTGGTGCCAGGTCATGGTGCTTCCTTCCTTGGTGAGATGGTAACCCTGGGTATCCAGGGTCCCCTGGCACCAGAGGGTCACGGAGCTCCCCCAGCTGATCACAGAGCCTGGCTCAGCCCAGAGGCTGGGTTTGGGGAGGATCCCTGGAAGAAACCACAGGCTGGAGTCCACAGACCTCCCCTGCCCCTCATTCCCAGCTCAGGCCATGGACCCTCTTGATTTTCTCACCCTCCGTTCAGAAGGCCCTGAGATGAGAGTCCGGGTGCTGAGTGTGAGGCAGGGCAGGGGAGCTTAGCAGAGACTCACCCGCAGGTGCTCGGGTATTCTGGCCCAGACTCAGCCATGGAGGAGAGTTTCCTGTGGGGGATTTGGAAGACAGAGGTGTGACTGCTTCCCTTCCTGCTGGAGCACCAGTAGCCACTGGACCCCTGAGGGTCTCCAGTGAACAAGGCTGCTGTGGGAGCCCCCTCACCCCAGCCCAGTGCCCCTCCTGTCCCTCGTCTCTCCACCACTGACTGAGGCACAGAAGAACAGGGAGGATGGACACCATGATGCCTGCTCTGCGTGCTCCAGCTGTGGGACAGGAGACCACACGACCCTCCAGGACAGACAGACGCGCGGATGTGGTTAGGTCAGCGCCTGCTGCCGCCTGTCTGGGTCCCCACAGCTGTCAACCCACAGGAAGTGGACACAGCCTCTTGCTGGGCCTGTCTCTGATTCCCCCCAGTGTGGGGGCTCAGGAGGACCCAGGCCCTCTGCACACATCTCAGCCCAAACCTGAGGTGTCCCCTGATGGCCAGGGCTCCTTTGTCTGAAAACCTGCCCGTGGAGGGTAGACCTAACATCACGTCTAGGTCAGCTACCAACTGGGCGGGAGTCTAAACTGAAAACACAGCCCTTATTTTCTCAGAGCCTCCACTCATGACATCGACTTTCCTTTTCCCCACCGATGCGAAGACAAATATTTCCCCAGGAGACAGTCATCCTGATCTGAAGAGACCCGCTTCCTGCTTTCAGTAAATACAGTCGATTTCATTAGGGGAGGCTCTGGGAAAATTAGGGGATGCAGTTTAGCAGAAGATGAACATTCAGCAACTTGTTTCTCAATTAATTAATTTATTGCCAAAGAGAGAGAAGTGGAAATATGAGAATAGGGACCATGACTAGAATGTGGTTGAGGGAGTGTTTTCTATCTTATTCCCTGGCAGAGAACTAAGGGATAAGAACAAGAAAGCTGGCCGGGCACGGTGGCTCACGCCTGTAATCCCAGCACTTTGGGAGGCTGAGGCAGGCGGATCACAAGGTCAGGAGTTCGAGACCAACCTGACCAACATGGTGAAACCCTGTCTCTACTAAAAGTACAAAAATTAGCCGGGTGTGATGACGTGCATCCGTAATCCCAGGTACTCAGGAGGCTGAGGTGAGAGAATCGCTTGAACCCAGGAGGCGGAGGTTGCAGTGAGCCGAGATCACACCACTGCACTCCAGCCTGGTCAGGAGAGCCAGACTCTGTCTAAAAAAAAAAAGAACAAGAAAGCCCAGTGAGAGGTGGTTGTGAGAACACACTAAAGAGGAAAGATCACTCAGGACTGGGAGTGGTGACTTACGCCTGTAATCCCAGCACTTTGGGAGGCCAAGGCGGGTGGATTATCTGAGGGCAGAAGTTCGAGACCAACCTGGCCAACATGGTGAAACCTCATCTCTACTAAAAATACAAAAAATAGCCGGATGTGGTGGCATGCAACTGTAATCTCAGCTACTCAAAAGGCTGAGTCAGGAGAATCTCTCGAACCCAGGAGGCAGAGGTTGCAGTGAGCCGAGATTGCGCCACTGCACTCCAGCCTAGGCAACAGAGCAAGGCTCTGTCTCAAAAATTAAAAATTGAAAAGAAAAACGGAGAAGGAGAAGAGGAAGGAGACGGAAAGGAGAGGAAACACGCCTGAGGTGGAACATTACACATAACATGGAGTAGGCAGGGAATCCGACAGAGCACTGAAACTCTTGCTGGGTGCGGTGGCTCATGTCTGTAATCCCAGCACTTTGGGTGGCCAAGGCGGGCGGATCACATCTCATGAGGTCAGGAGTTTGAGACCAGTCTGGCCAAGATGACGAAATCCCGTCTTTACTAAAAATACAAACGCTACCTGGCTGTGGTGGCAGGCGCCTGTAATCCCAGCTACATGGGAGGATGAGGCAGGAGAATCGCTTGAACCCAGAAGGCAGAGGTTGCAGTGAGTCAAGATCGCACCATTGCACTCTAGCCTGGCCAACAAGAGCAAAACTCCATCTCAAAATAAATAAAATAAAATAAAATAAAATAATAAATAAAAAGAGGACTGGACATCTCCTGTGGGTTGTCAGTGAACGGAACCAAGCAAGCCACCGCCCTTTCCCTTTTGTCCTACAAGTGTCTTTCTTGGCCTCCGGGAAGTGAGTTCCATTGTCAGACCCCATGTTTATTGCTGCTGGGTTCATCAAGTCTCCTCCCTTTCCACCTGTGGCTCCCCATGGGTTCCCAGGCCCCAGCCAGCATTGTGAATAGAGCCAGGAAGACCAGCCCTATCACACCCCTCCTGATGGAATTCCCACAGTGTCATCCTGGAGAACAGGGGCTGGGGGCTGGGGTAGGATCAGAGACCTTTTCGTGTGGGCCAGGCCCCTCCCTCCACAGGAGTTCTGACACGGAGCCCATCACCACCCGTTTCACCCCGACGATATTCTTCCTGCCCAGACACCCCCATTCTCCCTATATCATCATGGGCACCTCAGTGAAATCCACGGTTGAGGGTCTCTGTCACTTACTCTTCCCTCTTCTTGGAAACGTTCCTTGGATCCTTCCAGAGCCCTTCCTGAGTGTGCTGCAGGGTCTCTGCCACACGGCACAGTCTCAGGAGCCCTCATCCTCCCCCTCACCTACTGCGCCCACACAGCCAGGTGCAGGCTCCGTTTCTTCATCTTCCCTTCCCCACAGGCCCTGATGGAGAGTGGATTAGACTTGCTTCTGAGTAGGAGCTCAGGTCACTCTGACCCCTTCCTCCCTGTGGACGAGGCCTCCGTCCCAGAGCATTGGAGGCTGAAGGGTCTTGTGGATTCCCGCACTGACCACAGTCTCAGATGCACTGACCACAGTCTCAGATGTGGATGGGGAACCTAGGAACTCGGGAGGGGCTGCCTAGCCCAAGGTCCCACAGCTGGAGGTGGCACAGCCCTCCCTCACATGGGGGCCTTCCATCTCCCCAGGGACTTCACACTGGAGGCTAAGAGCACCACTTTGTACACCACATTCAAGGGTGGATTCTGTGGGTGACTAACAAGTTCTCCTAGGGTTCCAAGGTAACAGGACAGCTAATGGGTGAGGGAGAGCCTCCGTCGTCCCACCGAAGTAGGACC
Organism: Macaca nemestrina; assembly: GCF_043159975.1. Classification (NCBI taxonomy): domain Eukaryota; kingdom Metazoa; phylum Chordata; class Mammalia; order Primates; family Cercopithecidae; genus Macaca; species Macaca nemestrina. Next base: position 64,760,437 of record NC_092144.1, on the reverse strand, counting down.
ATTCTCTATGGAGGGTTGGTCCCCTGCCTTCCTCTACTCTGTCATCTCCCTAGTGACTGATAGGGGTCCAGAGGTGTCTTCCCTGGAATCCCATGAGGGACAATTCCTTTCCTGAGAGGGAAGGTATAGAGAGGACTAGCAGGTGCCTGGTGATGGAAAGTGCCCATAATCAAGAGACATTGCCTCCGCCTGGGATAATAAATATCCGAGTTTCCAAATGGGAAATCTCTCTTTGGTGAGAACTCAGGAGGGGCTTCCGGAAGATGGAAAAAGGCGAGGGGCTGAGGCCACCACTTATCTCCCCAAACTGCATCTGTGTTTGTCCTGACCTCTTTCTTCACTCACTTGGATAAGTAGGACCCCAAAGTGGGCCTCCAGACGGGAAGCAGTGGAGAGTGTGGAGCTGCCCTGTCTACCTGACACCCCCGTCATACTCAACCTCTCTTTTCCTCTTTGTGTTTCTCATTGCTTCAATTTGTCTGGAATCCCTAAGATTCCCATGTCTCCAGCAGGCTGTCCCTCAGACATGGCTTTATGATTTAGTGTTTCACAGGACCTGCAGCAGGCATGGCTTCCCCTCAATAACAGTGGTTACCCAGGGCTGATCACTCACAGGCTGAGCCGTTGACAGAGAGCTATAGCATCTAGAGGTCCCATCACCGGCCCCAAGACCGAGAGAAGCTGGCCCGAATGCTCCACTGTGTCTCTGCACCCCAGTGAGCCAGTGTCCAGGGGCCTCCCCTCCCTGTAGAAGGCACAGGTCAAATGAGCTTCCAGAGCTGCAGAGCAAAGTCACGTTCTCTCCATCATTACTTACTGCAGGGCACACTCGAGCTCAGACGGAAGTTCTCTTGTAGACAGCTGGGGAAAAAAATAGTCCTTGATTGTCGATCACAAGCCTTAGTCAGCCTATCCTCCGGGCATGAAAAAGGCATTCTCTCCACCTGTTCTGGGGAGCACACTCTGTGCCCGCTCGTGCCTGTCTCCATCTCGGTTCTAGCTCTGCAACGTGACTCATCGTGTGAGTGTTTTCCTGCCTCTCTTTGCTCAGCTTTTCCTTGAATCTCTTTCTTGCTTTTTGCCTGCGTGTGTGTGGCTTTCTGCCCTTAGAGATCTAGGGTTCTCCTGGAACATAGAACTGTTTACTTTGAGGACCCTCAGAAAACATAGCCCTGGGCTAAGGCTCTCTGTCCTGGAACTAGAAGGTTATGGCTGTCACCATTTCCCAATAGCATGTCTGAAAGTGCTAGAATCTTCAAAGAATTTGCAACATGTTTGTAGGATCTCTATAGGATCTGATATTGCAGGGACCAACCAAGGTGCCCTCACACCTCAAGATGCAGGAAGTAACCCCTTGGTGAAAGTGGTTGGAAGTTTTACATAGAAGTTTGTGTTAAGCCACATTGCTGAGCAATGCCTCAGGGTCCCAGTCTTCACCCAGACCTTCCAGGAGCCTGGCTGGAGAGGGTGTCTGGTGTGTCACTGAGCCTCATAGCAGAGGAAGGGGGCTGTGGTGGAAACTACCTCCAAGATACCACTCAGTCCTAAGCTGGGGAACCAGCTGAGCTGGGACTCTGGTGGTGAATGAACCGGGGGACATTTATTTGAAGGGTTCTGAGAGTAGCATGGTGTAGGTGCGTTAATTATATGTGAAGGGGAATATCCTGAGAAAACGACAGCTGCTCCACTCTGTGCCTGGGTTTACCAGAGGGACCAATGAGGCCCTCACACGACCCAGGAATCCCACCGGGGAAGGAGGCTTAGGGAGATGTGTTTAAGACTGTTAACTGAGTCACAGAGACAAGCAGAACAAGCTAGGTTTATGGTTTTGTTTCTCCTAAATTTCCTTTCTCTAACTTCTTCCTTTCTGTAAGTAGCAGAACCTTCTCATCACCATCCTTCAAAACCTTTGCGTTGTTTGAGCTCCTTGTATATTCTGGAGATTGATTTCTCGCTTGCAAATATTCTTTCCCATTCTGTAGGTGGTCTCTTCACTCTGCTGTTTGTTCCCATGATTGTGCAGGAGGTTTGTAGTTTGATATGATCTCATTTGCCTATTTTTGCTTTTGCTGCCTGTGCTTTTGAGGTCTTACCAAAAAATCTTTGCCCAGATTATTGTCCTGAAGTGTTTCGCCTATATTTTCTTCTCATAGTTTCATAGTTTCCAGTAGTACCTTTATTTCTTTAATCCATTTTGAGTTGATTCTTTTTTTTTTTTTTTTGACAGAGTCTCACTGTGTCGCCCAGGGTGGAGTGCAGTGGTGCAATCTTGGCTCACTGCAACCTCCACCTCCCGGGTCGGGTTCAAGTGATTCTCCTGCCTCAGCCTCCTGAGTAGCTGGGATTACAGATGCATGCCAAAGCACCTGGCTAATTTTTGTATTTTTCTTTTTTCTGATAGAGATGGGATCTCACCATGTTGGTCAGGCTGGTCTCAAACTCCTGACCTCAAGTGATCTGCCCGCCTCAGCCTCCCAAAGTGCTGGGGTTACAGGCATGAGCCACCGCACCTGGCCTTGAGTTGATTATTGTGTAGTATGAGATATAGAGGTCTAGTTTAATTCTTCTGTACATGCATGTCCAGTTTTTCCGGAACCATTTGTTGACAAGACTTTTGTTTCCCCAATGTATGTTCTTGGGGCCTTTGTTGAAAATCTCTCAACTATAGATGTGTGCATTTATTTCTGGGCTCTCTGTTCTGTTCCACTGGACTACATTTTTTTTTTTTTTATGCCAGAACCATGTTGTTTTGATTACTATAGCTTTGTAGAATGTTTTGAGGTCGGGTAGTGTGATACCTACAGCTGTGTCCTTTTTGCTCAGAATTGCTTTGGCTATTTGGGGTATTTTTTGATTCCATATACATTTCAGAATTTTTTTTCTCTATTGCAGTGAAGAATGTCATTGGTATGTTGATAGGGATTGCAATGAATCTATAGATCACTTTGCATAGTATAGTCATTTTAAACAATATATATTCTTTCAATATATGAATAGGGAATATCTTTCTGGTTTTGGGTGTCCATTTCAATTTCTTTCTTCAGAGTTTTACAATTTTTATCACAGAGATTTTTCACCTCCTTGGTTTAATTTATTCCCAGGTAATTTTTGCTGGCTGTTGTAAATGGGATTGCTTTCCTGACTTCTTTTCAGCTAGACTATTATTGGTGTAGCTGAAAAAGCTGCTAATTTTTGTATGTTGATTTTGTATCCTGCAACGTTACTAAATTTGTCAGTTCTAAGAGTTTTCTGGTGGAGTCTTTAAGTTTTTGTAATGCAAATTTAAAGCACAATGAGATACCATCTCATGCCAGTTAGAATGGCGATCACTGAAAAATCTGGAAACAACATATGTTGGCCAGGATGCTGAGAAATAGGAATGCTTTTACACTGTTGGTGGGACTGTAAATTAGTTCAACCATTGTGGAAGACAATGTGGCGATTTCTCAAGGATCTAGAACTAGAAACACCATTTGACCTAGCAATCCCATTACTGGGTATATACTCAAAGGATTATAAATCATTCTACTATGAAAACACATGCACACATATATTTACTGCAGCACTATTTATAGTAGCAAAGACTTGGAATCAATCCAAATGCCCATCAATGATAGACTGGGTGAAGAAAATGTGGCACATATACACCATGGAATACTATACAGTCATAAAAAATGATGAGTTCCTGTCCTTTGCAGAGACATGGATGAAGCTGGAAACCATCATCCTCAGCAAACTAACACAAGAACAGAAAACCAAGTACTGCCTGTTTTAACTTATAAGTGGGAGTTGAACAATGAGAACACATGGACACAGGGAGGGGAACATCACACACTGGGCCTGTTAGGGAGTAGGGGGAGAGGGGAGGGAGAGCATTAGGACAAATATGTAATGCATGCAGGTCTTAAAACCTAGATGATGGGTTGATAGGGGCAGCAAGCCACCATGGCACATGTAACCAATCTGCACGTTCAGCACATGTATCCCAGAACTTAAAGTAGAAAAAAAAATTATATCATCTGCAAACAGGACCCATTTGACTTTCTTCTTTCCAATTTGGATGCCTTTTATTTATTTCTCTTGCCTAATTGCTCTGGCTAGGACTTCAGTAGAGGTTGAATAATAGTGGTGAAAGTGGGCACCCTTGTCTTGGTCCAGTCCTTAGAGGAAAGACTTTCAGCTTTTCCCCACTCAGGATAAATGTCAGCTGTTTGTTTGTCATATGTGACCTTTATTGTGTTGATGTACATTCCTTCTGTATCCAGTGTGTCCAAAGTTTTTATTATGAAGGGATGTCGAATCTTATCAAATGCTTTTTAATGCATCTATTGTGATGATCATGTGATTTTGGTCTTTCATTCAGTTGATATGACGCATTACATGTACTGATTAGCATGTATTTAATCATGGGTTCAGTTCTGCAAGGAACTGATGAGCCACTTTCCACAGTGGCTGGACCATTTAATTTTCACACCTGCAATGTATGAGACTCCCAATTCCTCTGCATCATCAACAACACTTTTTATTTTCTGTTTTTGAAATATGACCATCCTAGTAGGTGTGAGGTGGTATCTCACTGTGGTTTGTTTGCATTTCTCTAATGACTAATGACACTGAAACATCTCTTCATGTGCTTGTTGTACACTGTACACCTTCTGTGCAGAAATACCTGTGTCGGCACTCTGACTATTTTCTAATTGGCCGTTTGTTGTTCTCGATGTTGTTGAAGATATTCTTTGTATATTCTGGTGGATAGAATAGATCCTTATTGCATATATAATTTGCAGTGTTTTTCCAGTTTTGTAGGCCATTTTTCACTCTGTTGATAGTGTCTTTTGGTGCACAAAAATGTTAAATTTTGGTAAAGTCTCATTGATTCATCTTTTTTCTCTTGTTGTTTATGCTGCTAGTGCTATATTTAAAAAGTGATTGTCAAGTCCAAGGCTGTGAAGATTTACCCCCATGTTTATAGTTTTAGCTGTAATTTCAATTCATTTTAACTTTGTGTTTAGTCTAAGGGTCCAGTTTCATCATTTTTCTTGTAAATATCCCATTTTCCTAACACCATGTGTGGAACGGGCCATTTTTTCCAGTTGAATGATATTGGCAGCCTTGATAAAAGTCAATTGATCATGTAGATAGATTTTTTTTCTTGTCTTTCCATTCTATTCCATGTACCTGTGTGTCTATTCTCATGCCAATACCAGATAGATCTCATTGTTGTAGCTTTTAATAAATTCTGAAATTGAGAAGAGTGAGATCTACAACTTTGTACTTTTTAAAAAAAAATTGCTATTCTATGTAATTTGCAATTCCACATGAATTTTCCATTTCTTAAAAAAAGGCACTGAATTTTTTTTTTTTTTTTTTTGATGAAATCTTGCTCTGTTGCCCAGGCTGGAGTGAAATGGAGCAATCTCGTCTCACCACAACCTCTGCCTCCAGGTTCAAGCGATTCTCCTGCCTCAGCCTCCTGAGTAGCTGGGATTACAGGAGTGCACCACCACACCTGGCTAATTTTTGTATTTTTAGTAGAGATGGGGTTTCACCATGTTGGCCAGGCTGGTCTCGAACTCCTGACCTCATGATCTGCCCGCCTTGGACTCCCAAAGTGCTCGGATTATAGGCGTGAGCCACTGCGCCCGGCCAGGCATTGAAATTTTAATGGGGGTTTCACAGATTCTGATGATTTCGTAAAAAATGCTGGCATCCATACAATATTAAACCTTCCCGTTTATGATCCTCAGATGACTTTTCACTTATTTAGGTCTTTGAAAATTTCTTTGACCAATATTTTAAATTATCAGTGTATAAGTATTTCACTTTTTTTGGTTAAATGGATTTCTATGTGTATTTTTCTTTTTTTTTTTTTTTTGAGACGGAGTCTCGCTCTGTCGCCCAGGCTGGAGTGCAGTGGCTGGATCTCAGCTCACTGCAAGCTCCGCTTCCCGGGTTTACGCCATTCTCCTGCCTCAGCCTCCCGAGTAGCTGGGACTACAGGCGCCCGCCACCTCGCCCGGCTAGTTTTTTGTATTTTTAGTAGAGACGGGGTTTCACCATGTTAGCCAGGATGGTCTCGATCTCCTGACCTTGTGATCTGCCCATCTCGGGCTCCCAAAGTGCTGGGATTACAGGCTTGAGCCACCACGCCCGGCCTCTATGTGTATTTTTCTTTTAGGTACTATTATGAGTTGAATTGTCCCCCAAAAAGATATGTTGAAATTCTCAACCTGATTACCTACAAACATGAACATATTTGGAGAAGGGTCTTTGCAGACACGTTCAAGTTAAGAAGATGAGATCGTAATCAATTAGAATAAGCCCTCATCTTATTTGACTGATACTATTGTTTGAAGACGAGAAGATACCCAGAGAGAAGAATACCAGGTGAAGACAGAGACCCACAGGAGGAAGCCTTGTGAAGAGGGAGGTAGAAATTGGCATTATGCTGCCTCAAGCCAAGGAATGTCTGACCACCAGAAGGTAGGAAGAATCATTTAAGAATTCTTCCATAGAATCTGTTGATATTGTCATTTTGTATTGGATTTTGTTTGTATGTTTGTTTGTTTTTGATGGAGTCTTGCTCTGTCACCCAGGCTGAAGTCCAGTGGCACAATCTCAGCTTATTGCAACCTCCACCTCCTGGGTTCAAGTGATTCTCCTGCCTCGGCCTCCCGAGTAGCTGGGACTACAGGCAAGTGCCACCACACTCGGCTAATTTTTGTATTTTTGGTAGAGATGGAGTTTCACCATGTTGGCCAGGCTGGTCTCAAACTCCTGACTTCAGGTGACCCACCTACCTTGGCCTCCCAAAGTGCTGGGATTACAGGCATGAGCCACCGCGCCCGGTCTAAAAAATGTGTTTTTCAGAATTAGCACACCTTTGGGTTGTGACTTAAAATGCCAGTGTGATGATTCCAAGTGGTGATATTTCAGGAGAAACTACACAGATAGCATCTGATAAGGAGGGAAGCGCTCGTAGGGTCCACACAGGAGGTGAGGGCATCATGGTGCATTTATCTTTTCCTGGTTGGAATCTGATCTTCTCCCATTGAATTAGCTTCTAAACCAGGTGTGGAACTCTGAACGGAAGACATGAGGACCCAATAAAGTACACCAGGAAGTGTCGCAATGAGAAATGAAGAGGACTGTGTGACATGCCATGGACCAGAGCACGCAGGTGTGCAGAGGTGTGGACCCAAGACTGCCGTGTGGGAGGGAGCCTCATGTCTAAGGATGGGAAAAGAAGCGGATCCAACCAAGGAAAGTTAACATTAATGGAGAGGAAAGGTGTCACATTTTAATGGTTCTCCATGGATCACCCCAGAAAATGTCCCTGCACTCAAACATTGGTTCCTTCCTCTAGAAACGACCAGCAGACAGTCCAGATAGCATTGCCCTAGATTTTCTTCCAGAATCTCCTGGGATCATCAGATCTGTTCCTGAGGCTTCACAACTCCGAAAGGTCCATTATCCTCTCTGTTGTTCACCTCCCGGCTGCATCTTGGGAAGCTTCTCCAGCTATGCCGAGCCTCAAATAACAGAATCCCGAGGACCACCAGGATCAAGCCAGCCACGCCCATGCGGATGAGATTCTCCACTGTGTAATCCTGGGGGTGCGAGGCTGGGGATGGTGGGCAAAGAAGTCACAGAGGTCAAGGTGGATCAGAATCAGCCTAGGATCCCTGGATGTCCACCCAGGTCACCCACCTCCCCTTCACAGGACCCAATCCTCTGTGCCAGCCCCATAACTGAGAGCATCTCCTCACACATCAGTCTCAGAGTCAGACTCGTTTTGTGATGGGCTGAGCGTATCAGCAGCTCCTGAGAACCAAAACAGAGGGAAAGAGGCTTAAGCTGAGCCTTTGAGCTCAGAGGGGACAGGGTCAGGGCCCTCACCTGAGACCACGAGCTCCAGTGGGTCACTGGGGGGAGACAGCAGATGGGGGTTGGAGCTGCGTGAGCCGTAGCACCTATAGGTTCCCGCGTGGGCTGACGTCACAGGACTCATGGGGAATTCAGCCTGGTACATAGGAGCTTCGTGCTTTGATCTCAGATGCAGTGGGGGATGTGCTGCCCCCTCCTTGGTCAGAAGGAAAGTGTCCATCCACTCTTGTGATTGACACAGCAATGTCACCTTCTCTCCTGAGACCACCGTGGGCCACAACTGCACCGAGAGGGAGGGTCTGGCACGGATCTGTCCTGGAGAGAAGACAGATGTATGAGGGGCTGCCCCACCTTGTTCTGAGCTGAGACCTCCCCAGGCCTCTCTCTGGGACCCTCAGTCTCTGTCTCTGTTTTTTCTGAGTGTCCCCCTCCCCCCCCATCCCCTGTCTCTATCTATCTCTCCTTCCCCTCCATTCCGGCCATCACCACCTGGGCTCCCCCAGCAGGGCCTGTGCAGAGGCTGGATCCCTGATTGAACCCGCTGGGCTCCTCACCTGCTATCAGGATGTCCAGGGGGTCACTGGGGGCCGACCACTCGGAGGAGAGGTTGTGTGCACCGTAGCATCTGTACTGGCCCCCGTGGGAGCCCCTCACAGGGCCCAGGGTGAAGTTGGCCTGGGAGATCCCGGCCTGGGGCTGCTGACCAGGGCGCTGGAGAAAGGTACGTTGCCCCACCTTGTGCAGAGTGAATCTGTCATAGTCCACATCAGAGCGACACTGGAGGGTCAGATTCTCTCCAGGGGCCACGACAGGGCCCTGCAGCATCAGGAGGGAGGGCTTCCTAGACATGCCTGGAGGGAAAGAGGAGCTGGGACTCAGAGGGCTGGTTCTTCCCACGCCTGTTCCTTCTCCCGTCCTGGCCCTGCAGGTCTCACTGTCTCTCACTCTGAGTCTCTGACCCCCGGGCCTCCTTCTCACCCGGGGCTGCCTTGGAGTCATTTCCGAGGAGTGGGGTCTCCCTAGCCCTGGCCCCTGTGCCTGATCCTTCCTCCTCTCCCTGAGAGCCGGGACCTCACAGCAAACACACCGGTGCCTTCCTGAGTCCTCCCCTTCCAGGTGAGGGTGGCCGAGGCCTCCTCCTCCCATGTCAGAGCCTCCCCATGGGGTCTCCCTCACGCCTGCAGCCCGTCCGTCCACACATCACTCTGGGTCCTTTCCAGAGTCAGTCACCAGCCGGACTCCCCAAGCCTGTCAGCTGCCCCGAAAGTGGATTAGAGAAGGCCGTGGTCCCTCACCTGAGGCCAGAATCTCCAGGGGGTCACTGGGGTGGGACCACACCTGGGGGGTGTTCCTGTAGTATCCATAGCATCTGAACGTCCACCTGTGGCTGGTGGTCATGGGGCCCACAGGGAACAGGGCCTGGTACCACCCACTGTGGAGCTGCTGTGAGTCCAGGGTCCAGGGGAGCCTGTGTTCTTCCTCAATCAGAACAAAATGCTGATATCCCTGCTGTGAGCCACATCGGAGGGTCACATTCCCTCCTGAGGCCACCACAGGGCTGGGCAGGGCTGAGAGGGTGGGTTTGCTGTAGACTCCTAGGAGAGAAGGAGGCACCGTGTTTAATGGGCTCCCACCTCCCGCAGCATCCCCAGGGCTGGGTTGTGAGAGGGAGACGCCCCTGAGCGCCGACCCCCCTTCCTGAGGGCAGAGCCTGGGGCTGGGACCCCTGAGTGTCCTCTCACCTGTCACCACCAGCTCCAGGGGGTCACTGTGCTCTGACCAGCCTGCATGGCTGAGATAGTAACAGTGGTATCTCCTTGCATGGTGCTCTGTCATGGATGGGATGGAGTATCTGGCCTTGTTCCTTGTCTCCAGTGGGTTCATTCTGTCCCAGGGATCTGTGCTTCCCTCTTTATGCAGACGGTACTCCTGGGCCTCCAGGGTCCCCTGACACCAGATGGTCACGGGGCTCCCCTGGACGATCACAGAGCCAGGCTCAGCCCAGAGGGTGGGTTTGGGGAGGGACCCTGGAAGGAAATCAAAGCCTGGATCCCAGGACCTTCCCCACCCATCAGATCATCCCAGCTCCCTGCCCAGATCTGCTGTCTCCATCCCCAGCTGTCCAGGGTGAGGAGGAGGGACCTGGAAGAGCTGGGGACAGACTCACCTGCCTGCACATGGGTCCTGGGGCCCAGACTCAGCCCTGGAAGAGAGTTCCCTGTGAGAGATTTGCCCCTGAAGCCTGAGCAGGTCCTCCCCTCCCTGGGAGCTGCCTAAAGCCCTGGGATCTCTTGATAGGCCAGGGCCTGTGGGATTTCCTCTCTCCTCTTCAAATCTCACCAAAGCAGAGCAAGGCTGTGAGGGTGGGGGTCATGGCGTCTCCTCTGTCTCCTTTCAGCTTTGCAAATGGATGAGACCTCGGTGCTGGCAGGACAGAGAGACACACAGGGTGTGGCCCCTCAGAGGCTGGGTCCTTCTTATCGGGGGGGTTGTCTCATCCTCAGCCCACAGGAACAGAAACTGCCCTCCCCCGGAGCCTGGCTCTCATTTCCCCAGGGCTGAGGTGGGGGCGGGCACCAGGCTCTCTGCAGACATTTCAGAGAGAAATGGGGTCTCCCCATCCCCGGGCCACCGTCTGCCTGATTTATCTTTATCTCACTGAGGGCCGGGACACAGCAGCAAATAGACCCGGTGACTTCCCCAGTCAGCCCCTTTCAGGCGAGGGCGACCGTGGGCTTCTCTTCCCTTCAGAGCCTCCCCATGGGGTCTCCCTCCCTCCTTCAGCACGTCCATTAGCTCAGCGTCGTGGGGTCCTTACCACGGCAGTCGTCTCTCCAGCCCTGGAGATGCTTCAGGGAAGATGCAGGTCCATGCTGCAGGCAGACCCAGGTCAGCAGAGACGCACCTGACACCGGGCTGTGCAGCCCAGGCTGAGCTGTGAGTGGCAGTGAGCACACAGGAGAAACGCAGGGAATAAAGATAATAAAACGTATGTTTTTCTGTCCCTGGAGTGTGTGTTTCTTTTCTCCCAAACAGTCCCTTTCTTTTCCCTTCAAGAACAATCCCTTCCTTTCTACCAAACTTCCCTTCTCTCTTTTTTTTCCTTCCCTCCTTTCTTCCCTCCTTCCCTCCTTCCTTCCTTCCTTCCCTCCTTCCTTCCTTCCTTCCTTCCTTCCTTCCTTCCTTCCTTCCTTCCCTCCTTCCCTCTTTCCTTCCCTCCCTCCTTCCTTCTTTCCTTCCTTCCTTCCCTCCTTCCTTCATTCCTTCCCTCCTTCCTTCCTTCCTTCCCTCCTTCCCTCCTTCCCTCTTTCCTTCCTTCCTTCCCTCCTTCCTTCATTCCTTCCCTCCTTCCTTCCTTCCCTCCTTCCTTCCTTCCCTCCTTCCTTCTTTCCTTCCTTCTTTCCCTCCTTCCTTCCTTCCCTCCTTCCTTCTTTCCTTCCTTCCTTCCCTCCTTCCTTCCTTCCCTCCTTCCTTCTTTCCTTCCCTCCTTCCTTCCCTCCTTCCCTCCTTCCTTCCTTCCCTCCTTCCTTCCCTCCTTCCCTGCTTCCTTCCTTCCTTCCCTCCTTCCCTCCTTCCTTCCTTCCTCACCTCTTTCCTTCCTTCCCTCCTTCCTTCCTTCCCTCCTTCCTTCCCTCCTTCCCTCCTTCCTTCCTTCCCTCCTTCCTTCCCTCCTTCCCTCCTTCCTTCCTTCCCTCCTTCCTTCCTTCCCTCCTTCCTTCCTTCTTCCTCTTCCTCTCTCCCTCCCTCTCTCCCTCCTCCCTCCCTCCCTCCTTCCCTCCTTCTTTCCTTCCTTTCTTTTTGCAGCAGCCTCCACCCCCACCCATCCCTGAGAACAAACCTCTAAGTCATTCCTGCCTCCTCAGTGCCCCTCACTTCCTGGGCCATCCTCTGTGCCTTAATCCACGTTTGAGGTTTTTGGAGCAATTACATTAGGTTTAAGCTCTGATTTCGGACGTTGGTTGGGAGATGACTTTTATTTAGTTCCTGATTGTCATCCCCTGCCTGTGTGACCTTGGGCAGTAATATCCCATCCTTGAGCCTCAGTTTCCTCGTTTGGAGCCTGTTGTCATGAACCCCACTCATCACAGTGGCCGTGGAGGGCAGCGGTGCCCAGGACAAGGGAGTGGCTCAGCCTCAGCCATGGTGAATTTCTAGACGAGTTAAGACAGGAGGGTTAGGACGGGAGAGGATCCTGATGTTGGGCTCCACCGTGGAGCATTGATGCTGCCATCAAGAGCCCACATTGGCTTTGAACACCGAGAAACCTACGTACGATATTTCCGAATCATGTAGTCACGGTCTGACGTAGAAAAAGTTAAATAACAAATTCCTGAAATAGACAGGGTGCCATAAGACAGATCATAGACCAGAGCTGAGGGACCACTGATGCCTGGGACCACCCAGGACGCATTAGCGGGGGAGATTTCCACCTCTGTGTGGCACAGAAGAGGAACCCCAGGTCCTCACAGGCACAAAGGAGTCAGGGCTCTGGGTGAGGCTGGAAACTGTGGTTCCTCCTCCCCTGTGTGCGGGGACAGGCGCTGGAATATCTCTGCTCATTGACCTGGGTCCAGGGTCCACACTGGATCATCTCCCTTTTTTGTGTGAAACAGATTCACTGTAACATGGTCAGATATGGGCGTCTGTCCCACGTGTGAGTGTGAGGTTCACACTAGACCCTCCCGTGCTGGGCAAGACCCTAAGCAGATGATATATTTGGAGAAGTAGAGGTCATGCAGCAGGGACAGCTGGAACAATCCTCTTTTTCAGTCTGACTCCCAGGAGAGCACTAAGAACTACCTTGCATGGACAGTTAGGTGTGTAAGAAATGAACCATTCAACAAACACGGACAGCAAAGAGTAACCCCCGTAATGATGAGAAGCACCACCAACGGCAACCTATTGACTCATTAAGGTTTATTATGTATTTTCAGATAGCTAGAAAAGAGGATTTTGAATGTTTTCAACACAAAGAAACGATAAATGTTTGAAATGGTGGATATGTTAATTACCCTTATATAACCATTACATTATATACACGTGTTGCAATATCAACTCTATACCCTACAAATATATACGATTATTGTGTGTCAATTAAAAGTTATAATAAAAAGACACACTTCATCCCAGCACTCTGGGAGGCCAAGGCAAGCGGATCACTTGAGTCCAGGAGTTCTAGCTATTTGAAAATATACAATAAACTCAAAACCACGATGAAATACCATCTCATGCCAGTTAGAATGACCATCATTAAAAAGTCAGGAAACAACAGGTGCTGGAGAGGATGTGGAGAAATAGGAACACTTTTACACTGTTAGTGGGAGTCTAAATTAGTTCAACCATTGTGGAAGACAGTGTGGCGATTCCTTAAGGATCTAGAACTAGAAATACCATTTGACCCAGCCATCCCATTCCTGGGTATATACCCAAAGGATTATAAATCATGCTGCTATAAAGATACATGCACACATACGTTTACTGTGGCACTATTCACAATAGCAAAGACTTGGAACCAACCCAAATGTCCATCAATGACAGACTGGATTAGGAAAATGTGGCACATACACACCATGGAATACTATGCAGCCATAAAAAAGGATAAGTTTATGTCCTTTGCAGGGACATGGATGAAGTTGGAAACCATAATTCTCAGCAAACTATCGCAAGGACAGGAAACCAAACACTGCATGTTCTCACTAATATGTGGGAGGTGAATCATGAGAACACATGGACACAGGGTGGGGAACATCACACACCGGGGCCTGTCGGGGGTGGGGGGCTGGGGGAGAGAGAGTATTAGGAGAAATACCTAATGTAAATCACGAGTTGATGGGTGCAGCAAACCAACATGGCACATGCATACCTATGTAACAAACCTGCACGTTCTACACATGTACCCTAGAACTTAAAGTCTAATAAAAAATAAAATTAAAAAAAGAAAATATACAATAAGTTATTGTTAATTATAGTCACCTTACAGTGCTATAGGATACAAGAACTTATTTCCTCCATCTAGCTGTAACTCTGTATCCTTTAACCAGCCTTTCCCTCCCCCTCTCCCCACCGTTCCCAGCCTCTAGTTACCACAACTCTGCTCTCTGCTTCTTAGATCGACTGTTTTAACTCCCCCAGATGAGTAAGAACATGCTATGTCTTTCTATGCTTGGCTTGTCTCACTTAATAGAATGGTCCTCCAGGCTCATCCACGTTGCCACAAAGGACAGGATTTCATTGTTTTAAATGACTGGATAATATTCCATTGTGTAGATGTCCCACATTTTCCTTGTCCACTCATCTGTACATGGACACTTAGGTTGTTTCCAAATCTTGGTTATTGTGAATAGTGCTGCAATAAACACAGGGGTGAAGCTATCCTTTCAATATACTGACTTCCTTTCCTTTTGCTCTATACCCAGAACTGGGATGGCTGGGTCGTAGGGTGGTTCTCTTTTTAGTTTTACGAGGAACCTACGTACTGTTTCCTGTAATGACCACACTCCTTCTCGTTCCCTTCAACAGTGCACGAGAGTCCCCTTTTCTCTGCGTCCTAGCCACCACTGGTTATTTGTTGTCTTTTTGATAACGGCCATTCTAAGCGGTGATAAGGAAGTGCTGGGAAGGGAAGGGTGGAGTCCCTTTAAATCATACAGAAGGGGGAAGGGAAGTGCTGGTCAGAGGAGGGAGTGGTCCCTGACTAAGGCTCCACCCTCACAGACCTAGGTGAGGATGAGCATTTCCTGCCCAAATGTTGCATTTCCCAAGACCACCCTGGGCTGCCACGCCCCCATCCTGTGCCTAGAAAACCCCCCGAGACCCTAGCACGCAGACACACAGACGGCTGCACGTTGACAGGAGTACCTCGGTGGAGGAACACATGGGTGGCTGGATGTGGAGAGGAAGGCGCTGGCAGGCACCGGCACACCATCAGGCCACTGACCAGCAGAACAACAGGAGTTTGGCCAGGGCAGTGGGAGGAGAGCCAGGGCAGTGGGAGGGGAGCCAGGGCAGTGGGAGGGGAGCCTGGGCAGTGGGAGGGGAGCCAGGGCAGTGGGAGGGGAGCCAGGGCAGTGGGAGGAGAGCCAGGGCAGTGGGAGGGGAGCCTGGGCAGTGGGAGGGGAGCCAGGGCAGTGGGAGGGGCGCCTGGGCTGCTGAATAGCCTGACTCCAGGGAAAACCATCTCCCTGCTGGCTCCCCCATCTGCTGAGAGCTTCTACCGCTCAGGAAAACCTTGCACTCGTTCTCCGAGCCCACATGTGATCTGATTCTGGTACACCAAGGCAAGCAGCCTGGGATACAGAAAGCCCTCTGTGCTTGCGATAAGGTGGGGGGTCTGACTGAGCCGATTAACACAAGCTGTCTGCGGACGGCTGAACTGAAAGAGCACACGGTAACACTCGCCCACTGGGGCTTCAGGAGCTGCGAACACTCACCCCTAGACACTGCCGTGGGGTCAGAGCCTCACAGCCTGCCCTTCTGTGTGCTCCCCTGGAGGTTTGAGCAGCAGGTACTGAAGGAGCCAGTTACACTCCCATTGCATGCCCTGTGAGGGGGACAAGGGACACAAGTTAAACCAGATGAGAGGCTCTGGCCCCCTAGTCGTTCGCAGGGCAATTTTCTGACCTAATCTGAGTAGGGAAACGCTTCTGACCCTATAAGTGGGGTGGAGACACCAACACGTCCCAGCCCATGGTTGACTTGGGGCTCTCTTGACGTGGGTAAGTGTGTGCTCAAGTGCACGTGCCTCTGTGAGTGTGTGCAAATGTATGCATGTGTGAGTGTGTGTATGCGTGTAGATAACTGTGTGCATGTGTGTGCATGTGTTTGTAGGTGTGATAAGTGGAGTCAGCTCTCTGCCTTCACCCAGCCACACTTTTCCCAGTCATCTCCCTCATTTATCTCAGACACACACACTCCTTCAGAAAACACTGGCACCCGTCAGGAAGCTGCTCTGCCACCCGGGCCATAGAGTCCAGCGGATCTGATGGTGCTTAAAGTGTCGACAGCAGTTAGAGATCCTGTATGGTCCCTTTGGCAGAAACCTATAGGTGGATTGCAGCAGAGGCCCTTAGGATTTTGTAGCAAACCTCTATCATCCTTCAGAGATAACTAGTCTTTTTGGAAAAGCAGCTTTTCATCTGTTACTGAGCCTTGGTAGAGAGTGAACGCTTAAGCATGGGTCACCAAGTTACCATGCAACAAGAAATGGGTGTTAACTGACCCACCAAACCATGAACTTGGATGTGCACAGTGACACTCAATTATCAGCTGTATCAGGTACTGTGAGAGCTTACCTGACTTTTGTTTCTTATGAGGGTGTTTTATTCATGTAGATAGCTGCTACACTGGTGTCTGTGTATGTGTGTGGTGGGGTGGGGAATAAAAACATTCTTTTTTATGTATTCATTTATTTTTTGAGACAGGGTCTCGTTCTGTCACCCGGGTTGGAGTGCAGTGGCATGATCTCAGCTCACTGCAAGCTCCACCTCCCAGGTTCAAGTGATTCTCCCTCCTCAGCCTCCTAAGGCAAGCACCACTATGCCTGGCTAATTTTTTGTATTTTTAGTAGAGATGGGGTTTCCCCATGTTGACCAGGCTGGTCTTGAAGTACTAGCCTTAAGTGCTCCGCCCACCTCAGCCTTCCAAAGGGTTGGGATTACAGGCATAAGCCACCTGTTACATTTCTACCCCACCTGTTGTTTAGCCATTCATCCATCCATGGATATTTGGGCAGTTTCCACTTTTAATTATTGTAAATAATGATGATATGAACATGTGTCTGTGAATATCACTTCAAGTCCATGCTTTGATTTCCTTTTTATACATACCCGGAAATTAAATCGAAGATCATATGGTAATTCCATGCTTCAATTTTTCAGAAGCCATTATACATTTGGGAAATTATTTACAGCCTGTTCATTGTTTGGTAGTTTAATAAGCAATATGGGCCGGGCACAGTGGCTCATGCCTATAATCCCAGCACTTTGGGAGGCCGAGGCAGGCGGATCTCCTGAGGTCAGGAGTTCAAGACCAGCCTGGCCAACATGGTGAAATCCCATCTCTACTAAAAATACAAAAATTAGCCAGGCGTGGTGGTGTGCACCTGTAATCCCAGCTACTCGGGAGGCTGAGGCAGGAGAATCGCTTGAACCCGGCAGTCAGAGGTTGCAGTGAGCTGAGATCACGCCACTGCACTCCAGCCTGGGCAGCAAGAGAGAGACTTTGTCTCAAAAAAATAAAAATAAAAATAAAGCACATGAAGCCACTGTTATTATTATTTTTATTCAGTAATGAATCCCAAAGTCCTGTCACGCTGACTGGCATAATGCAAGAGGCTACATATATTGAGAAAGAAAGTGATTAAATAAATGATGCAATGTTGTAGAGGAAACTTAGAGCCCAGATACCATATCTGGAGCCTTTGTCTTCCTCGTCCAGTAGGCAAAGCAGAACTGTGAGACTCGAGTGTCCGTGACAATGAACACAAAGGGGCTGAATGTCGGGAATCCTCCAGATAGCAGGAAAGAGATGCTCCTTAGTCAATGGCTTGGGTTCTGAATCTGGGTTATCAAATATGATAAAATAGAAATGAGAGCATGAAAGGAGACAAACATACTCACCCAGATCAGAATAACGTATGTGGCTCTAGTTTCATGAGAAGTTCTGGGGAAGAGGCTGTGGCTGCGAATATGTTGGACTCCGCTTATACTGATACAGAACAAAAATCACAGAGCAGCTGGTCCAGACCATGAAGGCCAAAGACTACCATCCGTGAAAGAGAAAATGACTGCAATTCCTGAGAATATAAATGTCCTTGAAGTGGGTGTGAAACAGTACCTCTATATATTTTTCATACTTATGTTTTTGCTATTTGTTGGGACAGTTACATACTTTGCAATATTGATGTTTAATACAAGATGCAAGATCCAGCAGATAAAACAGCTGAAAACAATAAACTCTGGGGATCTAATTAGGAGTTCCACCTTCGCAGAGATACTGGGATGAAGCTTCATGGTCTGGAAGCCACTGAGGAGGCAGGTGGTGCTGAGGGAAACCCCTCTGGCCACTCTGGGTAGATAGAAGACAAGTTTACATCCAGCCTCATCCAGGAAGGATTTCAATCCAAAAGCCGCCATGGTCTGAGGGATCCCCTTTGGAGAAAAGAACCAGGTTGTTTGCTAAGACCAGCCAGGTAAGAATCAGGTCTCTGGGTCTCACTATCGGTGCAGTGATACAAGTAAAACTAAAAAAGTAAAAGACTAAAGAATTTCCAAGGATTCCAGCAGCAGTCTGAATGAGAAAGGCAATACCCCGATTTACGTTAACAGAGACCAATCCATCCATTCAGAGACAATGTTGATGTTTGACTTTATTTGAATCTGAGGAATCGACAGATTGAAAAAGAAAATTTGGTTATGCTCATTGCATTCAGAAAATTCCTTTTCTCACAAAACCCATTATTCAGAATAAATGTAAACATTAAGAACAAGTCTTTTTACAAGTACAGAACTGTTTTTTGTAGAATTATTGTCTGTAACACCATAATGACTGCAACCCACTCAACTTCAGTCGAAGGCCCCTGTGCAGCCTCACAGTGGGGCACTGGGCAAGTGTGGACATGATGAGGAATTTTTATTGATGATTGACAAGGACATGTAATTATAAGACGTTTGGAAAGAAAAAAAGAGTCAGAAGGTCATGTGAAATTAGTTTTACTTTTCTAAGAACCAGACATAAATTGTACATTGGGATGCATCTGTGTGATTGTGTGTCTATATCTATATTTTTATGTAGATTATTGAAAAAGAATGAAAAGAGTAGCATAGGATCAAAAGTATACAATGTGGGCCAGGCGTGGTGGCTCACGACTGTAATCTCAGCACTTTGGGAGGCCAAGGCTGGTGGATCACGAGGTCGGGAGATCGAGACCATCCTGGCTAACGTGGTGAAATCCCGTCTCTACTAAAAAAATACAAAAAAATTAGCCGGGCGAGGTGGCGGGCGCCTGTAGTGCTACCTACTCGGGAGGCTGAGGCAGGAGAATGGAGTGAACCTGGGAGGTGGAGCTTGCAGTGAACCGAGATCGCGCCACTGCACTCCAGCCTGGGCGACAGAGCGAGACCCCATCTTGGGGAAAAAAAAAATTGCCTGTATTGGATCAATATTAGACTCGAGAAAGATGGATATTCGACAATAACAAAAATTACAAAAATTAATAGAATATCCAATATGTTATAGGATGATACATGCCTTGTGAGCAAAATAATAATAAGATAATAGCAGAGAGCTCCCCCGAGCAAGAAGAAATTCTTCCAGCAGATTGTCTTCGGATTTTTTAGTTTCCTACAACTCTTTCCTAAGTCTCCAGGATACTCTCCTGTCCTGCAGATTGTGAACTCAGCAAGCTCCTACAATCACATGAGCCAATTCCTAGATAAATGAATAGATAAATAAATAGATAGATAGAAACATAGGTAGATAGATACATAGATAGATATGTAGATGTACAGACAGACACATAAATAAACATTCTGCTGCTTCAATTTCTCTGGAGAACGCTTGAAAAACATCATTTTGGTCCCAGAGATGATTCCAAAGGAACAGCATTTTTCAGGATGAGTTTTCTGAATTGGATCCAAAGTTTCTGAAATTGGCTTTCTAACTCGATTTGATTTAAAAACATTAATAACTCCATTTCTAGTAGCATTGGCAGTCCATAACATGATGTGGCTGTAGGGATACACCAAATGTCATCATGGGAAACTCCTAACAAACAGTTAGAAGAAGCTGAGTGATCACGTACATAATACCTTTGAATGTTTTTGAAAATTCATATGCATGGTGAAATTGGCTGGGTTGTCACTGGACAAAGTTGGGAAAAGAAGAGTATGAGTTAAAAGATTTGAATCTTCAGTTCAGGTGCAAACATAAATGACACAAGTCTTCTCTATCTGCCCTAAAAGATACTCATCATTTGTAGCCACAGGACTGAGGCTTTTGAAAAATCAAATCCAGGGCCGGGCACAGTGGCTCACGCCTGTCATCCCAGCACTTTGGGAGGCCAAGGTGGACAGATCACCTGAGGTCAGGAGTTCGAGACAAGCCTGGCCAACTTGGCAAAACCTCGACTCTACTAAAAATACAAAAATTAACCAGGTGTGGTGGCAGGTTCCTGTAATCCCAGCTACTCAAGAGGCTGAGGCAGGAGAATCGCTTAAACTCGGGAGGCAGAGGTTGCAGTGAGTTGAAATCGCGCCACTGCACTCCAGCCTGGGGGGACAAGAGCGAGACCCTGTCTAAAAAAAAAAAAAAAAAAAAAAAACAAAACAAAACAAAAAAACGAAAAAGAAAAATCAAACCCAGAAACTCACGCTTCAAGTGGCTAAATTACAATACAAATGGAATTCTCAGTCTCAAAGCGTGTCTACTTCAAGGGCCTTGATTGGGAAGGTGTGGAATCTTGGCATTTGGAATAGGGATGTGTGAAAGACCCTGATGAAGGTAAGGACAGTGAACTCCTTGATTCTGCTCTCTGTTCTTTGACAATGGAAGTGTTCTCTCCCCCTGCATCTGAGGAGATTAACCCTGCACTGTCTGAGAAAACAGTAATGGCCCCCCTGGAGGCAGTTGCCAGGCAAGCCAGTGCTAGTTTTCCTCAGGATCCGCCCCCACTACCCATCTTTGCTTCTAAGCCATAGGTTCAGTGTGTGATCCATGAGGAAATGTGCTACACTCCAAAGTGATTACTAAATTTTTCTGATTTATGCACATAGAAATCTAGGGAACCTGTGTGCAAATGGACATTAAGGGTGTTGGACAATGGTGAAAGGAAGATAAAGTTGAGCGAGGCCAGTGTTATTAATATGGACCTACTAAGGAGAGATCCTGCATTTAATGTTGTGTCTCAGGGAGCTAGACATGGCTCTAACAGTTTGTCTGGTTCATTGGCTAAAACATGGAACAAAAGTTGGCCCACAGTAAGGGGGCCATATTGCACTCATAATGTACACTCCTAGAGAAATAAATAAATAGATACATAGACAGAGGATAGGTATATACATAAATAAACATCTGGTTAGTTCCATTTCTCCGAAGAACTCTTGCAAGAACAGATTTTAGTTTAAGGGATAATCGCACTCAAACCTTATTGCACTCATAATATACACTCATAAGCAACCGAGGAAACTAAGTATTCTGTGTGACCAAGGAAGTTCCAGGATGCTTCCATCTTGGCTTCTCTCTGCCTACCCTGGTGTAGAGTACAAAAATAATTGTCTATCTAAATAGCAACATTCCAAGGTCCAACTAGACGTCATCTACCTCTTGAGCTTCCCCACATCCTGTTCAATTTTGGCTCCTACTCAAGGTCTTCAACACACCTGGCCCGTATCTAGACACCCTTCCTATTTCCTCTATCAGGACCCAGCCACGGGAGAGTGGCTCTTGTAGTCGCTGTCCACAGCACTGACTGGGATGTTGCCTTGAATCTAGTTTCAGCACCATGGTCAGAGTCCAGGAGGCAACACGGCTTCCCACTGTTTTCTGGTGTTAGCTGATACATTTGTATAAGCTGGGCCCCCTTTTAGAGACTCCTAAATAGAGATTCCCCAAAGGAGTCTAATAAATATTTAGCGAATGCATCAGAATAAATTGGAAAAAGACACATCCACTCCATGAATTCTGAATAGGAAAGGAATTCAGAAGCTTAAGAGATTGGCCGCTCACCCAGCAGGACAGCCACTAGCATGGCCCAGGGTGGCATCTAAAGTTGGTTCTTCCTCATCCACCTCAGGTCATCTCTTTCCAGATCAGGTTCAGAAAACCAGTTTATAGGGTATTGACTAACAAGCAACAGGCTTGGGGCCGGACACGGTGGTTCACGCCTGTAATCCCAGCACTCTGGGGGGCCGAGGTGGGAGGATCACGAGGTCAGGAGATCAAGACCATCCTGGCTAATACGGTGAAACCCTGTCTTCACTAAATATAAAAAATAAAAAATAATTAGCCAGGCGTGGTGACGGGCGCCTGTAGTCCCAGCTACTTGGGAGGCTGAGGCAGGAGAATGCCGTGAACCCGGGAGACAGAGCTTGTAGTGAGCTGAGATCGCGCCACTGCACTTTACATAAGATAAACATAGACATAATTGGGCGGGGGAACGATCCGATATGCATTTGAGTCTGATGAGCCAGGGAGACTGTACCTGGAAAGATAAGTTGTCAATATACATTGCCGTGGTGAAATTTTAACAGCTCACTAGGAATCTTCTTGTGGGCAAAATGTGGGGGAGGCGTGTAGCTTTTCATCTTGTAGCCATCTTATTTAGGAACCAAAATGGGGAGGCAGGTTTGTGTGACCCAGTTCCCAGCCTGACTTTCCTCCTTAGCTAAATGAGTTTGGGGTCCCTAGATTTAATTTCCTTTCCCAATATCTACTCTCAGTCATTTTTTTAAATTGTGGTAAGAAGAGTTGGTTATCTTACCAATTTTTAACTTCATGATGTAGTATTGTTAACTAAAGATAAAAAGTTGTAGGATACATTGATAAACTTGACTCGTCTTCTAGAACCCAAACTTTTAGTCATATACCTAGAAGTGGAATTTCTAGATCATATAGTAATTCTAGATTTATCTTTTATTTTATTTTATTTTATATTCAAAAGGTATCTGTGTTTGGTAAATATATACATATATATATAATATATAATACATATATATACATATTTTTTTTCTCTCTTTTTTGAGATGGAGTTTCACTCTTGTTGCCCAGGCTGGAGTGCAATGGTGCGATCTTGGCTCACCGCAACCTCCACCTCCTGGGTTCAAGTGATTCTCCTGCCTCAGCCTCCCAAGTAGCTGGGATTACAGGCATGAGCCACCATGCCCGGCTAATTTTCTATTTTTAGTAGAGATGGGGTTTCTCCACGTTGGTCAGGCTGGTCTCGAACTCCTGACCTCAGGCAATCTGCCTGCCTTGGCCTCCCAAATTGCTGGGGATTACAGGCGTGAGCCACCGCGCCCAGTGCTAATATATTTTTCTAACTTCTTGCCCTCTTCCCACCCTTCCCCCCTTTTGAATTTCCCTGTGTTTATCTCCATCTTTATGTCCATGAGTGCCCATTGCTTCGCTCCCACTTATAAGTGAGATCATGCATTATTTGGTTTTCTGATTCTGAGTTACTTCATGTAGGATCATGGCCTCCAGCTCCATCCATGTTCCTGCAAAGGACATGATTTCACTATTTTTTATGGCTGTGTCATTTTCTGAGTTATATATTTACCACTTTTACTTTATCCAGTCCACGATGGATGGGCATCCAGGATGGTTCCATGACTTTGCTATTGTGCTGCAGTGAACATATGAGTGCCTGTGTCTTTTTAAATATAATGATTTCTTTTACAGTAGTGTGATTGCTGGGTCAAACGGTAGTTCTGTGTTTAGTTCTTTGCGAAACCTCCATGCTGTTTTCCATAGAAGTTGAGCTAATTTACCACCAACAGCATATAAGCCTTCCTAGATCCATCTTTTAAGGAACTGCCAAGCCGCTTTTCTTTTCTTTTTTCTTTTTTTGAGATGGAGTCTGGCTCTGTCACCCAGGCTGGAGGGCAGTGGTGTGATGTCGGCTCACTGCAGTCTCTGCTTCCGGTTTCAAGTGATTCTCCTGCCTCAGCCTCCTGACTAGCTGAGATTACAGGCACCCACCAACACACCCGGCTAATTTTTGTACTTTTGCTAAGAGAAGGGATTTTGCCATTTTGGCAAGGCCGGTCTCGAACTCCTGACCTCAGGTGATCCTCCCGCCTTGGCCTCCCAAAGTGCTGGGATTACAAGCGTGAGCCACCGTGCCCGGCCTCCAAACTACTTTTCACAGTCACCGAAAAATTTCACAATCGTGCCAACAGTGTATGAAGGTTCTCTCTTCCACACACCCTTCTTGACATTTGCTATTTTTAAGAATATGGCCAATCCAGTGTTTGAAGTAGCGTCTCATTGTGGACTTATGTGAGTTTTTATAATAAGTAATGGTTTGGGCATCTTTTTACGTGCCCACAGTTATTCCTATATCTTGGGAGGATGTCGATAGAGGGGTCCAAAATTTCAGTTTGACAGAATAACTTCCAGATCTACAGTACAGCATGGTGACGATAGTTAATAACGATATATTCCATTCTTGAAAATCAATGTGAGAGTATGTTTAAGTGTTCTCCTCACAAGGAATGATAAGTATGTGAAGTAATGTGTATGTTTACTAGATCCATTTTAGCCAACCCACAAATAGGAATGTTGCAATAGCACATGTTGTATACAGTAAAAATATACAATTTAGGGAAACATTTAAAAAGCTGTGTTACTAACATGAAATTCTGCGTTCACACATGACTCATGCCAGCTTCAACAGACACGGGTTGGAGGTTTCTTACCTGAGACCGTGAGCTTCAGTGATACGGCTTTGGTGACTAGGTTTTTGGTCTCATGCTGGTTTAGATTAAACAATGAGGACACACGTGGAGTGGTTTTAAGGAGAGAAAAGTTTAATAGGCAAGAGAGAAGAAAGAAAGAAGAGCCACTCCCCAAGGGAGGGGAGTTTGGAACAAAGAGGAACCGGCTGTGTGGTGGAAAAGTGGTTGCTTACATTGGGAGGCTGGAGGAGGCAGTGTCTGGTTTGCACAGGACCCAGGAGATTGGTTAGACCAAGTGTGTCATTTGCATAGCCCTGGAAAGACCTGTTCCTCCCACCTTAGCCCTTTAATATGCAAATGTGGACCACCATGAAGTTTTGTGTTATTTGGAGGTGGCCATGGCACTTGGCATAGGTGGTGACAAGGAGAAGATGGCGGATATCGCCATATTCCGTGAACTCATGTTTTAATGGCCCGTATTTCTATATATAGCTTGCTGGTCAGGCCCTTTAAGACAGCTTCTGTGTTGGAAAAGAGATGGTTCAGGGGTTGTTTCTTATTACAGGAAAATGTCCACCAAGAACCTTTACCCTTACTATCTGCTTCAAATAATTTCTTCATAACTCCTGTATTATTCCTCCTCTTAAAGAGAGGCAAAGCTAACTGCTATTAGTGGGTGTTGGACCACGATTCTTTCTAGCTACTTCTTGCTGTAAAGGGGTGTTGCGTGGGGGAACAGCAGTTGGGCCTTTTCCTGAGGTTGATTTAAGGTTTCTCAGAAGAATGGCATGTCCATGTGTGACTTTGCTTGCAACACCGTTTGGAGTTTAATTACTTTTAGGCAAAAAGAGATACATTTTACAAGAAGGTTTAAAATATAGGGTTAGAATATGAGTATTAAGATTACCATCATTGGGGCTGAGTGCAGTGGCTCACGCCTGTAATCTCACCACTGTGGGAGGCCGAGGCAGGCAGATCACCTGAGGTCAGGAGTTTGAGACCAGCCTGGCCAACATGGCGAAACCCCATCTCTACAAAAAATACAAAAATTAGCCGGGCATGACGGTGAGTGCCTGTAATTCCAGCTACTCGGGAGGTTGAGGCAGGAGAATCCCTTGAACCCGGGAGGTTACAGTGAGCTGAGATTGTGCCACTGCCGTCCAGCCTGGGCAACAGAGCAAGACTCCGTTTCAAAAAAAAGAAAAATACCATCGTTAGTGTGAGTCCTACAGACCCTAAGTGACAGTGGAGTTTGACACCTGTTGGTTACATCAATGGATTGCAATACAGGTTTTCCTCCACTAGGTGTTGCTGTGCGTTACCAGAAACGTTACTGTAAAAGCAACTTTTTCCTAGAGAAAAGCATACATTTCCCCCTTAACGTGCCATTAGAGAATAACTTTAGGCCTAGGCCATTTTTACAACTTGCAATATGATTGGGAGAAATATATTATTGGGTGGTTAAAATAACTTTAGGGTTAATTTGGACTTTTTTTAAATATTAATTTTTTTTAAGGCTTTCATAGACTCTCTTACAACATACTGAAACTTTTAGACTTGTCCTAAACTTTCTTCCTTTAAACAACCAGTTATTTTCTTTTAGGACAAGTATTCACCATACAAAATCATTTTTTATGTAAAATTTTTCTAACCTTCTTTTTATAGCTTAGAGTGGTTATATTACCAACCTTTGATAAAAAGTTTTATTAAACTTAGTGCTAGTAAAACTTGAATGCATGCTTTTTATATGTTACTGTTACTTCTGCTATAAGCAAAACAATCTTGATTACATTTTTCTGCAATTATTAATTTTGTTATAAGGATGGTAATCAGGCAAAACATTACCACAATTAGAATTTTACAACCAGAATTCTACATTGTGGGTGCCACAGTGTATAGTTTTGTTGCAAATAGTAGCATGACTACACCAATTTTCCCAAGAGTGTTTTTTTTTTTAATTTAATTTTATTACTTTTATTTATTTTTTGGAGACAGAGTCTCACTCTCTTGCCCAGGCTGGAGTACAATGGTGGGGTCTTGGTTCACGGCAACCTCCACCTCCCAGGTTCAAGCAATTCTCTGCCTCAGCCTCCCGAGTAGCTGGGATTACAGGCGCCTGCCACCATGCCTGGCTAATTTTTATATATTTAATAGAGACAGGGTTTCACCATCTTCTCCAGGGTGGTCTTGAACTCCTGACTTCATGATCCACCCGCCTCAGCCTCCCAAAGTGCTGGGATTACAGGCGTGAGCCACCGTGCCTGGCCAAGAATTTTTGTTTAAAACTTTAGTTGCCAAGATATAACATTTCCCTTTGGGGATTTACAAAGTTACAAATGTGATTCCATGAACACTTAAATTTCCCTGCAAATGTGCGTTAAAAAGAAGTTTTGATATTTGGCCGTGAACTTTGTGAGGAAAGGTTAGAAATAATAAAAAGTATTTGGTGAGGTAGGAGTGGGATTCAGTAAGATGTGTAGCCCTTACTCAGTTACTTCTTTTTTATGATTTTTAGCTTAAGATTTTCTTTTTTTTTTTTTACATTGATATATATATATATTTTTTGGACTGCTAAGGGTTGCCTTTTTAGCTTTTTAGGTTTTGACTTAAGTGTGACGCATTTAGAAGTTGATTCCTGTAACTTTTACTGCCGAGGGGGTTGAAAGAAGAACAGTGTAGGGCCCTTTTTAGCTTGGTTTAGGGAAGGAGACAGAGAAGAGAGTTTTTACTAATACTAAATTTCCTGGGTTAAATAAAGGTGGTTTTATTTCCTGG
This sequence comes from Macaca nemestrina, assembly GCF_043159975.1. Lineage (NCBI taxonomy): Eukaryota > Metazoa > Chordata > Mammalia > Primates > Cercopithecidae > Macaca > Macaca nemestrina. The sequence continues at coordinate 64,733,381 of NC_092144.1, read as the reverse complement.
GGCTGGGCTTCTGCTAGTTGTGTTAATTTTTGTTGGAAGTGAGCTAGCGAGGTTACATGTTAACCATTTCAGAGGTTTCCTGTCTGAAAACAATGTTGGAGTACATTGGTAAGTCTTATCTTTTCCTAAGTGAAAAGCTTTGTGAAGGATTTTAAGGACTTTTTATTGGCTGGAGGCTGACCAATAGAGTTTGCCATCCTGACCGTAGCCATCCTGAGGGCTGAAAAGCATGCCTTTGAGAAGTGGCTTATTTTATTTTTTCGGGAAATACTGAGTTTTAATTTCTCTTATGGAGCCTTCTTAGATTAGAAGGCGCTTGAAGTGCATTAATGCCTTGAAGCTTTTATGCCTTTGACTTAGCTGCCCGATTGGCTAATTTATTTCCTTCAGCTACCTTGTTTCCTTTTGATGTTCTTTAAAATGCATCCCTGCTATTTTTTTGTGGAAGAAAAACTGAGGATAATAACCTGCCAATTTTTTTGGTGATATTTTTATAGGAGATTTATTAGCATAAGAAAATTTTTTTTGTTTTCAATGGCAGCATGAGCATGGAGAACCAAGAAAGCATACTTGGAGTTAGTGTAAATGTTAGCTACCTTTTCCTTGCTTAATTTAAGTGCTTTTGTAAGAGTTATTAGCTCAGCTAACTGAGTGCTTGTGCCTGGGGGGAGCGACTACTGCTTATTCTGTCTTATGTACTTTTTGCTTTACCAGCTGTTTACCAGCTAAGAGCTCCCCCTAGAGGACAGAGATTCTGCTACATTATGTGGGCTGTAAACAGTTAAATTATTTTTATTTTCTAGGGTTAACCTAGAGGCTTTTCTGACTAGTAGAGCTATCAGGACAATGGCTTGAAAGCATTTTTTTTTTTTTTTTTAGACAGAGTTTCGTTCTTGTTGCCCAGGCTGGAGTGCAATAGAGCAATCTCAACTCACTGCAATCTCTGCCTCTTCGGTTCAAGCAATTCTCCTGCCTCAACCTCCCAAGTAGCTTGCATTACAAGCACTTGCCACCACACCTGGCTAAATTTTTGTATTTTTAGTTGAAATGGGGTTTCTTCATGTTGGTCAGGCTGGTCTCGAACTCCCGACCTCAGGTGATCCACCCACCTCAGTCTCCCAAAGCGCTGGGATTACAGGAGTGAGCCACCACACCTGACCAAAAGCATGTGTTAACTAAGGTTGAGAAAATATTGGATTATACTTTTTCCTGAGATGCCCCTTACAGTTGTGCTATGGGAATAAGGGAGGCCTGGATTAGAGAAGAGAAAAGAGAGAGAGACTGGCTTTAGTGTTTAGAAGGAGGTCTACTTTCCTTCCTTTAATTTCCAGAATTATCCAGGGCTCTTGTGCTATAATGGCAGTTTGAGCCACTGGAGCGAAGGCAAGCACCGGGATCCATCAGTTTTGCTGGACCATCTGTGAGACCGGTTTTGAACTCAGTAACCTCCACCTCTGGGAGCAGTTCTGTTTTCAGTGGTTTTTGCTACAGGCAAGACAGGGTTGAGGTTGCTTCATTTTACTGACCGGACATTCCTTTTTAAAATGCCCTGGCCTGCTACACCAAGAGCAACTAGAGGATGCACCTTGGTGATCCTGGACTTTGTGAGCTTTTGTTCACAAAGCAGTTCACTGCTGCTAGAACCTTTGTCCTTCTCCTGAGCTTTATTTCTTTCTTTTGGGACTCCTCCTGGTCCCTATTATAAAAGACCGAAGTGGCCACCTTCAGGAGGTTTTCTAAGATGCTATTTGGTCCTATAGCTTGCTTTTGTAGTTTTTTTTTTTTTTTTTTTTTTTTTTTTTTTTTTTTAATATTGAGAGCTGTCTGTGTAATAAATTTGTCCTTCAGAATGAGCTGTTCCTTAACCGAATTAGGGAATAAAAGATATACTTTATTAGTGCCTCTTTTAGCATTTTAATAAAGGCTACAGGATTTTTATTTGGCTTTTGTTCCATTATAGACAGTTTAGAGTAATTGAGAGGTTTGGCCATGGTTTTCCATAGGCCTTTTAAAATGCATAGTAAAAGGTGCTTTTTCTTCCATTCGTTTTCTGAGCTATGGGATTTTAGTTAGGGTTGTTTACCTGAACTGCTTCCCTCCCTGTTGGGAATGGTGTTTCTGCTATTTCTTTGCTTTCCCTATTTGTTTTACTTTCCTTTTGGTGTATTATAGGAGATATATTGCTTATTTTTAAAATTATTTGCTGCTTGCAGAGTTACCTGCATTTTACTGCTATTAGGGTTTGGTTTAGGCACAACATAACATTCCTTCATGTGAGGTTAAACACCTGAGTTAAATTTTAGAAAGCTTATATATACTTATCAGGGGTTTTAGAAAATTGACCTAAGTTTCCCTTTATTTATCTAAGGTTCTGTAATGGAAGGGAACTTGAGGGAGCCCCAAATAAGGGGGATTATTTGATGGTTCCCCTGAAAGTTGCTTTTCTAATTTTGGAGAACTATTTTCCCTGGGCTTGCCTGATATGATTGTTAAAAGAGCTGGGTTGATTTTACAACGCTTGCAAAAGTTTAGTAAAGTTGCCATGCCCTCGTGCATAAGAAAATGAGTCACTTCTTTTTAAAGTTTTGAGGTTAAAGACGTTCCAGGGTTTAGAGTGCACTCCAGAGGGGTGCAAGCTGAGGATAATTTATTACCCATTTAGAAAAAGAATTGAGAATAAAAGTGTTCTTTTAGTTTCCTTCCTTTCTGTATGACCCAGAGTGGAGGAGAAGACAGGGAGTCTCCTCCGACTTTTCCCCTTCCTGGTTTCTGGATCCCGAAACCATGTTAAACGTGTCTGCATTTATTGACGTGGTTTCTGCAAGCTATGGAACTGGATGAACCAAGTGGTGGGACTAACCACGCTTACCCATGCAACCTTAGCTTATTTGCCTTGTGTGACTTTTCTTTGACTTTGTAAATCTTTGTGATTTGCCTGGCTTCCCGAAAAATGGATTTCTGGAGAGACCATGTTGCGTTTGGGCAAGACTCCTCTAACGGAGGCAAGGAGCTAGACTGCCTGTTATTATGGACCTTGCCAAAGCATTTACCCTTAGAAAAACGGTTTTGGTTAAGTTTTGGACTCAAAATTCCTTTGCTAATTAAGTATTGTCTTAATTGAAGACAGAATAGGTGCCTTAAAAGAACGTAGGCACCGAATGGATGGGGCAATATTGGGACTAAAATTTAGAGGTGGAAGACATTTTAATCCTAACTGTTGAAAGCAGAGCTCTCCCATTTACAGAAATAGCTTAGAGCCTGGATTTTAGTGGTGTGAAAGGAAGCTGCAGTGTAGAGCAAAGGACCAGCAATGTGTCTTATAAAGAAGATTTCTATTTCCACTAGGTACCACTTAGGAATACCATATTCTCGCCAGAGAAACCATAGAGAGAGACATTTAATGAGTCACTGCCTGCTGCAATTTGCAATTTTTTTTTTAACAGATCTGTTTCCCTGAGCTGCAAAGATTCCTGCACACTAAACATAGAGAAAGAAACCATGGATAGAGAGAGAAAGTTTGGTGACAGGAGAGCTGGAAGAGAGCCTTGAGAGTAAAGGACAGATTTAAGGCTGAGATTCACTCCATACTCACCAGTCTGATGAATGAATCTCCTTTCCTGGCCAATGCACCAAAATGATACAGCTTCAATGACTAGAGGAACACCAGGGTTTTTGGTCTCACACCAGTTTAGATAAAATGACACAGACACACGTGGAGTGGTTTTAAGGAGCAAAAGTTTAGTAGGCAAGAAAAAAGGAAGAAAGAAAACAGCTCCCCATACAGAGAGAGAGGCAGGGGAGCTTGGAGCAAAGAGGAACCCCGTGTTGGGTGGAAAAGGGGTTGCTTAGATTGGGATGCTGGAGAAGGCAGTGTCTGGTTGGCATAGGACCCAGGGGATTGGTTTGACCAGGTGTGTCATTTATGTAGCCCACAAAAATCCTGTCCCTCTCACATTAGCCCTTTAATATGCAAATGTGGGTCACCGTGATGTTTTGAACACATGGTGTTATCTGGAGGTGGCCATCACACTTGGCACAGGTGGTGACAAAGAGAAGACGGTGGGAATCACCATGTTGAGTGAACCCAGGTTTTAATGACTGGCATTTGCACATTAAAGCTTGCTGGCCAGGCCATTTAAGCTGTCTTTTCTGTTAGAAAAAAGGTGGTTCAGGGATTGTTTCTTATTACTGGAAAATTACCCTTACTATCTGCCTAGAATAATTTCTTAGTAACTCCGGTATTACCAGGAGGCCGCTGGGGGAACAACAGGTTGGGGTAAACGCCCTGTGAGGCATAGCACCTGTAGGTCCCCACATGGCCTGAGGTCACAGGACTCACGGAGAATTCAGCCTTTACCGCTGAGTGTGGTACTTTGATATTAGATACGAGGCTGGGGTCTTGCCAGCTGCATCCTCCTCAGATGGAAGGAAAGTGTCCATCCACCCACCTTTACATCTGACACAGCAGGGTCACGTTCTCCCCTGAGGCCACCGTGGGGCCTGGTTGCACCGAGAGGGAACGTCTGTCATGGATCTGTTCTAGAGATAAGAAGGATGGGTGAGGAGCCGCACCACCTTGTTCTGAGCGGAGACCTCCTCAGGCCTCTCTCTGGGACCCTCAGTCTCTCTGTCTCTGTTTTCTCTGAGTTCCCCTCTCCCTGCCCAATCCCTCCTCTCTGTCTCTGCCTCTCCCTCCCTTGGGACCCCCACCCCTCATCCCAGCCATCACCACCTGGGCTCCCCTGGCAGGGCCTGTACAGAGCCTGGGTCCCTGACTGAACCCTCTGGGCTTCTCACCTGTGATCAGGATGTCCAGGGGGTCACTGAGGGCAGACCCCCTAGAGGAAAGGTTGGGTCCACTGAGCATCTGTACTGGTCCCCATGGGAGATGCTCACAGGGCCCAAGGGGAAGTCATCCTGGGAGAAATTCTGGCCAGAACTCAACTCAGAAGGTGATGTATCTTTTTCTTGAACAGGGAGAATATTTTGTAGCCAACATCAGAGCAACACAAGAGGGTCAAGCTCTCTCCATGGGCCATGACAAGGCCCTGTGGTCAAATGAGAGGGCTCCCTAGGCACACCTGGAGTGTGTGAGGAGCCGGGACTCCTCCTTCCAGGTCCCCTTCCAAGCTCCTTCTTTCACCAGGTCACCTCCAGGTATGGTCAGAATCCAGTGGGCTCCTGGAGCTTTTGGTCTCAGGTGATAATGTCTGCTAAACCAGACTGGTAAACCTCCACCTGTGGCTAGATCATGGGGTCCACCAGGATTAAGGCTTGGAACTGTCCATTGGACTGTGTTTTGGGGTCCAGGAGACAGAATAGCTTGTGTTCATCTTCCACAGTCAGAACAGACCTGTCAAATCCCAGCCGTGAAGGACGTAATGGGGTCACCTTACCTCCTGAGGTCAGGACAGGGCTGGGCTGAGCTGAGAGGGCGGGTTTGCTCTAGAATCCTAGAAGAGAAGGAAGCACCGTGTTAAATGGGACTCACACCTTCCACATCATCCCCCAGGGCTGGGCTGTGAGAGGGAGACGCCCCTGAGAGCCAACCCCCTTCCTGAGGGCAGAGCCTGGGGCTGGGACCCCTGAGGGTCCTCTCACCTGTCACCACCAGCTCCAGGGGGTCACCAGGTTCTGACAAGCCTGAAGGGCTGAGAAAGTGACAGCAATATCACTGTGTGTGGTGCAGAAATTCAGGGAAATAGGGGAAGAAAGCAGATCTCCTTCACTGACCCTGGATTGTGGGTGTTCTTTCTACTAAACAATTCTCTGCTTGGGCTTCCCTTGTTTTATTACTATTTTCTAACAGTCTCCTCCACATCTCCCTAGAAATGGCCCTTGATTCATTTCTGCCTCCTCAGTGCCCCTTGTCTAGTTCTCAGAACCTTCCTCCTCCTCTTTCCATGGTCCTGCCCTCAAGCCTTAGGGACAGTGGGTGGGTTAGCACTCCAACTTTGAAAGGAAGGCCAATCTTTATTTAAATAATCATCTGTCATCCATTGCCTGTGGCCAGGACTTAGCAGCAAATACACCTGGTGCCTTCCTCAGTTGGACCCTTTCCAATGAGGCTGATTGAGGGCTGAGCACACAGGTGCGTGAGAAGTCCTAGGAGTTCAGCCAGAGTGCACTTAGAACCTGTCCTTTCTGAAGGAGGAGGACGGAAGAATCCTTGCTCAAAAGTATATGCTCTCGCCCCTTCTCTTCAGCATAATAATAGAAGTCCTAGACACAGCAATTAGGCAATAAAAATACACAAGGCACCCAAATCAGATAGAAAGTGATATTGTCTCCACTTGCTGCCATGATTTTATATATAAAAGTCCCTAAAGACTCAACCAAACAACTTTTAGAACTGATCCATGAATTTAGTAGAGCAGGATACAAAATCAACATGCAAAACTAGGTAGCATCTCTGTACACTAAAAACAAACTATCCAGAAAGAAATCAAAAGAAAAATTACACTTATAATAGCTAAAAAATTACTTAGAATTAAATTTAACCAAGGAGGTTGAATATCTCTGTACTAAAATCTTTACAACATTGATGAATGAAATTGAACAAGACCCATATAAATGGGAAGGTAGCTTATGTTCATGGTCTGCAAGAGTTAACACTGTTAAAATGTTCATATTACAATAAGAACATATGGACACAGGGAGGAGAACAACACACACTGGGGCCTGTGAGGGGAGGGCAGATGATGAAGGGAGGGAGAGCATTAGGAAAAAGAGTTTTGCATGTCAGGCTTAATACCTAGGTAATGGGTTGATAGGTGCAGCAAACCACCATGGCACATGCCTACCTATGTAATAAACCTACCTGTCCTGTACATGTGCCCTGGGACTTAAAAAAAGTTTATACCTGCAGACTCAATGCAATTCCTATCAAAATTCCAAGGTCATTTTCCACAGACATAGAAAAACAATCCTAAAATTTGAATGGGACTACAAAAGGACCCCAAATAGCCAAAACAATCTTGAGCAAAGGGAAAAAGGGGGTATCACACTTTGGAATCCCCAAATATCCTACAAAGCCACAGCAAGGAAGACAGCATGGAACTGACATAGAAACAGGTACAGTGATCAGTGCAACAAGGATGAAAGCAAAGAATGAAACACACACATTTATGGTGAATTGATGCTCAACAAAGTTTCCAAGAACAAGAGAGGGCAGTCCTTCTGAATAAATGGTCCTGGGAGAACTTAGTCTCCATGGAGTGTGGAGGTCTGGGTCCTCCCTGGGCTAGTGGATGGCCAGAGCAGCGTATACGCTCAGCTCAGCTGTACTTTCCCTTTCCTGGGAGGAAGGAGGCTTCATTATTTCCTGTTTGAGGGTTAAGTTGTGCAGCTGGGCATAGGTCACATCCTGGGGATATTCATATGAAGAAGAATGAAATTGAACCATTATCCCATGTACAAAAATGGGTGAGAGAAAAGCTTCAAGACGTTGGTCTAGGCAAAGTTTTTTGGATATGGCCCTGAAAACACAAGCAACAAAAGCAAAAGTAGACAAAGGGTGTGCCTCCTAACGAAACAGCTTCTGCACAGCAAACAACAGAATGAAGAGACAACTCAGAAATGGGAGGAAATAGTTGCAAGCTGTATGTCTGATAAAGGGTTAATATTTAAAAATATATAAGGAACTAAAACAATGCAACAGCAAGAAACCAAAAACTACTTGAAACACGGGCAAAGGAGCTGAACAGGCATTTCTCAAAAGAAGACATACAAATGGTCAGCAGGTATATGAAAAGGTGCTCAGACGGCCGGGCACAGTGGCTCAAGCCTGTAATCCCAGCACTTTGGGAGGCCGAGGCGGGCGGATCACAAGGTCAGGAGATCGAGACCACAGTGAAACCCCGTCTCTACTAAAAATACAAAAAATTAGCCGGGCACGGTGGCGGGCGCCTGTAGTCCTAGCTACTCAGGAGGCTGAGGCAGGAGAATGGCGTGAACCCAGGAGGCGGAGCTTGCAGTGAGCCGAGATTGCGCCACTGCACTCCAGCCTGGGCAACAGCGTGAGACTCCATCTCAAAAAAAAAAAAAAAAAGTGCTCAGACAAAAGCTTTGTCTGTTGAGATAATAACTTTTTGTTCATTTTGTTAAAATACTGAATTACATTGATTGAGTTTTTGAAAATTAAGCTACCCTTGCTTTTCATAAACAAAATTAAAAAATAATAAAAAACCAGTGTGGTCATGATACATTGTCTATTTTATAGAGACATGAATCTTGTTAATATTTGTTAAGGGATTTATATTTCGGTGAGAGATCATCCATGACTTTCCCATTTAGTAGTTTCCTTGTCAGGTTTGGGTATCAACTTGTTCCTAGTCTGATAAAATGTATTTGTGTAAATATACACAAAATATTCTCAGGGAAAATTTATGCAAGTTTCTGTGTGTGTGTGTGTGTGTGTGTGTATGCGTGTCTGGTCTGTGTGTTTCATGAGTGCATAAGAGTTTGAAAAAACCACCAACAAATCTTCCTGAAGTGGCATTTACTTTGCGGGAACATTTTTTATTACAGGATCAATGCATTTTATATATGTTTATGTATGATGATTCAGTTTTTCTATTTATCCTTATGTTCATTAAGTAAACTGTAATTTTGAATATTTCATCTATCTCATCTGCATTTTCTGTTATGTCGGCATAGAATTGCTCAGTTTTCTTTCACCTTTGTAAAGCTGTGTGTAGGGTCTGTAGTGCTGCCTCCTATTTTGTTCCTGTATGGAAAAGAGTGCCTGCTCTTTTTTTATTCTTATTTTTCTCATTGTGGCCAAGTTCCATGTATCATTAATGTTTTCAAGAATAAACTTTTGACTTTATTAATTTTTCCTTAGTTTTCGTTTGTCCTCATTAGAAGCTCCCATTTTCCCATGTCATTGGTTTGATGTGTAATATTTACATGAGCATTCAATTTAAAACATTTTCTGACTTCTGGTTTTTTTTTGTTTTGTTTTGTTTTTTTTTATCAGTTAACTCATTGGGAACTGAGAAGTCTGCTACTTTGTTTTGATAATGCAGGGATACTATTTATCTTTGCAGAATCAGGTGAAGCCCAAAGTTCCCAGAATCTTCTAGTGGTCTCTGTTAGGGGTCTAGGCTGGCTGGGGTTCAATGATGTCCACTGGGGGCAACTTCCATGCCTTCTGGGGTCCTGAGTCTCCGTGGTTTGTGGGGTCTGGGTCCTCCCTGGATTAGTGGATGGCCAGAGTGGCGTAGACACTGGGCTCAGCTGAAGGTTCCCATTTCTGGGGTGGAGGAGGCTCAGTTGCCTCCCGTCTGAGGGTCAAGCTCTGCAGCTGGGCATAGGTCACATCCTGGGGGGCTTCAGATGTAGCAGCCTGCAGTGGGGGAGAGTGAGAGGGAAGGAATGTGATGGGGGTAGGGGAGGGCTGGGGGCCTGGAGAGGAAAGGACCAGCCTGAGTGTCCATCGGCCTGTCCTCTTCCGCCTGTGTGTCCTTTGTGTCCAGGAATTCCTCCGACAGTGGGGAGGGAGGGGAGGCCATTTCTCTCCTAGGTCCGGAGTGTTTCACCCGGGCATACGTCACTGCCTGGGGGTCTTCATCGTGTGGCCTCTGCTGGAGATAGACACTGGTGGGGGGTGTCCTTGAGTCTCCCTGACCCCCTGGAGTCAATTTTCTTCACTGTTCCCAGGATGATCTGATTACATCTCTTTCCTGATGGAATCTCAGGGATGCCCTAAGGCCGTGGAGGGTCTGGCCGCTCCCTCCCTGTGGTTCTGGCCTCTCCTCCTCACTCTGACCTTGCCCATTTGGCTGCAGCCTCACACCCACCTTCCTGAAAGAGCTCACTGCTGCCTTGGGGCCTTTGCATGGCTGTTTCTTCTGCCTGCAGGGGCTTGTCCATTAGAGGATCCTGTGGCCCCCTCCGTCCAGGCTTCTCAGATGACAGCTGAGCAGACAGCCCTCCCCTTACATTCAGACTGGCCCCACACTCTGCCCTTTCCCTGGTTTATGTTTCTTACAGCACATTGCACTGCTGGACACTGCATTTATTTGCATTTTGTCTCCCATCACCAGGTGAGCTCAGGAGGCGGGGGCGGCTCTGCTCCCTGCTGTGTCTGCAGCTCCCACAGGGAGCCCGATCCACAGTGAGCTCCCTGGGAACACTCGCTGGATGAATGAATGAAGGGAGCCCAGGGGACCGGGGTGGTTCATCTATTCCTCATCCTCCTGAGGCCTGGGGAGCGCTCTAACAACCAGACGGCCAAACAGAGGAGGAGGAGCGGGAAGGGGAGCCGGGAGGAGGCCTGCGAGGTCCCAGGACAGCAGGAGAGAGTGAGGTCACAGCAGGCGGGAGGCAGCGTGCTGGACAAGGAGGGGTCCACCGTGATGATGCTGAGAGCCGGGGGAAGAGGACAGAGAAGTCCTGCAGGATTAGATCTGGCACCAGGAGGCCTTTGGTGCCCGGGACAGGGGCGGGGTCTCACCCGACTGTCCAGCTCCACCCCGTCCTCAGGCTGTGTGTCCTTCATGGCAGCATCTGCTGGGGCAGAGCAAGGGGTTTTTCTCCTGGGAAGGTTCCCTGGGACCGCTCATTCCTGCCGGACCCTGCCCTGTTCCCATTAGGGCCACCGTGATGCTGGGAGGGGCTGTGATGTCCCCGAGGTCCTACAGTGTGGGTTCAGACCACCTCCCCCCGAGTCCCTGACCCTTACCAGCCTGTACTCCTGCCCCCATTGCTATTGAAACTTTGGGGCACGCATCTCCACCCCAGGTGCACCCCCTCTGCCTCTCACTTACTGGGGTTTTCTCCCTGGACGTCAGCAGCTGGCCTGGACCTGGGGGAGGATACGGGAGTGTGAGGGGCAGTGAGGTGGCTGTTGGGGTGGGTGGGAGTCTGAGGCCTTCTGGCAGAATTACCTCCTCTGTAGACCCCCATCCTTGGGCTCTGGCTCTGCAGCCCCTGGAGGACGTTGGAAATCAGCCTGTCTCTGGGCTGGGGAAAGGTGCACAGAGTCTCAGCTCTCGGAATGTTAGAACCACTTGCCTTGCACATGCAACTCAAGAGGAAGACAAACCCGAAAATACACTTGCAAGGATGTTTTAAATCCTTCCTAAGTGTAGAAAAACCGAAAGAATAAAGCACTTCCGTTATGCCCTTCTTTATTTTCTTCTTTCTAGATTTTCTCACTGGGAATTTCTGGAGCAGTTCCTAAGCTGACCTCTCCTATCTGGAGTCTCTTTGGCTAGTGCTCTGAGCCCACCCTGCATCGGCCCACAGGTCCCCCAATTTCCTTCTTACCTGATGTCCTGTGTTTGCCCTGACGCCAGTGTTGGAGGAGGAGAAAGAAGACGAGGGAGAGAAGCAGGATGGAGACCACCAAGACCCCGATCAGTACCTCCCAGTGCCTTCTCAGACCTTGGGCGTGATGACATCAGGAATGGGGATGATGTCACTGATGTGAGCACCTACTGTGCGCACACCTACTGTGTGTGCTGGATCTTTCTTTCATTACCTCCAACCCTCACAGCAGTCGTGCAACTTGAGATTGCCACCCTCTCTCTACTCATTTCACAAAGGAGGAAACTGAGGCTCAGAGAGGGGAATCGCCCGCCCCAGGTCCCCAGCCAGGAAGCAGCAGAGTTAAAAAGTGAACCCGGGACTCTGATCTGCAGCCCTTATTCCCTGCACCAGAGCCAAGCCCCAGAGTTGCAGGGAAAGAGCCTGATCATCTTGAACCACAGCCCTGCTCCCCTCCCCTGCCCCAGGTCACCATCACCGCTGCAGGTGGGACAGGACAGGCCCCTGTGGAATCGGGTCTGGGAGCCTTCCCTGGGAGGCCTCCTCTCCCAGGAGGTCACAGCTGGGAGTCAGAGCTGAAAGGAACGTTCCCACCCGCAGGCCTCTCTCCTTTATACTTGGAGAAACTGAGGCCCAGGCAGGGGAGGGGCCTGTCCACGTCACCACCTCCAGAGGAGCCTGAACCTAGGACAGAGCCCACCCCTGCCCCCCAGGGACTCCATTCACCTCCCACTCAGAGCCCCTCACTCACCACTCTGGGGGTCTGACCCCGTAGGCATGAGGGGCTGGTCCTCAGGGCCTGCTGGGTTAGAACAGGGACATGAGGGCTGGGGCTGCCCTGCCCCCCACCTCAGCTCAGCTTCTCCTCCTAACATCTCCCTCTGCCTTGACCCCTCACCCCGCATTAGCCCAGCCTCAGGGCCTTGGGAGGCTTCAGTGCCTCCCAAGTCACTGCCCGACTCCCACATCCTTGGAAGCAAGCCCAGCTGAGAATTGGAACGAGGACTTAGATCCACTGAGCGTGTCTTGAGACAGGCCTCGGGCTTTGGAAACTCTCTGGACAGAGGCCTCTAAGACTCACCAGCTGCTGAGATGGACCTTGTGGGTGAGGGGCTGGGACTCTCCAAGGATCCTGGGTAGAAGGACAAGAGGAGGGTGAGAGTCTGGGGTTGCCCCGGAGTCTCCACCTCAAATTGAACCTCCTCCTACATCTGCCCTGTGGCTTCCCAGGGACCATGTCTCTTCCCTCCTGGCACCTTCTGGACCCCAGGTAAGGGAGAAGAGCATGGGCAGGCCTGGGAGGACCCCGCTGTCCTCCTCCCCTCTGAGGGCTGAGTCTCCCCTTGGCTGAGCCCCCCTTCCTCCGTCCCTGCCCAGAGCTCTCCTGGCGGCAGGGCCTGAGCTGAGCCATTGAGCTCAGAGGGGACAGGGTCAGGAGCCTCACCTAAGACAGTGAGCTCCACGGGGTCACTGGGGCGTGACAGCAGGTAGTGGGAGAAGCTGCGTGAGCTGATGCACCTGTAGGTCCCCCCGTGCACTGAGGTCACAGGACCCACGGGGAATTCAGCCCAGTGCAGCTGAGCTCCGTGCTGTGATCTCAGACGCGGCAGGGGATGGGCTGCCCCCTCCTTAAACAGAAGGAAAGTGTCCATCGGGCTCTGTGACTGACACAGCAGGGTCACGCTCTCTCCTGAGGTCACAAGAGGACTCGGCAGGACTGAGAGGATGGGTTTGCTGTAGGCTCCTAGGAGAGAAGGAGGCACCGTGTTAAATGGGTCTCCCACCTCCCGCATCATCCCCAGGGCTGGGCTGTGAGAGGGAGATGCCCCTGAGAGCCGACCCCTTTCCTGAGGACAGAGCCTGGGGCTGGGACCCCTGAGTGTCCTCTCACCTGTCATCACCAGGTCCAGGGGGTCGCTGTCCTCTGACCAGTCTGGATGGCTGTGATAGTAACAGCGGTATCTCCCTGCATAGTGCTGTGTCATGGATGGGATGGAGAACTTGGCCTTGTTCCTGGGCTCCAGTGGGTTCTGTGTGTCCCAGGGTGCTGGGCTTCCTTCTTTATCCAGATGGTACTCCTGAGCGTCCAGGGTCCCCTGACACCAGATGGTCACGGGGCTCCCCCAGCTGATCACAGAGCCAGGCTCAGCCCAGACGGTGGGTTTGGGGAGGGGCCCTGGAAGGAAATCAGAGGCTGCATCCCAAGAGGTCCCTCAGCCCTCAGATCCCAGCTCTCAGTCCCAGGACCCTTCAGATGTCGCCATCAGTCACCCAGAACTGCTGTCTCCTCTCCCAGCTGCCCATGGGTGGCCCTTTGTCCCCAGTGAGGAGGAGGGACCTGGGACAGCTGGGGACAGACTCACCTGCCTGCACGCAGGTCCTGGGGCCCAGACTCAGCCCTGGAAGAGAGTTCCCTGTGAGCGATTCGCCCCTGAAGCCTGAGCAGGTCCTCTCTTTACCCTGTGATTTTTGAGTCTCCTAAAGAACCAGGGCCTGGCTGTGAGGCAAAGTTCTTCCAAGACTCGGGTCTCCCCTCCCCCTCCTTAAATCTCACCTAAGCAGAACAGGACCGTGAGGGTGGGGGTCATGGCGTCTCCTCCCAGTGGCCCCAGCTGTGCAGATGGATGAGTCCTCGGTGCCAGCGGGACAGAGAGACACACGGTGTGTGGCCGCTCGGAGGCTGGGTCCTTCTAGTCATGGGGTTGTTCCATCAGCAGCCCGCAGGAAGGGAAACTGCCCTCATTTGAACCCCAGCCTGGCTTTCATTTCCCCAGGGCTAGGGCCGGGGCAGGCACCAGGTTCTCTGCAGACATTTCAGACAGAAATGTGGTCTCTCTGATCCCAGCCTGCTGTCTCCCTCATCTTAATTCCTCTCTTGCCCAAACATCAACCCGTATGTATTGTGTATTTGCACTAAGCCTGATGCTGGGGATACATCATTGAACAAGTGAAAAAAACAAACAAACAAACAAACAAACAAAAACCTGTGTTTTCAGAGCACAGGTGAACCATAAACCTTCCTATTGCTGCCATAACAAATCACCACAAGCTTAGTGGCTTAACATAATGTAGGTTTCTTGACTTACCATTCCAGAGGTCACAAGTCCAAAATGAGTCTCCTTGGGCTAAAACACAGTTGCCATCAGAGCCGTGTCTTCCTGGAGGTTCCAGGGAGGATCCATTCCCCGGCCTGTTCAAGCTTCTGCAGGCTCCCACATTCCGGCCTCACCATTCCTTCCATCCTCAAAGCCACCAGTCCCGTTATCTGGCCCCTGCTTCCATCCACTCACCCCCTTCTCTCACTCTGACCCTCCTGCCTCCCCCGTTTCATTTACTCAGCCCCTTGTGATTACATTAGGCCCACCTGGATAATCTCCCCAACCCAAGATCCTTAACTTAATCACATCTGCAAAGTTTGTTTTGCCACATAAGCTCCCCCTATTCACAGGGTCTGAGGCTCAGGACGTGGACATCTCTGGAAGGTCACTATTTTGCCTCCCACAGGCCTTCAGGGATTCCTTTAGCCAAATCTCGCAGAAACCACTTCTCTGTGATGACGGAGAGCGGCTGGGCACGCCAGTTGAACGCTTGGTGGGCCAGTGCGCAGCCAGGTCATGGTTGGCTACTGATGTCCCACGGGGCCCTGCCTACGTGAGGCCAAACGTTCCATCTCTACCAGAGCCCAATAGCCACCTAAAAACTGTGCCGCAAAACAAAACTCATTCTCTTCAGCGCCAGCACGATGTAGCTCCAAAATCTTTTTTTTTTTCTTTCTTTCTTTTCTGAGACGAAGTCTTGCTCTGTCACCCAGGCTAGAGTGCAGTGGTGTGATCTCAGCTCACTGCAACCTCCACCTCCCAGGTTCAAGCGACTCTCCTGCTTTAGCCTCCTGTGTGGCTGGGATTGCAGGCACCCACCACCACTCCTGGCTAATTTTTGTGTTTTTAATAGAGATGGGGTTTCACCATGTTTGCCAGGCTGGTCTCGAACTCCTGACCTCAGTTGATCCACCCGCCTGGGCCTCCCAAAGTTGCTGGGATTATAGGCGTGAGCCGCCGCGCCCAGCCAAGCATAGATTTTAAATGTCTTCACTGCAGACAGATGTTAGTATGTGGAGTGATGGACATGTTAATTGGCTTGATTCCATCATTCCGCAATGTATACATTTATAACACATTGTACTCCATAAATATATATAGTTGGTGAATTCAATATTTAGTAAAATTATTTTGAAAAGAAAATAACCATAAATAGATAACAAGCACGCAAAAAGGCCAGATAACTTCAACCCTCAGACCACTGCCTGCGTTAGCTTCCACCCTCAGGCCGCTGCCTGTGTAAAACACTGCAGGTGGTCAGCTCTCAATAATCATCCATTCAAATGGGCATGTCCTGCAATGATCTGGAATTGTGGTCTGTCCTAGATGGTGACTAATCATTTTCTGCCTCTGATCTCCTTAAAAGGATAGAGAGGGCAGGGCGCGGTGGCTCACACCTGTCATCCCAGCACTTTGGGAGGCCAGGGCAGGCGGATCACGAGGTCAGGAGATCGAGACCATCCTGGCGAACACGCTGAAACCCCGTCTCTACTAAAAATACAAAAAAAAAAAAAAAAAAGTAGCCGGGCGTGGTGGCGGGCACCTGTAGTCCCAGCTTCTAGGGAGGCTGAGGCAGGAGAATGGCGTGAACCCGGGAGGCGGAGCTTGCAGTGAGCGGAGATCGCCCCACTGCACTCCAGCCTGGGCGACAGAGCAAGACTCAGTCCCAAAAAAAAAAAAAAAAAAAAAAGATGAGAGGACCTTCTAATTTTAGAACTGAAACATAGGGTGGGAGGGGAAAGAGGAAGTAGAGGTTAAAACAAACCCAAAATAAATCATGTCTAATGGTCAGGAAGGCAAAGAAGGAGAAGGAGAGGCTTACAGGAGGCTGAAAGTCAAAGTGCCGGGAACTGCATGAATACCGCTGCATTCAGGTTTCCAAGCACTTGCGTTTAGTACCTCATTCCGTATCCTTTGGGGTCACCCTCAGAATCACGGGGCAGTATCTCATTTCGAGGATTTCCATGTGTGTCTCCACACTGGTGTGTAAGGAGCTGATCGGAAGCTATTTCAGCCAAAGCCTGATGCATCGGACAATCTCTGGGGAAAAACAAACTCCCAGAAATGGGGACTAGAAAGTCATATACATATTGCTGAGTGTCTCCTGTTTTGGAGGGAAGTTCTGGACCGTGGTCTGCAACTATCAGAGACCCTGGTGTGGACCTGTCCTTGTTACCTGCTGCAGTGGTGTCCGCGATGCATGCTGATTTCAGAAATTCCTTCCCTTCTCTCTTTCTCTACCCTATTCCCTTAACCCTGGTACCCAAATCAGTTACCTGCGTTCATATCCTTAAGTCCTGCTTTCAGAGTAACCTGTGCTAGGCAAGGACTGAGAACTATGCCAGGAAGTTTTTCGATGTCCTCACCCTTTTCTAACCGCTCAACATGACTTGCCGTTACCAGTCCTGGACTTCTTGTATTTTGCTGCTTTTTTTTTTTTTTTTTTTTTGAGACAGGATCACGCTCTGTCACCCAGGCTAGAGTGCAGTGGCGCAATCTCCACTCACTGCAACCTCAGCCTCCTGGGTTCAAACACTTCTCCTGCCTCAGCCTCCCGAGTAGCTGAGATTACAGGCAGCTGCCACCATGCCAGGCTAATTTTTGTATTTTTAGTAGAGATGGGGTTTCACTATGTTAGCCAGGCTGGTTTTGAACTCCTGATCTCAGGTGATCTGCCCGCCTTGGCCTCCCAAAGTGCTGGGATTACAGGCATGAGCCACCACGCTCAGCTAATTTTTGTATTTTTAGTAGAGATGGGGTTTCACCATATTAGCCAGGCTGGTTTTGAACTCCTAACCTCAGGTGATCTGCCCGCCTTGGCGTCCCAAAGTGCTGGGATTACAGGCATCGGCCTCATCACCCAGCCTCATTTTGTTTTTGTAGTCATGCACTCACCGTTCAGTAAATCTTATCCATCCTTACTTAAGAAACATTTAAACATGTCAACCTGTGGCCATCCCAGGACACAAGAGATAAAGGCGAGCAAAGCAGATATATTGGATTCACAGTAACCCAGACTTCATTTCCAGTTACCTCCCCTTCTGGAAAATCTAGCATCCTAGCAAAAACTAAGTTGATAAAATCACTACACAAAAAGTTTAGAAATAGGACCAGTCCCGGGAAGGAAAGATTTAAAGCAATAGGACAAGATGAAAGAAATACTCACTGGGTACTGCACTCACCTCCTGGGTGCAATAGTCTCATGTAGCAAACCTGAGCATGTACGCCCATATCTAAAATAAAAGTTGAAGTTCAAAAAATAAAGAAAAAAAAGAGAGAAAGCAATAACATATTTTGTGGATTTGAGATGGAGGGTGGTGAGGAAGCTGAATGAGAGGTCAGATGGTGATGATGAGTTGGCATTATCTGAATGAAGGGATGCCTGGGGGTGGAAAGAGAAGCATTACAGGTGGTCCTGGGCAAAGGTATTCAAACGGGTGGATCCTAACGCCTTACAAGAAGTAAAAAGACCACAAGAATCTTTTCATTCTTTTCAAAGTATGTTTCACTGTAGAATCAAACTTTTGTGAGATACTAAAAACGACCTAATTGGAATGAATCATAAATTTCCAACTTAATTTGGGGGCACGGGTGTTCTGTGATTCATAAGAACTCATGTTTTATTGTTTCATTTTCTTTTTTTTTATGATTATACTTCAAGTTCTGGGATACATGTGTAGAATGTGCAGGTTTGTTACAGAGGCACACACGTGCCACGGTGGTTTGTTGCAACCATCAACCCATCATGTACATTAGGTATTTCTCCTAATGCTATCGCTCTCCTAGACCCCCAACCCCCTGACAGGCCCCAGTGTGTGATGTTCCCCTCCCTGTGTCCATGTGTTCTCATGATTCAACTCCCACATGTTAGTGAGAACATGCTGTCTTTGGTTTTCCGTTCTTGTGTTAGTTTGCTGAGAATGATGGTTTCCAGCTTCATCCATGTCCCTGCAAAGGACATGAACTCATCCCTTTTTCATGGCTGCATAGTATTCCATGGTGTATATGTGCCACCTTTTCTTTATCCATTCTATCATTGATGGGCATTTGGGTTAGTTCCAAGTCTTTGCTATTGTGCATAGTGCCACAACAAACATACGTGTGTATGAGTCTTTATAGTAGAACGATTTAAGATCCTTTGGGTATATACCCAGTAATGGGATTGTTTCATGTTCAACTGACATCACGTGACACCGAGAAAGATGATTCTTAGCTCCTACCCCACGTTGCATCTCCTGGGCAAGGGTCAAGTTATGACTGGGTTTAGTGAAGTTTGATCAGTTGGGGGTTGACTGGCCCATGGGGGGATCCCCAAAATGTCAGCATTTGGAAAACTCTATGGTTGCTCAACTCTCCCTTTGGCTGAGTCATTCCTTGCTCATGCTAGACTCTGCCTTTCTCTATTTTGAATATAGCTCCCTTGCTTCCTGTCTCTGTGCTGTCAGTCTAGTGAGACTGATAAGATATTTGTCCCAGAATAGAATAAATTCTTTCCCTGATCTCCAACCACTGATTCACTGCACTGGACTGCCTGGACAATGAACTAAACCCTAACATCTACATTAATCAACTTAATCTCAATTTTCAAGCCTAAGAATACATTTAGCCTTAGATTGCAATAATCTGGACTTCATCTGAAATTACTTCAAATGAATACCATTGGCCCTTGGACAGGAACATTTTCTGCCTTAAAATGATTTTTCTTATTTTTAAGGTGCCCATTATATATATATATATGTCCAGTTGTAGTCTAGGGTGACAAGATGATCAACGAGGTGTTACCCTAAGATTACCTAAACAAAAGTACCTGGAAGAATTTGCTCAGGAGTTTTTCCATGTTGTCAAAGAAAGACACTCCTAGTGTTCTGATTGTCTTTTGGGTGTGGGAGAGCAATGGAGTTCAAGTTGCTATGAAAACACCTGCCATCAGTTTGTCTGCTCTTACCCTGTGTCATTCCTATAATCCACAGACCCAGGGTTTGCCAAGCACGGAGCATCTCCAGGTTTCTGGAGGACAGATTGTATTCCATGGTCTCCATTTCACTGTTGTACATTTCAGGTTGTGGCTATTTCCTTAAGTTTATCACCACCACACCTGCCTTCTGCTTTTAGTTGCCAGGAAACACAGTCCAACACCACTAGAATGTCTGGAGTAGTATTTGGCAAACCAGATACAAGCCTTCAAAGAGTAAAATTTCTCCCACTCCTAGGCAGGTGTCTGGGAAGGAACATTGCTGCTGTTCATCTCTTGGATGGGATCCAGAATCCTTCCAAGACTTGGTTCCTGGGTCATATAGGCAAGAAGAGGGGAGAGGGAGGATCCGTTTTATGGATTTTATGGTAGTTCGCCAGGATGTGGGATGATAGAAGCTCAGTCCACACTTGGTTAATAAGTCTCTCTCTCTCTCTCTCCCATCACGTCTTGCAGATGTACATGTAGATAATACATTTCCATATCTCCATTACGGATATGCTTCTCTTGCTCCAGTGCCTCCCTCTCTATCCCCACTTCTGTGATATCACAATCCAACAGCAGAAACCACTGGAAAACCCCAAGGATCCTTAAGTACATCTCTGATACTTTTATATCAGGGTTAGATTTCTCTGTTGGATTCAGGGACTTTGCTCACATTTTAAGGGTTAAGTGTGAAGATTTTCCAATTCCCAGCATGGCGTCAAAGACAGTGGGGACTACCGTGACTGGCTTTACCTCAGACACTATCCCCAGTCTCTCTGTCTCTTGGCCTGACCGCCTCCCCCATGGACCCTGAAATCACACAAGATTCTGGACCTTTGGCAGCACATAAGCTGAGAATCATCCACCATGTTGGAAACATCAAAGGCTCCCTTATGCTCAGCTTTGAATTTGAGGCTGTGAACAATGTTCTTGTCTTTCAGTTTTGGGTTTCTCCATTTGCGCCTGGTCTACCACCTGTGGACAGGCTTATCTGAGCGTCTCAGTGTGCTACTAAGGGCCCTCATTTTCAGGCTTCTTTTGCCATCTCTACCTCAATTCTCATCACACTTCGTTTGTCCCATCTACTGGGACCATGGAAATGTTTGCATTCGTCTTACTCATGAGGTTACCTATTAATCTGAATATCTGCTTCCAATGCCTTTCAGCATTTTCCTCACCTCCATCTACTGGAAATCTCTTACTTATTTTTCCAAGCCCTAGCTTAGGTGCCACTCCCTCCAAGAGGCTCTCTGAGCACCCACACCCCCAGCAATGCGGTCTCTCTCTGGTCCTGGAGCTTCCTGTGCTGCCTCTAACAGGACTGGCTCTGCATAATTGTCAAAAATGCAAAAAGAGCAGGAAACACTCAGAACCCCTGTGTGGTCCCTTCTTGTCCTACCCCCACAGAACATTACAAACAGATATAAATGTATTTCTTTAGTAGTGTTTTATTGCAGTCTTTTCAATAGGTTACAATATCTAAAGATTCTGTCTGCATTTTTATCTCCCATTTTAATAAATACTTCCAGAACGTGGAAGGCAGAAGAGAGGATTTTCCTCTCCCTTCAGGACATTTCTGCGTTGGAATTTACTCTCATTATGGAGAGAAGAAAATATGGTAGACTCATATTTTCCATGTTGGAGGAAAGATACATAGTGCCATATCATAGTGAAGACACAATGATGGTTTTGATGAAGACAATAATGATGATGAGGAGGAGGCCAATGTTGGGGATGATAATAAGAATGACGATGGTGATGATAATGATAATGATGATGGTGGTGACAAAAATAATTGCACAATGGTGCTAATGTTAGGTAAGTCATGTATCTTGAACACAAAAAACGATGCCAGGCTCCGCTCTTTTAAGTCAAGAGTCAGCATACTGTGACCCTACTGTCAAAACTGGTTCCTCACCCATTTCCATAAATAAAATGTCATTTATTGGGCCATAGCAATGTTCATTCATTTACAAATCGTCAGTGGTTGCTTTCACCCTACTGCGCTAGAGTTCAGTAGCTGCAACAGAGCTCCTATTGCCTTCAAAGCATACACTACTTACTATCCTGTCCTTTGCAGAAAATGTTACTGAGCCCCGTGGTTAGTGAGGTAGGTACACTACCCACTAGTACCTGGCAGCAGCCTTTGAAGATGAGCACTCCTACCATTCCAGTGCTATGGGCGTTGAATGTGAGACGCACAGTTTAAGGACCTTTCTTAGAGTTCCACAGGGAGTAACCAATGGATATTGCATTTAACGCACAGCCTCAGAATACAGAGATGAAGTGCGTTACCGTTGAGCGGTACTGACGATTCCTAGGAGGATTTAAAGTCAGGAGTCCACCTCATGCAAGCCCACACCATGTGGTGTCAAGAGTCCAACCAGGCCGGGTGTGGTGGTTCACGCCTGTAATCCCAACACTTTGGGAGGCCAAGGTGGGTGGATCACCTGAGGTCAGGAGTTCAAGACCAGCCTGGTCAACATGGTGTGAAACCCCATCTTTACTAAAAGTATAAAAATTAGCCAAGTGTGGTGGCCCATGTCTGTAATGCTAGCTACTCAGGAGGCTGAGGCAGGAGAATCACTTCAACCCAGGAAGCGGAGGTTGCAGTGAACTGAGATTGAGCCATTGCACTCCAGCCTGGGCAACAAGAGCAAAACTCCATCTGAAAAACAAAACAAAACAAAAACAAAAAACAAACAACAACAGCCAAAAAACAAACAAACAAACAAAAAACAGTCCAGCCAGGGCACTTGTTCCCTCTCTGGACTGGCGTGGGTTGAGGTTTCAGAAAACCGGCTGTTTCCCATATGGTTTCCAATGGTTCCAACTGTTATCACCTGAGGTTCTTCCAAAACCTTTCTATTTTTTCATTGTTTGTTGCGAAGCTCAAAACCTAAAGAATAAACATTAAACAAAATGACCCATTAATAATAATCAAAACAGAAGATAGGTAGAACCAAAGGAAAGTTAGAAGGGACATGGCTGTTGTTCCAGAAGCTTCTCGACTTCCTTTCATAATCTGTGTGTGCGACAACCACCATTATTTTTAAGTGAGTCATTTTGTTTCTTTATTCATAATTTTCGCATCTTTCTATTACTTCCTAAATGAAATATGCTGTCTCTTTCCAAAAAACACAGTCATTTCACATGCATTCTTTTCGGCCTCCTTTCACGCACCATTATATTTCCAGGATTCATCTCTATTTTTGTTGGTAGACCTAGTTTATGCGTTTTTCACTACTGTATAATGATCTGTTTTATAAATGCAACACAAAGTACATATTCATTTTGGCCGGGAGTGGCAGCTCACGCCTGTAATCCCAGAATTTTGTGAGGCCGAGGCAGGCGGATCATCTGAGTTCAGGAGTTCAAGACCAGCCTGGCCAACATGTTGAAACTCCATCGCTACTAAAATACAAATATTTGCCAGTGTGGTGGTGAGCACCTGTAGTCTTAGCTACTCAGGAGGCTGAGGCAGGAGAATTGCTTGTACCCAGGGCACAGAGATTGCAGTGAGCTGAGGTCGTGCCACTGCACTCCAGCCTGGGTGACAAAGTGGGACTCCGTCTCAAAAAACAAAGACAAAAAACAAAAATTAGCCACGTGCGGTGGCAGATGCCTGTAGTTCTAGCCACTTGGGAGGCTGAGGCAGGAGAACCATTTCAACTCAGGAGGTAGAGGCTGCAGTGAGCTGAGATTGTGCCATTGCACTCCAGCCTGGACGACAGAGTGAAGCCTCTTTAAAAAAATGTATTCATTTATCAGAGGATGAATGTTTGTATTTGACAGTATGTGGCCGAGGGGAACAATGCTTCTCTCCCAATTTGTTTGCCTGTGTCATGGGGCAGATGTGCTCTGTTTTTTGAGTAATCTCTGTGGTAAGGCTGCCTGGTCATAACTGCCCATCCCTTCCCCTTAAAATTCCAAACTCCTCCCCAAATTGGCTGAAGCAATTTGTGAAACTCTCCACAGTGTATGATATTCTACTTGTTGTATCCTGTCTTCAACAACTGGCATTAAAATGGAAACAAACCAATAATAACAACAAATTTGTGTCTCTTGTCTTGGAATTCACAATCTCGTATAATTTGCACCACCACCCTGAAGGAGCCATAATTGCCACCAGTTATGCAGGAAGACACATGGGCTGGCAAAGGAGCTGTCACTTGCAGGAGGATGTGCAGAGAGTGTTTGTTCAGGTGCTGGTGCTCTGGAAGGAGCTACAACAGCAAACACCAAGGAAAGAGAGAGGAAACTACAGAATCCAGACAGCCCGTTGGGATATCATCCTGGATTTGCATTTCCCAGTCTAGACATAAATTTCAGTCCCTTGATTCGGTTACTCAACCACACTGCCTGAGTCTCTTCGCTGAGAGCTGCAGTCTCAAGGCTCAGCAACGTGCATCAGGCTAGGTGGACATTCTACAGGAGAAGTTTGCAGGACACCGTGTTGAATAGATCTGGAGGTTGAGTGGAGTTGTGCGTAGACATCCTTCATGTGGGATGTCGCATCACAACATGGGGACCAGGGAAGGAGAGAAGCCAGAGACGGAGGAGACAGCAAGGCAAGAAGAAAGCACGGCAGGCTCATGGGGGAGGTGGCTCCTCCAAGGGTTTTTCCAGCCCCTGTCATTACTTCCTGCACCAACAATATTGCTTCATCATCTACATCCTCAGCACAGATCTCACACAGCTCATGCCCCGAAATCCGTACAACCTTTCTCATGATCATAACTGCATATTTGTTTTTTCAAAACTATACTTTAAGTTCTGGGGTACATGTGCAGAAGGTGCAGGTTTGTAACACAGGTATACACATGCCATGGTGGTTTGCTGCATCCATCAACCCGTCATCTACATCAGGTATTTCTCCTAATGGTATCCCTCAACAGACCCTAGTGTGTGATGTTCCCCTCCCTGTATCCATGTGTTCTCATTGTTCAACTCCCACTTATGAGTGAGAACAGGCAGTGTTTGGTTTTCTGTTCTTGTGTTAGTTTGCTAAGAATGATGGTTTCTAGCATCATCCATGTCCCTGCAAAGGATATGAACTCATCCTTTTTTTTTTTTTTTTTGAGATGGAGTCTCACTCTGTCACCCAGGCTGGAGCGCAGTGGCGCGATCTCGGCTCACTGCAACGTCTGCCTCCTCCTGGGTTCATGCCATTCACCTGCCTCAGCCTCCTCAGTAGCTGGGACTACAGGTGCACACCACCACACCCAGCTAATTTTTGTATTTTTAGTAGAAACAGGATTTCACCATGTTGGCCAGGATGGTCTCGATCTCTTGACCTCATGATCTGCCCACCTTGGCCTCCCAAAGTGCTGGCATTACAGGCGTAAGCCACCGCGCCAGGCTGAACTCATCTTTTTTTATGGTTGCATAGTATTCCAGGGCATATATATGCCACATTTTCTTTTTTTTTTTTTTTTTTGAGGCGGAGTCTTCACTCTGTCGCCCAGGCTGG